>NC_139257.1:34783087-35383087 GCF_977018435.1 Lepisma saccharinum | reverse complement strand
AAATTAAATGAACTAGCACATTTCAGCTGTTTTCCGGAGATAAGAAATTTAACATATCTCGATTTTTTTGATTTTTGTGTCTAGCCAGCCTAGCGGTGTCTTCCCTCGAGGTGAATTCCTTCTAGCTATAGACAACCGGTCTATGCCGGCTTGAACGAGGGAGAAATTGTTCTGTTGTCCGGTAAATAAAACTAAAGTGAGGGGCCTAGTTGTGAATAATATCAACCGCCAAAGTGCTCTTTAGAAATTCTAACGAAAATGAGATGCATTGTCCCAAGCCGTAACCACTGAGGATCTCTACTATGAAGAAATCAGAGAGGGAAACTGGCGTTACAGCCTAAATAAAATATTTGCGTCTCTAGTTACTGCGGGATGTTAAATTTAGATTTATACGCTGAGAAACCTAAGTTCATTTATGTTAAATTATGTAGCACTTCAAGTTTTTCAAATAACAATTTCGTACTCATCAATATGTGTATATTTGTAACACTATGTACGGACGAGTCAAATGAAAGTGAGTCAAGCCGATGCGGGAAAACAAGGATATTTATTCTTATACAGTACAGATAGAAAACCATACGCATGCAGGAACATACGTACAGTAATTAGACATATGCACCTCCAGTACTGAGACGCTTGTCCCTTAGTTGAATGAGCCTGGTAATACCAGACTCGTAAAACTCCCTTGGTACCTGGGTGAGAAGGTTTGTGACAGCCTCCTGGACGTCCTTGCTGGAAACGTTGACATCATTGTTTCACAGTGGCCAATGATCGCCGTATATTGCAGACATGCGGCAATAAATCTCATGTTGTGACAAGAAACTCAAGGTTTCAGATTTCGCCTTATCACGCGGTTCCTCTTTTGGAGAGTCTATTGAGCGACCTGTGCCTTGACCATGTTCAAAATGGAAGCACAGGGGCCGCTGCAGCCTACCCACCTAATGCCATGTGACTAGACGTACCATTCGCTCCAGGGTTTCCCTTATCGCACAACACTTCTGCAACCTTACGTTCTGACGTCACGAGAAACTGGTTTTATTTTTAGGCTAAATGCCCAAGCTGTTAGGTTAGGATAGCTATGTTTGGTTCTCTTAGTATTTATGCTAATAGAACCAAACTACTGACCTAACCCAACAACGTAGGCATTCCTCGTCTGACGCCAGAACACAACGTTGCAGAAGTGTTGTGCGATAAGGGAGACCCTTCGCTCCAGGGAAAAGGTTGGTCCAGTTTCAGTTGACTCTGCCTTATAGATGAATGTATTTGAACTACTTTCTCCCCCAGGTAACTAACTCATTCAGTCATGCCGAGACGCCTGACTGTTCCGACTTTGTACTTCTACTCTCTCCAATCGTGCTGCACCCTCATCATCCCCGTCAGACCCAACCCTCTCGACGGAATGTCCAGGGAGCAAATCTTCGACATGTACCCAGCACACATCGTCACTGACCTCATGGAAACAGCTCTGATCAGAAGAGACGAATACAGTGAACACAACAAGAAGATCCTCTTCGCCCCAACTCTCCGCACTGCGATCATAAAATGGTCAATGGACGACTTCGAGCTTCTAGTTGCTCGGTGCCCAAAGTTGACCGAAATAATTGCATTCTGGAGCGTCGAGCGAGGTGATGACATAAGTAAGGACATCAGGGTTATTGGCCGTCAGAGGAAGGTCAAGAGACTTATTTTTCCCGATGAAATCTTTAACTTCAAGGATATGTATCACTCTGAGAGTGGCCGTCTTCCAACCCTCTACACTTACATCTCATGTTACATGGACAAGCAACTCATTCTCAGAAACCCAGAAGGAGACAACTCCTCGTTTGATGTGGAGATTTACTTTGACAGACAGGAGTTAAGTAGTACAGATATAGCAATCATTATTAAGAACTGTCAGAGTGTTCGGGTTTTGAAACATAAGATGCTGCTCTCAGCCTTGTGCGACTTGCATTATAAACGGAAGGACAATCAAAAACACAATTTGCGCAATCTGAATGCTGACGCGAATTATATATCGCGGCAGGATCTAAAGGAATCCATTCAAACATGCCCCAAAGTTAGTTATGTAGATTTTAATCTGAGCTACGAAGTTAGAATGGAAGACATCAGTCCATTCCTACTGTCTTTGAACACGCTGCAAGCTCTTGAGCTGAGTGAAATGGAAGAAGAATCAAACGAAATCCTGTATTCTATAATTGATAAACACGGCCACACACTTCGATACCTTTCCATATTTGTGCAAGAGGGCCTTGATGTTGACCGGCTGCTATCGTTTTGTACCAACCTAGAACATCTTGAGCTGGGTATATACGGCGAGTCTTGCAGCATAACAGATGATTGTTTGAAGTTGGTACCACGTCTTAGGAAGCTAGCGCTGTTTGAAATATGTAGGCGCTCAGTTTCAACACCCTTGGCGAAACTTCTGATGTGCAACTCTCTGGTTTCACTGAAACTTTCTCATGTGACTGTAGATCCAAAATTAATAACTTCCGCAATTAAAAATGGATGCTGGAGGAACTTGGTGATGTTAGATGTGTATACTTGCGATTGCTTTAAACTTCAGCACGTCATCGATCTATTGGTATCTGAAAATGAATTGGCTCTGCTCGAGTTCGGTTTCTGCAAATATTTAAACAAAGACGAGAAGAAAATCATCGAGAAGATGATTTCCGATTTGATGCTGGGTGTACATCTCATAATGTATTAGTCTCCCGTCGTTCTGACTTCCAAGTACTTAAACGGAAGCGATGTTCGCACGATTCCTTAAGAGTTTGCAGTGTTCAAGTAGTTGATGTTCTCTTTCATTCAAAAACCCACCTTAATTACTGGCCTGCTTAATGAAACAATAGTAATACATAACTGATCAGAAGATTATTAAATTGTCTTTTCTGTGGTCCAAGAACCAACTTCAGTGTTTTATTAAATTTGAGAATTTTGTACGTGTAGTCAAAATACTGTACACAGTTTGATATTTTTAAATCCTAGAGTAGAAGGTTTAAATATGGGCGAAGGTTTAAATATGGGTTTTGGAGTTATCAGCGCTCCCGGGTGCTGCAGCCTGGCAGAGGCTATTGGAACTGGTTATCTGTCAAGGACAAAGGTTGCGGCGCCAATTCACAAGAGAAAGTGGTGGTTATACGACGCACGCTTTTAGAAGCGATATCGTGCGGGCCACACAGAGGGTGTGCGTGGCGATCAGCGAATGGCAGGAGTGCAACGTTGTACAGTTAGGAGACTGCGGCGCGGAACTTAAAAGCAGTGTTCTGTATTTTTATTGCGCGCAAGAAGTTTTCATAAAACTCGCCACTTTAAGGTTCATCATAAGATGGGGCAAGACATTTTGAACCTGACTGTCCAAGTCCCATGAATTTCCGTCGCCTCCAGCCGGAGTTATCGTTCCTTGAAGAAACAAGGGAAACATCACCTTTCATTTCCTTCCGCCTGTTTTTTTCGTTGCCACCGTGTTGACGCAGCTGAGCTGTTGTGTCTAGGGAAAACTGTGGGTGTTAAATTCGTCTCGATATAAACAATGACCCTTCATTGTTCTGGACGTTCTCGAACATTGAATGTTTGGGTCAGTTCGAGTTCAGCGTTTTCGTAGCAAGGCTGGTGTAAAATTATTCGCTTATCGTTCACTCGTGCGCCACAAAGAACAGTTTGTGAAAAGATTAAATACAGCCCTTTCGTGCAATAGTGTGTGTTCCGTGTGTTCTTTTTATTTTAAATAATGTCACTCTCGAAACCTAGCACCAGTAGTACAGGCACCAAGGGTGCAAAATCTCATCATTAACCTCCAGGAGAGTGTCTCGGAAATGAGTGAAATCAGTGACACCGAGACCGAGGAAGAAGGCGAGAGCGGTGATGAATAAACAAATACCTTCAAGCTTCTTTCAGGTATGGGTTTCTCGTATATGCTACAGTGATATGATATTTTAATCCTGTGTAGAAATATTCACTATATTATTTCACTGTACTCATATATACTGTGCATGCATTATCAAAATAATGCACACATCGCGAATCTTCTGTCCTTCCCTTGCGGTAGCAGTTAGTTTGGCAACAGCGCAGTAGCACTGGCTGGGTATTGGCCGAACTCATGTTCCTTCTAAAAGCGTACGCCGTATAGTTTCGGCCTTGGACCCTGTTATAGAATTGCGACCTCCGAAAACTTTTTGCAGGTATGTTTTAACTCAGCGTTTTCTGAATTCTCATCTGCTTTGTATAGGTTATATTAGCGGTACATAAAACAAATGTGGGCTTTTATAATGCCATGATTTGTTTGTGAAATATGTACCACAGAGAGCGAAAATAAATTGAAGAAGAAAAATAGCGTGATGGTCTAAATATGGGATGACATGAGGTCTAATGTTGAGATCACATTTTCAACAAATATTTGGATGTTTTTCTTAATTTCGATTTTTCCCATTCCGCGTGATATTCAAAACAACAGATTATTCATAAATATGAATTTTATAATGTTTTAGCGACAAAATGTCTGTTTTTTTAAAATTTTTATTGCTTTTTGTGATATTGCCACTAGTAGCCCATATTTAGACCACAATTTTGAAATACATCATTTTACCATTTTTTGGAAATTGCTTTTTTATATATATAAAAAAGGGAGACCACCTATACTTTAGCATTTAAGTGTATATTTCTTAGATATGCATTTTAAAGGCAGGTCCTTGATATATATTTTTTTTCCTCCGAAAATGACAAAATAAAAAGGGGCCCATATTTAGACCTTTTCCTCTACTGGTATAACTCCAGAACAAATAGAATAACGTTCTCGATTCATTTGACTTTTTCATTTCTGTAGCTTTCAAGTGAGTTCGGGCCGTATTCTGTAACTTCACACGATTCGGAAGTGTTGCCATTTCTTAAAACTTCTTGTAAGAAATCTAGATTTATTTTCAGTAGTAATATTTTCTGATGGAAATTGCATGCATTTGGAGATAATGTAGGTGAAAGAATAAATTCTATTACTTAAAGCTACTTCTGCCATTTGCAAGTGTCAGACAAATTTTCAGATGGCACAAAGTGGGGTGCAAGGGTGAACCTTCAGGGAGGCAACCAGATGCCAAATTCTCTTCCATGTAGTACACACCGGACTACATTTTGCAGACTAACGAGGCTCTGGCGTCTGTACTCTCTGCCAGAATAATCCTCTGTTGTGCTTGTGTTATCTTGTCGATTTGTGTTTATTGTTGTTTCATTCATTTCATCACTATCCTTTCGCATTTCGCATCTTCGCAATCAGCCACAAGCGACAGAAAAGCGAATTAAAATAGAGAAAATTATAGATTTAATGTGGATTGACGACTTTGGTGCTGTACCCCCTCCTAAGAATCTTCAAGTAACCCCTATAAGCTTCCATTCTTGCATCACTGGTTACAACATTGTGCAATTAACAATTTTCTCCCCTAATAGTGTTTCGTCTCCATAAGAAGAAAAAAACTCCTTTAGTTACCATGTTCATCCAACGCCCTTCTAAATTAACAGAAACCACTGTTGCTGAAATGAAATGTTTGAAATTCAATTTCCCTCCCTCAGGACGCTCATGAAGGAGAATTCACAGCTAAATGACTAGGTGCATCATGTGGCCTAGCATCCGAGTGGCATGTCGCTTGGAAATAAACCTTCTGCAACTTTACACACACAAGTGGCATCAAACACTGGGTGTCATTCGACTGGGCTGTACTGTACGTTCATCAGCTTGCGATGTGTTTGTGCCAGCTAATTTCTAAACATTGGCATCGCCAGAAATTATAATATCGTGGTTCTGATTGTTATTGTACGTTTATAACTACTATGAACTAATATAAATAAACCAAATTTATTATTATAACTTACTCTCTAGCCTTCTTAAAGGCTGGTTTTTGGCTGCAGCAACACAAGCTTTCCCTCTCTCCCTGTCCTGGGCAAGATGAATCCAATCTTTTCCGATTTCCTATAGGTCCATCTCAACGTTATCCCTCCATCTTCGTCTTGGCCTTCCTACATGTCCCTTACCATCAGGTTTCTCAACAAGAATCCTGTACACGCAGTGGCGGCGATTAGAGGGCGAGAGTGGGCAGTTTCCCCCTTTTTGCGATGCAAATAAATCACTTCATATTTTAAGGGGGAACTAAATCCGATTTTGCGGTAAAGTTTCGCTAACAGATGGCAGCACCACACAGGTTAAAAACGAATGTAAATAATACAATTTTATTGGTGCACAAATAACTTCTGAATATTTTTATTATCTCCTTCAGTCTGATTCACACTGAGACCAAAAACAAACAATATATCACATCTACCATGCTGACCAATCAGCTTTCTTCTTGGACCAATAATATAAACATTTTCAAGAGTGAACACACACATTTGCCAACAGTAAGTACATAATGTTCATGTAAAGTCTAAAACACAAGCATTTGTGACGGATATAGTGGATAGTATGGTGTCCTGGTGCTTATAAACGGTACTTACTGTATTGTATCTTCTATTATTGAGAAATAAATTTGTTTATCTTGTAACAGCAGTTCATTTTGAAGTTCTCCAGCACTTCCTCACTCATACTTATTGTAACTAGAAAGTACTTTCCACAGCACAACATTGAACTCATTACTCTAGCATATGTGATCACATATTCGTCTCACTATGCGTCATCGCTCGATGATGTACAATACATAATATATATATTTATATTCACTTATATATATTTATTTATATGTATACTTTAAGGTTTGTCCACGCTCTCACACTCACAGCTTGCTTATTCACACACATACACACGACAGAATGCTGTCCTACACATGTATGTGTCCTTCACATGAAACACTTCGGTCGTGGTGATGCAAATCCAACTCCCATACCAAGTCGCATACCAGGATCCCCATAGGCAGCAGGCTCTTCCTTTATCACTGTAAAAAGATAAAATATCCTATAGATTTTTTCGAGTTTATGTACTTTTAGACTATTTTTTTTATTGGTGCAAGATTTTGTTGTGGACTGGTGCTTCAATTTAAATAAGCTACAAAAACCAGTCCATTTCATTCAATCATAGTTTCCTATGTAAGAGATGCAGTCAAGTGTTAAAATTTCTGTTTCCTGATAGAAAATAATGATTTCTTTAAAAAAAATCCGTACAAAATTTTACTGTTTTTACATAAACAATTGTATTTGTGTTTTACTAATTTATCAATAGCAGTGAACAAAAAGGAGCATTAGAGTGACAGGTAGAACAATAACAATATTTTAATGAAAATGTGTAACTTTAAAATAAATTTCTGCATTTTATGCATTTCATTCCCTTTATTCTTTTTTTTAAAATTACACTTTAGATTATATGGATTCAATAATTCTTTGTTCTGTGTTGGTTAAGAAAATCTTGCATTCACTGCATCTCCTTACATCAAGTGAAGAGATAATATGCGAGGGAGATTTGAAAAATATTAACAAATATGACAGTAGGCCGGTTCCCCAGCTGCTATGGATGTCTGTGAATAAGGAGAAAGATGGTTAATATTGGGCATTTTAGAACATAAGAATTATTGTGATTTGTCAGTAAATTAATCAATATTATGGAAAGATTGGAAATACTCAAAAAAAAAAGTCATTAACATTATTCCACGTTGTTATGCAGAATAACACAAGTTGCCTTCTGGTGGTCATAGACTGGAATTGAAGTTTCCGAGCAAACCATTTTTGGTGTCCGTTCATTACAGTCTCAGGCTGGGGTGGAGACGTTTCAACTGACACCTGGCGGGAAAAGTAGCAACTATATTATTCGGGAGCCTTTCGATTCGGCCAATTTTTTAACACAGGAATGCTACAGGGAACAATGTAACAGTGTATCAGATCATAATCAAGGCTTACAGCTAATGGAACACCATATCCAAACAATGTTACCACATGACAACCAAATCAGAAATATCCTGTGACTCATATTAGAAAATCCTATAATAAATAGTACAGATATCAATCACAATTTTTATTCACTCTGATTTCATTTCAATAAAACTAATAAAAAGCTTAGTGATTGACACTTTGTCTACTGCTATCTTTGCCATTGATGGTGCATATTAAATTTATAAAGCCTCAACTGAGAGTTTAACAGAACAATGATGACATTCAACAACCTATTATATTAGAATCCCTCTATTCCTAGAAACACATGATTGTAAACATGCAATTGTATATTATGAACATACAAAGCTCATGCATGCAGAGTGCTGGGGTACATTGTATGGACGCTTTCCACTTTCAAATTAATCAAATATTTAATAATTTGACCACCAATGGGGTAGACTAGTCAAGGCACAGCTCAGCAACAACTGATTAACTGTTTATTTTGTGTCTCGTCTTATCATTAGCAGCGGTTTTGCACATTACAGGCTAAATTAAGTACTAGACCTCACTAACTGGCTAATTACAATTACTTATGGTCTAATTTTTTTTGTTGTTACTAGTGTTCATAAATGTAATGTACATTTGTAATGGTACCAGAACTTTATGAACACCCTGTACACAGCGGCGGCTCGTGACTTTTCAAAGATGCGTGCTACAACTGATGCTGTTTTCCATGTACTTATAATGATCCCTACCCCCCCACCCCCACCCCACGAACGTTAAGTGGTCGACTTTCGATCTCGCCATCAAAGTTCCGGGTTGGAGTCTCGGCCCGGGTATGGGTATTCTTTGTGAATGCCCCTTCATTAATTTCATTATTACAAAGTATTACAAAGAATACCCATACCCGGGCCGAGACTCCAACCCGGAACTTCGATGGCGAGATCGAGTGCCTTTAAATACAGTGTTGTTGTCAAGATGTTCCTTAACAGCGTTGTCTAAACTGCTGACAAAATTAACGAGCCCTATTAATACCCCAGGGTTTGCGGAGAAATCTGTTTCATCGTGGCCATGCAGGGCCAACTCAAAAGCTCCACTGAACTTGATGCAGTCTATGATTTTTGACAAGACGTAGCGATTTTTTTCAACTCGTTCATTATGCTTTTGAAGCGATTCTAAATAAGCGCTGCTTATCTGCGTTGCTATGTCGACAGTTCCGAGAGAGACATTATTCATGTGTTTTTTGCTTTCACTATGCTTTCTCATATATTCACTTAAATGTCCTAGATCTTTTACCCCTCCTTTAGACCTCGAATCGTTACTTCCAAAAAGTATGCAAGGAAAACAGAATAATGCATTTCGAATTTGACACCCACAAAGCCATGGTTCACTATCGTACAGTTTTCTATTAAATCGCCTTTTATGAGTAGCGTTCGTACCTCCCTTTGCATTTTGCGATAGATCCAAATCTGGCAACGGCCGTCCTAGAGCTATTATTTCCAACTTTTCTTCAAGCGTTCTTCAAGAGAAAGGTTGTCTTCAAGCGTTCTTCAAGAGAAAGGTCGCTGCAACAAAGAATCCACCGAATTCATCGTACACTCACTTTCACTTCTAACAACAACAAAAAGCTAATCCTTCACAACAATGACCACCACTTCACGCACCACGCGATTTTAACACAATGAACCGCGCGCAAAATTTTCGGGTCTGGAAGCCGGGGAAAAATGACGGTACTCTGGAAGTTTGTTTCTTGACGATTGAAGTGCTACATAAACACAAGGAAATATATTTCTAGCATTTAAAAACAGGTAATTTAGTTAAAATATAAAATTAAAATTTCCTAAACATAAATTACATAGCAGAATCCACTTTCGGAAGCAAAAAAGGCACGGACTATAGTTTCAGAGTTGCAATCTTTACAACTTACCACCGAAATAGATAAAATGCTAAGGGGTAGTGTCAATTCGCGTTCCAACTTTTTGCAGGTGCTGCTAATGTATACGACATGTTACAAACATTGCATAAGTCTACACTGATAACGTACAGAACGTTTGAAAGTGACATTAATAAACGTTGTTCTGACAGAGGCAATACGTTGTCGTAGACTTTCTTCTTATCCTGAGATGGCACACTTACCGTGCTGTCTCTTCCTGTAGCACGCTAGCAGACGATTTTCCTCGAGCCGAGACCCTATTCCCCGTACGAATCGAGGAGTGGGGTGTACAGTATTCATACGCGCAGTGACGAAAAAGGGGCGAAAACGTGCTGTTGAGATTCTAGCACGGTAAGGTATTCCTTATAGCCCCAACAGCGTGAGGGAAATACGTGGCGCCGCTGGTAAATGTTGAGGCTCTTAACATGAGAAGTTTCATTTCACTTTAGGGTTTCATTAAACGTCTTGCATCTGCGAGATTTGCTTTTTTCTTCTTTTCATTTTAACAAATTTAGCAACGTGCTATAGCACGGTAGCACGTATTAAGCAGCCGCCACTGCGGCTGTACATTTACTTCACAGTAAAGCATTCTCTTTGGATCTCTGCATCGAGTGAACGAAAGCAAGTCTCCGTGCAAGTAGTGAATTGAGAGGCCTCGACCAATGAACGAATGAACGCGTGAGGGAATGGGATTGCACGGGGGGGTGACTGCAGTGCTTTGGTCCGCCATGACCTTCATACCCATCTCTAACGTTATGTAGAGCAGAGTATAGTTTGGTTTACAATCGCTAATAAATTTGCCCACATTTGTACCACTCAAGAAATTTTGTATTGCATTTCTTATACAGGGTGGCCCAAGAAAAGGTAACCGAACACATAAGCGGTTCTACATTTTTGTTACCTTTTTGGGCCACCATGTATAACATTGATTTACTATTCAGAGGAACCGGCGGCCTGGTTTACCCTAAATGCACCAGAACAAGTACATATCCCTGAATGTATTGTTTCCCCTATTTTTACATTTATTTGCGGCCACCGTGGCAGATCACGCCAAATGGGTTCAATGATGGTAAGGTACAATTGATGCAGGTACACTCATAAAGAACACCCACATGCCCTGTCCTGGACTTAAAGCAGGGTAACTTCGGTAGGGAGATCAAAAGCAATTGTTTCTTTTTAAGTCCATGCACTGATAGGTTAATTCAGGGTCTTTACTCGCTGGGAATTGTGCATCATTTATTGGCTCCGGGAATTATACGTGAAAAATGGCAACTTTTATCAATACCAATCCCATTGAATTTATACACATTTATTAATGCCCTGAGGCAAGGCTTTGACAGTTTAATAGTTTTTATTGTATGTGCGCATTACTTACATAATTTTCCTGTAGTTTATGGTTATTACAAGCATAAGAAAACAGTTTTTCGTTGTGACGTTTCAGGAGAACACACGCTCCCTTCATCAAACATTTATTTTCATATTGACTAAAGATACAGTTATAACAATGGTTAGCAATTTTTTAAACAAGAAGAATCTGTTACATAATGGATGTTGTCAATGTTACATTGTTGTAATATAGCAACTTAACTGTGTAAAGAAGCAGTCTGTTTTATTTTTATTTCAAATAAAAACATAAAGAGTTGAATGTCTGGGAAGCTTCGTTCATTGCAGAACAACACCGGAATAAATTAAATAATGCAAATGGTAACATAGATCCAGTATGAAGTTTTCTTTTTCACAAATGGAGTAAGCCACCATCTTTAAAATTTAATGTAACAGAAAACATCAAGAGACTTTGTGAAAACAATGATGAATTTGAATTACCTGATGATATTTGGGATTCATAATTTTAAATAAAAAAAATAATGTGATCAATTTTTTTTTGTCTGAAAAAAAAAATAAAACAGACTGCTTCTTTTCACAGTTAAGTTGCTATATTACAACAATGTGACATTGACAACATCCATTATATAACGGATTCATTTTGTTTTAAAAAAATGCTAACCATTATAACTGTATCTTTAGTCAAAATGAAAATAAATGTCTTTTGAAGGGAGCGCGTGTTCTCCTGAAACGTCACAACGAAAAACTGTTTTCTTATGATTGTAATAACCGTAAACTACAGGAAAATAACTTTACAGTTCAGCTTTTATTTTTATCGAGGAAGGACAAAGCTGCGTGGAAAATAAAACAGAATTCTGTCAATCCGTTTGCTTTTTTAGTGTCTATTGCAGAACAATCTATGACAGACGGGGGGGAAGATATCTTGAAAGTTTATTAGCTAAATTTCCAGTTTGAAATTCTTACGTAGTTGACAATTTTGTAGATCCCGCAACATTTGTGAATTGTGTTTGCAGATTTATTTCGAGTCTGAGTATGTGAAAAGCAAATGTAAACACCTTAAATTATATACCCAGATATATATACCGTTTAATTGAATTAAATTAGAATTTTTGGATAAATTGGAATCACGCAGACCCTCTATATTATTAATATATTTGTGTGTGTGTCTTATGTGTGGATGGTGAGAGGCGGGGGTAATACATAAGGTTGAAACAGAGAAAACATCTTCTTGTACCCTTGAATTTTTGGAAACTTCGTCTTGAATATACTTGAATTTTATAAAGATCCCAGAGTAGCCATCCTGTAATTGGGACTGGACCTACAGTTTAAAGTGGGATCCGTGCCATAGGCGTGCGCACGGGGAGACAAGGAGGGGCAAATGCCCCCCCTAATCATGGGCGTCCGCGGATTTTTTTCACTGAGGGACAAGCAAGATATTTTTCCATGGAGCATATTACCCCGATAATAGTGTTGCTCCCTCAAAAACCATCTCTTTGAATTTCAAATTATCGCATTTCTGCATCCCCATTATAATAATTAATGTAAATTATTATGACTGAAATTAAGTATACGTGTGAAAATGTACTTTTAGATTGACGTTCTGTTTCTAAGGGTAGATGTGGTCATCCTTGCCCCCCCCCCCCCTTCCAGACGTCCATGCCCCTATATTATTATATTTTCACCTAGAAATTTAGGATAGATGAATCTTTTCACCGTTGAAATGTGTTTTTAAGCCGATGAAAGTTCAAAGCAACTACGGGGAAGGGGGTGCAGTGGTGCAACCACAGGAGGGGCAGGGGGCATTGGCCCCCATCCTTGGACGGAAATTAATTTTAGGGACAAACATGGAAATAAAGGAAAGCAAGACTAGCAGAATCTAAGAGCAGTAGGAGAAAAGGATACTCAAGATGGAACTAGTTTTGAAGTCTTTCTTGCATTATTTCTTCCAAACGGCCAAGATTACCTGCAGGGGGCACAGAGCTGCAATTGTCTTCTCTATTTTCTTGCAGTCTTGTCAAGTTCAGAGCCGTACCTAGGGATCGGTGGGAGTTGGCCCTGGACGCCGAAAGATGTAAATAAAAAATGCCATTGCGCTCCATGAAAATTTTTCCGCTATATTAAATCAATATTGTTTTCATTTTGCAAAAATTTGGATCTGCAAATTTTCTTGCTCGCAATTTGTTTTCTGTACTGCATTGTAAATTACCAGGGAGAGAACTGCCGCTGCTGAACGGATTTCTCTTAAATACATGAACAATTGTTTGGTGGAAAAGGAGCGCGCACATTTGAGAGACAATTTGTATGATTTTTGCTGTTGGTTTGTTATGGGGCGGATGAATTGATTATGTATGTATTGTGTGTGTGTGTGTATATACATATATACACTCCTCACAAAAAGTTTGGCATATCGTTATACTGGACACAAGTTTGTAACATTATTATACAGCGTGTGACAAAAGTCCGGGAACACTTTAAAAAATTTATTGTAGCCAAACCAGTAGCATTAAAAAGAAACAAAGTACATCATTTCAAAGAGTAAAGTTGTAAGTTTTTTTTTTCATTGCAGGTGTTACGTGTAGTTCCATATATCCAGTAGCATACGCAGGATTTCATCAAGGGGGGTGTTATTTCTAAAAAAAATTTCCAAATACACATTACCATTGTTTTATTATACTTTAATTAAATAATAATAATCAAAATTAATTAATACTTATAATTAATTAATTAGCTAAATTAGTACTAATACTACTACTACTAATACCACTAATACTACTATTAAGTAGTAGAGATCTACATAAATATAGTATTTATGAAAACATTAGAATGAAATTACTTTCTAGTCATTCGATTTTTAGCAACTCCTGGGAGCATTTTTTTGTTTCTTTGTTACGAAATAATTGTCTGGTCAACGAGGTGAGATATTTCAAGGGTGAAGAGATCCATAAATACAAGAACATATATTAAAATAAATTGAAATAATCAAAGTATGGAACTCATCCAAGGAGCTGCGGTGATCTGGTCGGTAGAGCGTCTGACAATCACGCCGAAGATCCGGGTTCGATTCCCGAAATTGGTTGGAATTTTTCCGGCTTCTTCCCTGCATAAATGTCCCCGATAATTCACATCTGGATTGCCTCGCTGATCTTACCAACAAAACATTTTACAATAGTTAAGCTTATTGTCGTTTCAATAATTGTCTAGTCAACAAGGTGAGAGACATTTTAAAGAGAGACATTCAAACGTGCTGCGGTAAACAATACAATGGGAAGGCGAATTGGTGACTGTATTCTTGTCCGCCTAGCCTTTGTCTATACATTAGCCTCTTACAACGTACCAAGAACTTTATTTAGTTAATTCTCTGTTCACACACAAAAAAAATACATGTTCTTGAACACTGGCGTACGTAGAGGGGTGGCCGATGGTGTTCCAGCCCCTACCGAAATTTTGAGAAAATCAGAATTTTCAAATAAAAATCCCTTAAGAACTTTAAAAAATCAAAATGTGTAAATGCGAAACCTCTTTTAAAGTGAATCCCGATTACCATTTTTGTCTTTGAATACAATTTTAATAGACTGAAAAGCTCCAAAAATACGAAATATTTTATTATGCATCCTGCCCTCCAAAACGAAGCCATGTGCTATCCACATTTACTATTCCAGCCCCTCTCGAAAAAAAAAATCCTGCGTATGGCAGTGTATTGAACATTGTTGCAACTGAGATACAAAACAACTTTTCTTTCTGTTTTAAATCATAGTTACCCTAACCTAACCTCATAACCTCGTGTTTATTTTCAAGGCATCACTCTGAAAGACGCGTGTTTGGAATGCTGTGCTTTTCTCCATGCTGCATGGAAATAATAATTCAAATTATTATTATTATTATTATTAGTAGTAGTAGTAATAGTAATATTATTGTCCCAGATCTTTGACTGTGAAAAATTGGCCATTTAATTTTTTTTCCACATTATTTTTTATATTATTTCACAAGCTCAAGGGGGGTTTAAACCCCGTAAACCCCCCCTTGCGTACGCCACTGCATATATCGTCGCTAGGTGGTGTCATAATCAAGATGGCGCTTTCTGGAGCTGGTCTTTGTCATTAGGATATAACTTTTGCACTAACTGTAGTCTGTACGGTTTCATGTTTATTTTTTTATGCAAAACCCGCCACACAGTCATTGTTGACATTTCCAACTCACGTGAAGCTCTGCATCTCCTTGTGAAAGCTTCTCTCACTCGCTCAATGTCATTTTCACTCACACCTGGCCGACCACTTCTCTTCTTGACACACAAGCACCCAGTTTCAACAAACTTTACATGCCAATTGTAGATTGCCTTCCTGGTTGATGGCTGCTTTCCCGTACTTCATCCTAAATTTTCGTTGAACATACGTTGAACTCTTTGTTTTGTTAAAATTCTAGCACGCAGAAAGCGTTCTCAGCTCCAGAAAGCGCCATCTTGATTATAACACCACCTAGCGACGGTATATGGAACTACACGTAACACCTGTAATGAGGGAAAAAACTTACAACTTTACTCTTTGAAATGCTGTACTTTGTCACTTTGTAATGCTACTCGTTTGGCTACAATATATTTTTTTAAAGTGTTCCCGGACATTTGTTACACGCTGTATTAGGTAATAGGCGATAGGCACGGTGGCATATGTCGGCGAATAGACGAGAATGTCCACCAGACAGATACCATGTGTTGTTGCATTCCAAGGCCGTGTCTATCACGTATTGTCTAACATAACAATATTCCAAGCTTTTTGTCAGGAGTGTATATGGGGGGTGTATACACACACACCCTTCAATGCAATAAAACTTCAACAGTGAGATAGAATTTTGTCTTCTTTCTCGACTGAACTCGTCAAGGCTTCTGCCCCCTTAATCAGAGGGTCTGCGCACGCCTATGATCCGTGCAACTGTCTCGGGAATCCGTGACGCACGGTCGCCTATAACGGTAAAGAAGGGGAGAAAGCTAGTGGGCGGAGCAAAGCGTGTCACTACTTGCGCAGAGATTTGTTTTCGTTCCTTGCTCCACTGATTCCCGGGAAAGTGTGTGTATGCCTCCACCGTGAATCGAACCCGCGACCCCTTGATTACAAGATGATGTTACCAGTACACCATCGGATAGGTCCATTAATACAGGGTGTTTTTCTATACATGGCACCATTTTGTTTTGTGTACAGAAAGTAGAAAATGCAGTATGTAGGTTTGATACTGGTGTTTTCAGGAAGAAGAGTGTTGGAGTGGCGAGAACCATATTCGAAAGCATTGTTGCATCCTATCATTCCACAAAACAGGACGCCGCACAAGTTCAAATGGGCTTTGCAGAATAATCGTGCACCCATATGCAACCGTTGCTGAATGTTGGTTTTTGTTTATTTCAGGTGAGGTGTTTTGAAGAAGCGTGTGATACTGTATGATCACCGTATGTTGTCTAATCGTTATCCCCAAGTGCACGTGAAAGGGTTTGAATGGCCACCAATGTCACCGGACATGACCCCCCTGTGACTATTTTCTTTGGAGTTACCTTAAAGACAAAGTATTTCAGACTAGCCCTACAACAATTCAAGAACTGAAAAATGCCGTAGAAGCAGAAATATTCATATTTCTGAGGACACAATAGCAGCTAGGGTCAGGTTGCGCCATGTACGTGATAGGCAAGGGACACACATTGAACATATTTTGGTTTAAACTTTCAAGTCTGTAGAACATTCCACTGATGTTTGAAAGGTGTATGACACTTGGTTCGAAAATTATGGCTAATTCCAATGGTTCCATGTATAAAAAAAATCACCCTGTACTTTGCATAGTTTCCCTGGAGTCCCAACAGAGATACTAAGCCCCTAAATTTTGGGTGAACATTTGAAAAATTTAGCACAACATTTTTTTTAAGCATCAGATCGACCTGAAGTCACTTATGCAAGTCTCGAGCCTTTACCAATCCTCTGTTCCTGAAAAAAAAAATTCCACAGTACATTTTTTTTTTATCGAATCTGAAACTATACTTAAATTTAAGCAAAGATGAAATTCATTGTAGTTACGTAGAACTGTAATTGCAGTTTGTAGTCTACTGAAGACAATGGTTTTTACTCCAAGCTTCTAGGAGTATTGGGTTTCCACAAAAGTCTAAAATAGACAAAATGAGCATGTGTTATAAAACTAACAAGGTCACCAGTAGTAAACAAAAAATAGTAGAAATAAACATTGAGTCAGCGTAAGCAAACACAACAACTATTTTTCAAAATAGTTCAGCTACTACTAAATTATCAAGGGAAGTACACGAAAGAAAGTACTTTTTTTTAAAAAAAAAAATACGTGCCATAAATTATCTTGACTAGCCTAACCCATTCTGGAAACTTTGGTAATCTTCAATGAATTGCTGAATGGAAAGCGGTGGGTGAGACCTGCCCACGCCTTGCATGCCAATGTAATGATGATGAAGCAGCTGATGGTACAAATACAATGAAAAATATTCATGCGTTGCCCAGATTTCTTGCCATATGCTTTTTTCTACCCGCGCATTTGTATCGTCAAAGGTTGTGTAAGTTCACCATATGCTCAAATAGGCTAATCGGGACTGGGCCTACAGTTTAAAGTGGAATCCGAAGGCTCCTTATCTACAAGGAGACTGTTATCACCATTGCGTCAATGCAGAGGCCCTTGATTTATAACCTTGCAAATAACAGGCTAAGGGAGCCACCACACAGTCTTGATATTGCAGTAAACTTGTAATCAAGAATCTCACTTGAAAACTGTAGGGTGTAATTCTGATCATCTTTTGGTACATAAAGTGGAAAGAAAACTATTTTTACAACCACAATTATAGGCACCTCAGGCTATAATTTTACCAGGGATGTTCAAAAACTAATGTAACTCTACATCATTATCTTCGAAGCATTCTCTCGGCTGAACTTTACTCAAGGTTTCCACTAGTTTTACAGGAAAACCAACCCGATACTTTCCCATGAAATTTTAAAATAATTTCCCAGACTGTCATGCTTTTGCATGCTAACAAGTAAGTGTTACTCAAGGTTATTTAACACTGTGCAAAATACATGAGCAGAAATAGATAGAATGAAAGTGAAAAAAATAGTTATCTGACTTTTCCATTCATGGGTTAATTTCGAGTTTCCAAGTCAGTGATAGAATTGTGGGGCTGATTTCCCTGACTTTTCCAGAATTTACAAGTCAGTGATGTAATTGTAAGGCTGATTTCAATGACTTTCCCAAAATGTCCCAAGTCTGTGGTGGACTTGTGGACTGATTTCTCTGACTTTCCCAGAATTTTCAAGTCAGTGTTGGCATTGTGGGGCTGATTTCTCTGACTTTTCCAGAATTTCCAAGTCAGTGTTGGAATTGCGGGGTATGTGCGGACAGGTCTCAACCCTGGCACCAATATCCGGATGCCCAGTGCCCAGTCGTGCTTGGCCCGATCACACTGTGCGCCCCAGAAACTCACGCCTGTCCTACCCTTCACTGTTTACCGTCAGGCCAGTAGGAGTACCGCATCGCCGTGGCGCTGTCTGTATCGTGGCGGCGTCCACACGACGAGAAAGTGGTGCCAAATCCTGATGAGGCGTTGGTTGCTCCTGAAAGAGAGAGGTCGGCTTATGTCCCTGGTTACATATTAACAGGGAACGGATTTATATGTAAATACATATTGATGTATGAAGCTGAAATGAATTATATTTTGTATTATCTTTGCACAGCATGTAAACTCGAAAAATTCAGTTTTTATTTTCCATATTTGTACACTTCTCCAAATGTTACTAGACCGCCCTGAAAATTTTCCAAGTCCAGAAATCGTTCATTTGGCAACACAGCTCTTTGAAAACGCTACTAGGTGAGAAACCCTGTCGTGAAAGATTGACATTCTTTTTTAATAATATGAAGTCAGAAACTATAATTGATCAACATATTAATAGAGAACAATACGGAAAACTTGAGTATGAGGAATAATTTAAGAGAATAATTGCGATTCGGCATGTTAAAATTGGAATCAGAGAAACTGTTGTGAGGTTGGAAACACTGCACTCGCTCTTGCAGCGCAATTTGCAGCGAAAATGTGTTCGTCGCATAGAAAAGTGGTAGCTTGAAGAATCATCAACATGTTTCAAAGCATTTGCTACAAGCGAAGTTGTAGAGTATTGGTAAAGTGCTCGCCTCACAATATCCTTTCTTTCCCTAAGAATTAAGGGTCGCGGTTTCAAATCCAAAGCTCTCCAATTTTTTCTTTACTTTTTAAAATTATTTTTGTTCTATTTTATTTTTCCATTTTTTATTTTTTTTGTAAGTATGTCATCAGACACATTTAGCATGAAGTTTAGTAATAATTTAGTAATATTTTGAATAATTTTGTTTCAGAATGTTCGCAAAAAATAATTCTGTGTTGAAATCGACGAATGTTTGCAGCAGGTCAATGCATTTGTTTCTTCTTTCTGGCACTAACATTCATCAATTTGGATCGAAAAGTATCTAAATTGTTGTCGTATTCCAACAAACAAAGAATGTGCTCACTATGGCTTGGAAGTTGATGAAGATTCATCTTCTTTTCTGAGCCTACAAAACAATTCTAAACCGAATATCAGTTAGTTTACCTTCAGCTAGATCCAGAAAATATTAATTCTTTGCGTTTGTCGGCCTTTTTTGGCTCTTAGGTAATCTTCAGTAGTTTTTGTCTTCTTTGTAACATTTTACAAAATTTGAAAGCTTATTTTTCTCCTTCCTTCTTGTTTCGTGAATTTTAAGTGCATTTGCTTGCATAACTTGTAGATTTAAATTTCCTGACATGGTCCTTTTAGCAAGTTCGTCATTAAACAAATATATTGTCAATGGAAAAGCACAACTATCATTCTCAAGTTTGGCAATGCATTAAATAATTTATTGTGATTAACTTATTTTTCTTACACCAAACTTAAATACGTTGTGTGAACCCTACTTTGAGATTCCCTCGCTAGCCCCTGCTTTCGCTTTAACCTGTGCTTTTTAAATAAAATTAGACACAATATTTAAGAAGATAGGGTAAAGGAGGGGAAGTTCACCTCCGAAATGCTTTTCATTTTTTCCTTCTAAACGAATTGGGGAAGGACAAAATTTATACGATACAAAAAGTAGTCATTGTGGATTTTGAGGAATATAACAATTACTGTGTTACTTACACTTATGAGGTAATATTAAAAATTCTAAAATGAGATAAAGTGGCGAAATTCCCGCCACATGCTGGGAAATTCGCCATATAACTTATGTATCATTTTATCGTGATTTTAAGTGTGTGAAATACAAAGATGTTGCCAATAAGGCAGACAACAAAGTGTAAAAGACCTACAAATGACAATACAAAAAGATACAATACAAACATGTTTAAGAAACATAGCCCTAAATGTTCATAAGCATTGTGAACAAGTTGTGTGTGAAAGATCGCATGTAAGAAGGGAAATTCGACACATTTTCTGTTACTCTGGCGAATTGACCAGCAAATGCATGATCAAAAGAAAACAACTTATGTTTACTTGTGCATGCACGCTTTCCAAAGCAAATCTTTTCACGACATTCTTAAGGTTTGAGGTTACGATATCAATAATTAAAAGGAAGAAAAATAATTCTTATCTGCCACGAAATGACAATTTCCAACGTAGTATTGAAATTCGCCAACTTTCTTTGCCTTCTGTGTAGACGCAACTGCTCATTCCAAACTGTACTGCTTGCTTGCTAATTCGCTCACCACACTGTAGTGTTCAGTGTAAACCAGGCACATGTTACTTGATTTTTTACAAGCATCAGTGAGTTGTTTCCAACCTATAGTTTCTATCTACGATTACAAAAACCACAAGTACGGCGAAATTTCCATCTTGGCGAACATCCCTTCTTTTACCCTATAATCTTTTATACGCCAATCACAAATGTATTTCACTGGTCAAGAAAAAGCACAAGTATCATTTTCAAGTTTGGCAATGCATTAAATTATTAATTGTGATGAATTTAGTTTTCCTACACCAAACTTAAGATACGTTGTGTGAACCTTACTTTGAGATTCCTTTGCTAGCCTCTGCTATCGCTTTAATCTGTACTTTTAAAATAAAATTAGTCAAAATATTTAAGAAGATATAATCTTTTATTGTAGATTAGGCACACACAGGAGATGTACTACGTAGAAATTTTCAGCGGAAAAAGCAGGCTCTACCAGGACTCGAACCCGGGTGTCGGGCATACCGTGCCATTTCTCTAACCACTGAGGTACCGAGCCGGCATGGTCTTGCCTGATATTTCGTGCCAGAGGCCTGGGTTCGAGTCCTGATCGAGCCTGCATTTTTCGCTGAAAATTTTAAAGTAATATAATCTTTTTTACGCCAAACACAAATGTATTTTCAGTTGCTGGCCATCTACTCTATCGTGGATGATCCATTTTCAAAGTAGGTGAATGATTGATCTGAAATAGTTTCTGTTGAGGTTTGAAATCTATCTTACGACCTCTGTCACACACGATACCACTACTACACACAAACCACTTGTACTCAACGTCAACTATTTAGGTCTTTTTGTTTAACAAAATCTCGTATTCGTAAACACTACTAGTTATGCGAAACGTGCGGGGAATTACTAATGGATGTGCAAGTAGTGCGTTATTGTGTTCAGAAGTTGAAGGTCCTCAGAAACTGAGAATCAAGAGCGGGCAAGCACAAGCCTTTTCAATATCACAAGTAAGAGAGAGAGAGAAAGATACCTCACAAACCAAGCTGGGTATTTACAATTTCATTTTGCGTGATTTGAGAAATACGGATACGACAATTTGTTAAATTAAAACATCTATGCTGTGGGACAGTGTTGCCACAATATGAGGGCACAATTTCCCTTTCCAAGGGGCAACATTTCCCTTTTTGGAACAATTTTTCCCTTCACCTAAGCAAATTATATAATAATAATAATTAGAAGTAGTAGCACAGATAGTAGTAGTAGCAGCATTATTAGTGGTAGTTGTGGAATTATTCGTTAGAATAAAAAATATTTAAAAAAAAAATCACATTTCAGTTTCATCACTTCCTGACCAGATGTCCCAGGTTTGAATCCTGGTCAGGAAACTATTTAATCGTTAATCCTCATCGTTACTATTTATCCAAAGATGCATAAAATCAACGTACAATAAACTTAAAAGGCCTCCTCGATGGCGCAGTGGTAGCGTCGTTGCCTTGTAATCAATGGGTCCCGGGTTCGATACCCGGTGGAGGCACATAGTGGTTCGGATCCCACTTTAAACTGTAAGTCCAGTCCCGATTAGCCTTTCTGTGCATAAAGTGGACTTAAAACAACAAATCAATCAATCAATCAATCAATAAACTTAAAGGAGCAGAAACAAGTAGGAATAGAAAAATAAATAACATAAAAAATGGGGATATGAAATTCGAAATTAACATAACCTGTAGTAATGCAGTCAGATGACTTTAAAATTTTCCTGCAATTCTGGTATTTTTAATCTCACTTTTGGCTAAAATTTCGGTCCGAATTTCCCTGCAAAAGGGAAATTTCCCTTCATGTGGCAACACTGCTGTGGGATTGTCATTGTTTGGAACTTTGCGTTCAGTACTAGTGGCATCTGTGGTGTAGTGGTAACGTGCTCGACTTGTGTGACAGTGGTCGTAAGCTCGATGCCAAACCATTGCAGAAACTTTTTCAGAAGGCGAAGAGGGTTTCACGAAATATTTATTCAGATTCATTGAAATGACGTTGATTTCTTCCAAGACTTGGTAACCTTAAATTCCAGACAGCGATCTAAATTGAAGCAGACAATCAGATACCACGTGACATACGCAGAAATCAGATAGGAAACATAGATTAGCCTTCGCTAGGGCTCGGAGGCTGATGACTTCTAGAATAATCTTAAAATAATTCAAAATGGTATAAAATACTTTTCGCGCTGAAAATGAAAGCTCTGCTTCTCAAATAAATTAAAAGAGAGTCGTTGAATAATTCGCTGTTTGGTGATTTATAATAATAAACTACTGAAGCAAAGGGCCATAAGCAGTGCTAACTTAGTTTCCTTTAACTTCAAATTTACATAACATGCACTGCAACTTTTTTTGGCATAAATCATTCACCTCCTTAGAGCGTGGATCTTCCACGATACACTAGACGGCCAGCAAGTGAAATACATTTGTGATAGGCGTACAAAAGATTATAGGGTAAAATAAGGGATGTTCGCCATGATGGAAATTTCGCCGTACCTGTTTTTGTAATCGTAGATAGAAACTATAGGTTGGAAACACTCACTGATGCTTGTAAAAAATCAAGTAACATGTGCCTGATTTACACTGAAAACTACAGTGTGGGGAGCGAATTAGCAAGCAAGCAGTACAGTTTGGAATGCGCAGTTGCGTCTACACAGAAGGCAAAGAAAGTTGGCGAATTTCAGTACTACGTTGGAAATTGTCATTTCGTGGCAGATATGAATAATTTTTCTTCCTTTTAATTATTGATATCGTAACCTCAAACCTTACGAATGTCGTGAAAAGATTTGCTTTGGAAAGCGTGCATGTACAAGTTAACATAAGTTGTTTTCTTTTGATTATGCATTTGCTGGTCAATTCGCCAGAGTAACAGAAAATGTGTCGAATTTCCCTTCTTACATGCGATCTTTCACACACAACTTGTTCACAATGCTTATGAACATTTAGGGCTATGTTTCTTAAACATGTTTGTACTGTATCTTTTGAATCAGTTTTGTATTGTCATTTGTAGGTCTTTTACACTTTGTTGTCTGCCTTATTGGCAACATCTTTGTATTTCATACCCTTAAACTGACGATAAAATGATAAATAAGTTATATAGTGAATTTCCCAGCATGTGGCGGGAATTTCGCCACTTTATCTCATTTTAGTATTTTTAATATTACGTCATAAGTATAAGTAACACAGTATTTATGTTATATTCCTCATAATCCACAATGACTACTTTTTGTATCGTATAAATTTTGTCCTTCTTCCCCAATTCGTTTAGAAGGGAAAAAATGAAAAACATTTTGGTGGCGAACTTCCCTTTCTTTACCCTATCTTCTTTAATATTGTGACTAATTTTATTTAAAAAGAACAGGTTAAAGCGATATTAGAAGCTAGCAAGGGAATCTCAAAGTAGGGTTCACACAACGTATCTTAAGTTTGGTGTAAGAAAAATAAGTTTATCACAATTAATTATTTAATGCATTGCCAAACTTGAGAATGATAGTTGTGCTTTTCAATTGACCCTATATTCATTTAATGAAATAATTGCTAAAAGGACCATGTCAGGAAATTTAAATCTACAAGTTATGCAAGCAAATGCACTTAAAATTCAAGAAACAAGAAGGAAGGAGAAAAATAAGCTTTCAAATTAAGTAAAATGCAACAAAGAAGGCAAAAACTACTGAAAATTACCTAAAAGCCAAAAAAAAGGCCGACAAACGCAAAGAATTATTTCTGGATCTAGCTGAAGGTAAACTGACTGATGTTCGGTAGAGCATTGTTTTGTAGGCTCAGAAAAGAAGATGAATCTTCATCAACTTCCTAGCCATAGTGAGCACATTACTTGTTTGACCAAATACTATCTGTTGGAATACAACAATTTAGGTATTTTTCGATCCAAATTGATAAATATTAGTGCCAGAAAGAAGAAACAAATGTATTGAGCTGCTGGAAACATTCGTCGATTTCAACACAGAATTATTTTTTGCGAACATTCTGAAACAAAATTATTCAAAATATTACTAAATTATTACTAAACTTCATGCTAAATGTTTTTACAAAAAAAAAAAATAGAAAATGTTTTAAAAATTAAAGCAAAATGGAAGAACTTTTGGTTTCAACCCGCGACCCTTAATTCTTAGGGAAAGAAAGGATATTGTGAGGCGAGCACTTTACCAATACTCTACAACGTCACTTGTAGCAAATTCTTTGAAACATGTTGATGATTCTTCAAGCTACCACTTTTCTATGCGACGAACACATTTTCGCTGCAAATTGCGAGATTCTCTAATTTTCGCTCATTGCACAGTACTTTGCAAGGTGTTGTTATATTTTATTTGCATAAACTATTCGTAATTATGGCCTTTCGTGTTCAAACTTCACAGCGATTTCCTCTAGGTGTACCAAGAGCGAGTGCAGTGTTTCCAACCTAACAACAGTTTCTCTGATTCCAATTTTAACATGCCGAATCGCGAGTATTCTCTTAAATTATTCCTCATACTCGAGTTTTCCGTATTGGTCCATTGGTGAAAATGACTAAAACGTACAGTAAAACCTCGTTAATCCGGACTAATGGCCGGGGGAATAAGTGGACCGGTTTAAGTCCTGATTAACTGACATAAAATAACCTAAAAGAACAGTAGACAGTGCATTAAAACTCCGTTTATAGCACCAAAACATGTTTATTATGATGTGTAAAAAGGGCATAAGCCTAAACACACTATATAGTACAGTAAAATGTAAAGCTATATCTACTGTACATACAATGCAGTACGTACGACGAATGCGATTGTTGACCTCTAGCCACATTTTGCCTTGACTTTTGCCTGTCCGGATTAACGAGGTTTTACTGTATTTACAGAATTACATATTTAGCACATTTTTACTACATATAAATCAGTTTCCATATAACATCAATGCATGCATAAACGCGGTCAAACTCAAGAACCTGTACAATAAATTCATGAAAGAGAATATTCGTACACTTCTAAAACCAGCCATGAAGCTATGGTGGAAGTTGCCATTGAAAATTTGTTATTAAAATCAACTTATCGCCGTGGAGTTATGCAACACACACAACGCCTTACAGGGAAACGAGTATTTCAGGATCAAGGTCTTTATTGCTGGTGACTGTACATAATCTTGTATTTTTATATTCATCATTAATGACATTGGTTTGAAGGGGGAGTATCGTGTAAAGAAATTTTATTATTGTAACTACAATGCAAAGCTACTGATGATGTCGATAGAATCTGCCTATGGTATCGTCTCGACTTTCTCGTTCTCGGTTCCGACAAGTCTCGGAGGCTTGGTGTTGTCTCGGTATCATACTTCAGTGCAAAGGCACAGTGTATAAAATACTAGGAACATTAAAAATGCTCTTGAACTTACCGAGGCTTGAACTAAACTGGTTGTAACCATTCATTGGCGAGATGTGGACCTGCTGCGCTAGCTGAGATTGGACCTATCAAAGAAAATAGTGCATTACTAACATAAGCTGACCGGATTTTTAAAACAAAACAGGATAATTTTTACATTTTCCTGAAGGAAAAGCTGGACGGTAAAATGTACGCATTTTAATATAAAAACAGTTTTCTCATAAATACTTGTTTGACAATTAAATACTGTGTAAATAACTTGCATCATATGCACTACACTTTAGTCACTTAGAATTAGAAGACATTCATTGATATTTGTCCATGAACGGATCTTCTTCAGTATATCCTTATTCTGAAGCAATATTTTGTAAAGTTCGACCCTTAAGGAAAATGCTTACGTCTAAAGCAGACCTAATAGAGTGAATAAGTATGTTACTGTTATAATTACGGAAAGGATTTTAAGGTGCAAAATTATGGATGGGAAAGAGCAAAAAAGGTTGGTAAGAATGAAGCAGTGGCGTATACTGCGTCCAAGATCTGGGCCATCTCACTATGTCAGGTGAAGCTATGAATAGAAATAAATTTACCAACTCCTAATAAATCAGGTTGCCAACTCATAATAAAGCAGGTTGCCAACTCATAAGAAATCAGGTTGCCAACTCATAAGAAATCAGGTTGCCAACTCAAAAGAAATCAGGTTGCCAACTCATAAGAAATCAGGTTGCCAACTCATAAGAAATCAGGATGTCAACTCATAAGAAAACAGGTTGCCAACTCATAAGAAAACAGGTTGCCAACTCATTGGATATCATGTTGCCAACTCATAAGAAATCAGGTTGCCAACTCCAGAATCAGCATCATCATCATCTCACTGATATGAGTAATAATATTTACAATTTCTGATCGATTTTTCTCCTGTATTTTATTCTCCACGCTTCAGGCTTCGCATATAGCCTACCTAGCCTAGAATATACGCTCCTGGAAT
The DNA here is from genome assembly GCF_977018435.1 of Lepisma saccharinum. Lineage (NCBI taxonomy): Eukaryota > Metazoa > Arthropoda > Insecta > Zygentoma > Lepismatidae > Lepisma > Lepisma saccharinum. Next base: position 35,355,901 of record NC_139257.1, on the reverse strand, counting down.
GAAGAATATAGAGAATTTCTCCAATTTCATTAATATTTGGTATAGTAACCAATTTTGGCCTTCTAATCACGAATGTGTTGTTAAAATGCGGGGATCACGTGTGCAAATTGTACCTTATGCATGGGTAGCCCCACAAACCATTCACGGATAGCCCCATGAACCATTTCCGGTAAGGTTAGGTTAGGCAAGCTTAGTTAAAAAAAATTCGTAAAACAATGCGATACACTTCTAAAAAAATCCACTTATATCTGCTTTTTTCCCGATTTCCACACGTGACCCCCCCCCCCATTTTAACAACAGATTCGTGATTAGAAGCCAAAATTAGTTACTATACCAAATATTAACGAAATTGGAGACATTCTCTATATTCTTCATTCGCTCCAAAATGTTTTCGAAAAGTTGAAAAAAAAAAGTGCTCTTTTTTTCTCCGCCTTCTATATATAATGCGCGCGGACCGCAGAGAGAACTGTGGTTCTGCCGAATAGGTTTTGTTGAAGTTTGTGTTTTGAATTGTGGCTTTTGCTACATTATCTTGGGAACTGTTGGGGCTGTAATTATTATATTATATACTTTTATAGCTCTTGTTCTGCTCTACAAAGTGAGACCATAGAATTTTATGCAGCTGCTCAAGAAGAGTGAAAATCAGTTATTTTCCTGTCCAATTTTTTAACAAAACATGAAAGAAAATGAAGAAAAAAGGTGCTGAAACATCAAAAAGGGATTAAAAAGAGGATAAATATTCTTATCTCACGAAAAGGTGCAACAAAGTGTGTTCATTTTACTTGATTTCATGTCCTAAAATACATGTCACAAATGATCGGTATGAAAACAGCTATATTTTTGGGAAGGTGCTGCACTTTAAAATCCTTCCCCTAATTATAATAGTTATATTATAATGGATTCATTACATAATTTTATTCCAGGTTTTGTTTCTCAGCGTATGTATTTATTAGTAACTTTATTAAGACTTAACAATATTTCATTCAATAAAAATCGTAAAATCTTTAAAAATTATATTCCTTAATAATAATAATGAATGAAATTAAACTACTAATTAATAATCTATTTAAAGGGTGATGAACTCGTATTGGTTTTGTCATTTGCATTTTGTAAATACTAGGAATCCAATTGCTATTATTGCATAAATTATTCCTAGAACTTAACAGCTGCAATGCCATGCTTTATAAATACGCTACGTATTACAGCCTTTATATCAATTAACCACATATCATTAATTATCCTGAGAATATCATCATAGAACTCAAGAGCGTATATTCTAGGCTAGCTAGGCTATCTGCGAAGCCTGAAGTCTAGAGAATAAAATTCAGGAGAAAAATCGATCAGAAATTGTAAATATTATTATTCATATTCAGTGAGATGATGATGCTGATTCTGGAGTTGGCAACCTGATTTCCTATGGGTTGGCAACCTGATTTCCTATGGGTTGGCAACCTGATTTCCTATGGGTTGGCAACCTGATTTCCTATGGGTTGGCAACCTGATTTCCTATGGGTTGGCAACCTGATTTCCTATGGGTTGGCAATCTGATTTCCTATGAGTTGCCAACCTGATTTCTTATGAGTTGGCAACCTGATTTCTTAGGAGTTGGTAACTTTATTTCTATTCATAGCCTAGGACCACGTGACATAGTGAGATAGCCCAGATCTTGGACTCAGTATACGCCACTGATAGAACTAATTAGGCTATAATTAGCCCATTAAATCTAAACCTACAAAAATTACCAATAAAAATGAAAATATTAAAATAATTTAAGGCTTGAACTTACCTGCGAGGGTAACTGCGTGTACGGGTTGAGGGTCTGTGTGGGCGGTGACCTAACTGCTGCAGACGCACTCTGGCAGGACGCGTAGCTGAGTTGGGGGTTCTGCACTGGGGGCAGCGGCCACGCACTACTGAAAGAAATGCACAAAAGAATGGACCAACATATTAGAAATCCTTTAAGCTTTCTAATCAGCGAGTTTAATGTATAAAATCAGAGTAATAATTCGAAATCAGAAATTCCGCCAATTAACCATTTATTTTCCAGAACAATGCTAGACTTACCTTAATATTGTGCACAGCATTTTTCTCAAAAGGAAATAAAAAAACAAGGAAAGCCATTTACTTAATCTTACTGTTACGGTTATATATATATATATATATACAGGGTGTCATTTTAATGGCGCCCACGGACCACGGAAACGTATAGAGGACATCAAAACAAACAACTTTTTTCAGTAACATTTTTCTCGTTGGTGCGTCGTTTCGACGCTACAGTCGTTCAAAAAAGCCTGTTTTGCCGCCTGAATGCTGGCAACCACACACAACATTTGATTGCATTTGTGACGCCATATCCCGTCGTGAAGCGATGCGTTTCAGGGTTGCCAGGAACACACATACTCTGTGAAAAATGACATAGCTACAATCAGCCACATTATGTACCGTAACACAAAACGAGAATATACGTTCTGTAACCCAACAGGAAGTAAACAAACGATACGAAAAATAGTAGGAAAAAAATAGAATTCAAGTGAAAGTGGTCATATCGAATTTTGTCTCAGCTTACACGTCAAATATTTGCAAATCTAGTTACCAAGTTGACATCTACAATTTAGTCTATCCACTTCGTCCTTCTGATATATTGTTGTCTGTGACACACTGAACAGATGACAAAATAGAAATGAAGGAACTCAAAATTCCAAAGGTAAGCAACAGATAATATAATGTATATTCAGAGCATTATGAGGCAAGTGGTAAAAATGGTTGAAAATACAGGGATATAAGTAGTAGTAATACAAGCTCTAAGACGACTATGTGTTTATCTATGCACCGGATACACATGTAATAGTTTGCAAATGTGAACAGGTCAGTATATTCGCTACTGATTCATCATTAGATTGTTACTGTGGTTGTACTTGTTTTAGCCGTAATGTAACAACGTGAACCTCGGATACTTCCGTTATCAGCACAAAAGTAGCATAAGGCATCTGGACACAAACCTGTAGGTATCAACCTTGCAACGAGATTTGCAAATATTTGACATGTAGTTGGGCGTAAACAGCCACGTGTAAGCTTTAAGTCCAATAAAATTTATTGTTGTTGATATTTTAGATGTAGTCCGAGACAAAATCCGACATTGACATTTCATTTTTAATACGTTTTTTACCATTTCTCTTATCGGTGGTTCACTTCCCCCTTCCCCTGAGATGACTGCTAATCTTCTGGCTGGTAGGCTATGATGTTCGGTCTGCTCGACGCGTTTCTCGCTTCGTTTTACAGTTAATAATATGGTTGGTAGTTTGTCATTTTTCACAAAATTTGTGTGTTCCTTGCAACTCTGCCGTGCGCTGTTTCGCTGCAGGATATGGCGTCACAAATGCAATCAAATGTTGTGTTGGGTTGCCAGCATCCAGGCGGCAAAACGGTCTTTTTTGAACGGCTGTAGCGTCGAATCGACGCACCAACGAGGAAAATGTTACTGAGAAAAGTTGTTTGTTTTGATGTACTCTATACGAATCTGTGGTCCGTGGGCGCCATTAAAATGACACCCTGTATATATAGCCCTATATATATATATATATATCGTCGGTCCAATGACATAACGACCTATCTCATTTTTTCCAACTTTTCAGGAGAAGCAAAAAACGTTTTCGCACACACTTTCGTAGATGTTTGTGAGAAAACTATTTACCCCATAACAAATTTTGTTTTGTCATTAAATTGTATTATGTTTCTGCTGTAAAATAGTGTGGTTGAATGTTACATGTGTTGCGTTACGTGCTTGAAATTTCATAATTTCTTGACATACGTCGGTATGTCAGATCAAAATAATTACTCACACAGAAATATCTTTGAGATACGACATGCAAATTAGTATCAAGTTACAGCTTCATGATTTGAGAAATCTTCTTTTTTAGTCAAAATATGAGCAAAACTATATAATATTTACGTATGATGTTATTGCTCATGACGCTTTTTTTTGTTCAAAGTAAATGGTTATTTTTATTTTGAAGTTCTTTAGATTTACATGCTTGATTTAAGTACGTGTACAAATTACAAAACTCTTCACAACAAGTACAATTAAAAAGCTATACATGAGTATATGTAGCTATAATTTGGCTACATAAACATCAATAAAACATTTCTGTGGAATAGAGAACAGATTCAGTGATTCAAATTTGCGTAAAAGTTTTTGAAGTCACTGTCTAGAACAACGGAAAAAGGACCTTCACACATTGGCAGTAAATCTGCACATTTCTCTTGCGCTATTTTCACAGATTCTTTGTTCAATGGAGGTGACATTCTTGCAGCTATATCTTTAGTATTACATCTCTTTACTACGATTTTTGCGGGATTCTCTTGCAGTAAACTTGTTTTTATGTATATAGTATCTGGCTTGTTGCTCTGCAATCGTAGTACCACGAATATCATTCCAACTGAACTTAATACCATCATCGGTCTTCTTAAGCTGGAAAAGCCTCAGATCTTCAGCAATTGCCTTATAATTCAGAAAATCTTCCATCTGCTTTGTGTGCACGATGTAAGGATGGTTTCTTCGGGCTAGTTTTATGATGGGTACAAGCTGAGAGGGGACAAATATCTCTCCAACTTTACGTAACAATCTGGAGATTGCACTGTGCGCAGTCTCCCTCGTTTTCCACCTGATGAGGCTCAAAAACATTTGAGCACAATTTATTTTATATTCTCTGCTTTTAGCATTACATGCATAAGCGCAGCCACCACAATCCTATTCTTGTTTTGGCCAACACAACTTTCAGCATATAAGTGGACTGTATTCTTCTTTTCTTGTTCCACTTTCATTAGGTACTGGTAAAGACATGTTGCTATTTCACATGATCCACGCTTGCTGATTACTTCATGCCACAAGAAACCATGACAATTGTTCGTGTTCAGTTCATAGACAGTGAAGTTGTAGTTAGCCAGACGTCTGTTGTAGAAAACGGATGAATAGTTCGACATAGGCAAGTGAAAAACTTGTTGCAGATCAAATACAGCAGAACAGGTCGCTGTAGTCTTACTTATTGCTTTCAATTCTCTCACTTTACTTTTCTCTGCAACGTGCTGCTTAAATTTATCTTCTAGCTTCATTTTATCTTCATCAGATCCCGCATTGTACATAATGCATAATCCACACTGATGATTTTTGGGTTGATGAAATGCAAGATTCATACCCTTGAAAACATTTGTGTATGTTTGCAAAGATGCTTGACATGTTGTGTCGATCTCTTCCTTGTACATCTCATATATCTTCACAGTTAAATCAGAATGCAGTTACTCCTTTGTTGAATATTTTCTACAATAGTGAGACTCCATTCGTGGAAAGCGATTTATGTGATCTACTATACTCCGTTTCCTCTCGTCATTTCCTTTCAAATGTTTGTATCTTCCACCTCGTTTTTCAGTTAGTAATATGCCTGTTTCTTGAATGTTGTTCACTGTCGTACGTATAAATCGTTCGCTAATTCCAAGAGTATTCAAAAACATCTTCTTGCAAACCTTCAGCCTTCTTCCATCCAGGGAAAGATAGCAAAATTGTGTTTTTTGTACGTCTCGATGCTTGTTTTGTGGTTTTTTGTCTCGTATCTTCTACATCAACGTGTCGTGCTACGTACTTCCTCTGACGTTGGAAGTTTCCAAGATGGAAAAATAAATTTAAAATAATTATTCATGATTTCTCATTGTTCTTCCGTACATAACATTTTCTTCCTTTGTGGGTGCAGTCTGTGCAGGAGGGTTTCAGCAATCTTCTTTTCGTAACAACCTTCCCTGTAGTTGAACTATCCTCTGTTAGACCGTTTCGCTATTGTTAAGATTGTGACCGCTGATTTGTAAATACTGAAATATACATTTCTGCATTCCTTTATTTTCCTCTTTGTGAGTCTATTGGCCCCGATTGTTGCATTTTTCTGCTGTAAGCAAAAAGAGATACGCCAACTTGCGAAACAGTTTAGGATTTACTTTATCTGACATAACGACGGAAGTCAAGATACGCCGCTATGTCATACAAAATTTTTTAACAAATTGAGATACGCAAAATCAAAAAATATTCATAACTTCCTTATTAATTGGATTTGAGTTACGCCGATTTGCCAGGTGATGCAGGGCACCGGTATGATCACAACGATGTTAATAACTCAATTTCGCAAAAAAATGAGATACGTCGTTATGTCATTGGACCGACGATATATATATATATATTATACACACACACACACACAGTGGCGGCGATTGGTTTCCAAAACCGGGGGAGGGGGCAATTTGCCAAATCCAGGGGGACAAAGACAGTATATTTCCCTTTGTAGATAAGGTTTAACATAGAGCGGGGGCAATTGCCCCACCCCCAGGAAAATGAATATCCACCGTAAAATTGTATATTTCACACCTAATTTCCTTTCAGCCACAGTAATTTATGTTAATTATTATAAGTTTGTTGAAGGAACATGGCAATTTCAGAATGAAGCAGTGTTTTTTAGGGGGCATCAATTTATGGGGGGAAATATGTCTGGTCTCCTTTGCCCCCTGGAAAAAATCCTGCGGACGTCCATGTATATATGTATATGAGAAAAGAGACTGAAAAATCCATATTTACTGCAGAAACAATTACACTCCGTTCCATGAGTCTGAGGAGCAAGGCCGCGCATAACGGCTGTGAAGGGGAGGAAGCTGGTTGGCGGAGCAAAGCAGTCCCCGCTGTTGCAAACAGCTGGTAGCTGCAGTCGCGTCGTCCTCTTCATGCAATCACTTTCCTTCTCATGCATTCATTTGTCAAGCCCTCTCGTATCACAACTTGCTATTTACGTTCGCTTGGACCTGACTCCCATGGGACGGGGTGAACATATATATACACAGCGTATTCCGCTTAGTGATCGAGAAATGATTGACGCTTATGATCGAGAAATGATTGATAAAATTGGAAGTGTAATAATGGTTTATTAACACACCATTTTACATACCTTGTAGAAACTCAGTGTTTAGGAAAATCGTCAATGCAACTCGATCTGTGCGCCTTGAGTTGCCTGCACACATCTAAACGGTCCACATTCACCGTCGCGTCGCGTGTCTGTTGCTCTACTGAATAGTGCCAGGCTTGTTCCCCCATTACCCTTGGCGCGCATGCGCAAGCACGTGTATTAACTATTGAGATATAAAGTAGGAGAGTTTCTGTATCATGTATAAGGAAAATCATAACAATATCTTTCTCTGTTTTTAAACGGTGAGCATTTATTTCTCGAACCCTAAGCGGAACACGCTGTGTGTGTATATACACACAGTACACACTATTATGCCCCAAATCAAAAATGCACTAACCACACGTTGTGGAAACAATAAATGAGCTTGATAATGGACAATTTGCACTTAACCGTACCAGCCATGTGAGCAGCGTAACTTGGGGCCTAGCTTTGGGGGGAGGGGGCACAACACTAGCCTCGGGTTCCAGAAAGTTTAAAAATGTAAATTTTAATAAACCTGGGAATTGGGGGGGGCGAGTGTCACCTTGCCCCCCCAAAAGTTGCGCTTATGAGCCATGTCGTCACTTCTCATCCCGGCCTCTACAGGAAGATACAAACTTGTACAAAATACACTACTGGTCGGGGCATAATAATTAAAGTGCCTCTAGTAAAATTAATGACAGAATTTGAAACGCTAAGAGACAAACTAAGAATGTACACGCGAACAACCCTTGGTCATAAAATCTGTTATTATTTTCGCCATTTTAATTATCCTCTGTCAACTCGGATAAACCTTGAAGGTACAGAGTATTCTTTTTATTTATTCATCTTCCAGAACAATAGTCAACAAGATGACTGTCTTTATATCCATCGATATTATTTGTCCAGCACTAGAGACAAAGCTGCTTTTTATTGCGCACAATTGCTATACTAACACCTCTGTGACACGGAATAAGCATAGTTACGTACGCATACACAATCACCAATGTATAATTAATGTGCAAGTAATTCCACCTTTATATTACTCCACACGGCATTGTTAATTTTTTTTAAAGGCAAGACCATATGCGAGTCTTTATAGGCTCTTATGCTCTCTGTCTATAATCGCACACCTTTAATAAATCCCTATTTTCTTTTCAAAGAGTGTAGGATGCACTAAGCGCCAGTTTGAGAAGAACGTGAATCTTTCGTTAGTTCAGAAACGATTGTCTTTTGTTTGTGTGGCGTTTAACTTCCTTTGTTTTCAGCAGTAATGTAACATTGCGGAAATGAAAGACTTACAGAATATATGGTAGGGATCTTTGTTGAAATGTTCTGTGTTAGAATTATCGGCTTGACAGTGCTTGCTTGTATGAAGTGTAGCATTTAAGTGCCATTATTCAGCACGTGCATGTACACTGCTAGATAAATAAAGTAGCAATGCCTCATAAACATTATACAGAGCAGTTGAAAACATTTTCCTTTCCTAAGATAACTTTTTTATATATTCCTGCACGTACGCTAAAATTGGAATTATATGTCCATTTAGCAAATATTCTCGGCTGATTTTACAGTCCGATAGCAAGTTTAGTGTGGTTTAATACCGTCAACCAAGACGGCCATTTGAGTGCTTCGCAAGGCTAATCAAACGATATGCTTATTTGAGCACAAATAATGGATTTCTTTAACATGTTATTCAGTATGTTGCTGCTCTACAAGAAAAACTTCTAATGCGAGGGGAGGGGACAGGCACGTAGCCAGAGGGAGGGCTAAGGGGTCTGAAGTCCCCCCCGAAATCCTACAAATAACTAATTTAAATGATGTGCAGTGGTAATTAATTTTACTCCCTTAGCAGAATTAAATATTAGATCGAAAAACGTTTAGTGTATAATAGAGAAACCAGGTTATATGTATATATTCAACAATTTAATCCAAAGAATAAATTGATTCACAGCTCTCAAAATGTATAGTTTTGTTTTCAGTTGGTGTTTTAAGTCCACTTTATACACAGGTAGGTTTAATCTGGACTGGGCCTACAGTTTAAAGTGGGCTCCGAAACACTATGTGACTCCACCGGGTATCGAACCCGGGACCCCTTGATTCCAAGGCGACGACGCTACCACTGCGCCATCGGGTCTCTCTTTCTTTCTTTAGAAATAGGAAGATGAAGAAAAGAGAATGAAAAAGAAAGAAGGAAAAGGAAAGAAAAGAAGGTCATGTATAGTTTTATTTGTCCCCACCCCAATCCTTGAAAAGTCCTGGAAATGTCCCCTTTTTCTACCCTCTCTCTTGTGCTCTGGAGGGGGGGACAAAGAAAACTATACATGACCTTCTTTCTTCTCTTTTTCCTTCTCTTTCCTTCTTCTTCGGGTGAGCTGGGTTAATCGACCTCCCTGGAAATTGGTATCTCCCATTTCAAGTTTCAAAAAAGTAGACAGCTTGTTGTTTTTATTGTTAATAACCAGGGAACAGATTTAGTAAAAATGTGCTAAATGTGTAAACAGGGTTCCTACACAAAATCACCCATATATATATTGTTCGAATGACAGAAAACTTGCAATTAACGCAAATTGTAGAGTATAAAAAAGGTCGTAAGCTTTCGTTTCTTCAGACTTTGTCAGTTATTCGCAAGAAACTCACCCAACTCTTTCGGTCACACGGGGACATGAAGTTATTGCGCCAATATAGAGTATATGTTGAGAATTGTTCTGAAATCTGGAAATAATAGGTAAAATTAACTGAAGTGTGTAAAATATGAGCCAAAATCTAATATGTACAAATATGGAAAATAAAAACTCAATTTTTCGAGCCATGATGCACACAGATAATACAAAATATAACTGATTTCAGCTTCATAGATAAATATGTATTTACATATAAATCCGTTCCCTGCTAATAACAAAAAAGCTCATTTGGTTATAACCTGACTAAGTTAAGTCCCGATATGCGCAGATCGCTGCAGAGCACTTCCTATTACGTCATCCTCCCCACCACTCTTCTACGTACTGGTCTGGCCTTGAGACTACGAGTGGTGTCAACTCGGCAAAATTAAGCTAAAACAAATATGACAAACTATTTTTACTGTGTAGATTGTCGGTGCCGGCTCATATCAGTTTATCAGTGGTTCATTTGATTTAATCCGGTCTTTGAAAATGCGTGCGTTCACGTTTATAACGAAGAGAAACTACTGGGCGAATGACTTCATTTTCTGAATGCGACATCGAGCAGTGGCCTGTTTTTATTTAAAGTCGAGTTGGGTCGGGGTTATTTTGTTTATCGTACAACAATCACTACGAGAAGGCAATCTGATAACACGCTTGCCTGTGTTCTTTTTTAAAGCATTGAAAAGTTCTTGCTCTTTATTCTTGGTTGCATATTTTTGAAATGCAAAAATCAAATCATGCCGGGTCCAACGAAATCCACAATCTGCTCTGGAAAGCCCCTTAGAGGACAGGCCAGATAAATTATTTACAATGTTGCAACATATTTGCGAAATCAGAAGGAGTTACATAAACTTAAGTATAATGTTGTCGAGTCCACAAGCGCCGCCACGGGAGTATCTAAATGGATGGTTTCTCAAGTTTTAAAATAATTGGATTGGATTGTTGTTGTAAGTCTACTTTATGCACAGTAAGGCTAATCGGGACTGGACCTACAGTTTAAAGTGGGATCCGAACCACTATGTGCCTCCACCGGGAATCAAACCCGGGATCCCTTGAATACAAGGCGACGACGCTACCACTGCGCCATCGGGGAGGCCCAAGTTTTAAAAGAAGGAAAAGAGTCGTTGGCGAAAGGTGAGCTGAAGTTCTGTACTCCGACAGGTAGAAAACAGCCCAGAAAAAAGCGAATACAAATTTCGTTGAAAATCCTCAAGACCATTCCGCTCCCTCCAGGTTGCAACACTGCGAACCAACGTCGCTGCGGAGAATGGAGTGGGGAAATGTGGTGTGAGCTGCGCAACAGCTATTTGCAGCGTCTTGTTTTTAAACTTGTCAAGTATAGTATTCTCACAGAATAACCAAAGTACAAAAATGCATTAGATTAGTAGAGACGGGTGAAACGTGAATGTAGCCTACGTAATGTCATTACTACGATACGAAAAAATAATATATAAAAATAAGAAAAACATATATACTCTTACCTTGGGTCGTATCTGGAGTAACCCCCTGCGTAGTTGGGGGCAGAGAAGAGATTGCGAGCTCCAAGTGCGAGCTGAGATCCAGGGAAGTCTGCGAAGAGGCCCTTGGTGTAGGGCGGCGCTGACCTGTAGGGCCTCTTCATCCGCCTCCTCCTTCTGTAATTGCCATTCTCGAACATGTCTTCGTAGCTGGGGTCTGAAAAAAATTAAAGCACATGTAGCGTACCATGTATTTTGATTTGGAAAGCTGAACTTGGGCTATACCCTTTTAATTAGCCCTAAAATTGTCATGTTGGGTAATGACTACAGTGTTTCACCTGCATTCTGGATTATTTTGATACGGAAATCATATTGTAAACAAAGCAGGAGGCTACTGCATGCAAATCACGTTCAAATATTTGTGTAAAACATAGTTCATATGCATTGTTCGTTTACTATTAGACTGAAATCATGATTTTAAAATATTATTTTATATGAAACAATGTAAATTCACTGCAGCGTCAAAATCCAATGAAAAGTAAATAAAACAGAATTATGTTATTGGATGTGATTAAATATTGCCACTTTTATAGTGAAAGTAACAGTTTCATATTCAACGCCCCCAGTTTTGTAATTTTATATATATAAAAATTGATGTATGTATGTTGGTTCCGGCGTCATTCTCGAACGCCTGGAGCAATTTCAACCAAACTTGATAATGATCTCGCTGAAAGTCAAAAGCGTTGCTACAACCCATAAGTGTGAGTGACTGTTCATGGTTACTGTACATATCGTACCTAAGTCTCGGATACAAAGTATTCTCTCGATTTTACCGAGGTCTGATCTAGTTCTGTTTTCGATTCCTTACAAGGTCGTCTCTGTTAGGACATTCCCAGTGGAAAAAACAGCATTTGCAATCGCTGATGCAGTGAGACACACTGATGGTAGATTTTGCGCGTACATTTGCAACTGAGCAGTGAAGTAACGAATCAGGAGACACCAATTTCTCTTTGCACATCAACGCCAAACTACACACTCAAAACCACAACAGTCGTGTTTTGCAAAAAATGTCGTTTCAGCTTTCATTTTCCTTGCAATCAACACTTCTTAATTCGATTTGGTTTGGCAACCTTCACGGCATACGACCATGATGGAACTCGGCAGATCCAGAATTTCCACACTTGATATAATTATCGCCATAATTAATCCTTTCTCCCTCTCTCTCTCTCTCTCTCTCTCTCTCTCTCTCTCTCTCTCTCTCTCTCTCTCTCTCTCTCTCTCTCTCTCCACGCTCCTCTTGAATTGAAAAACAAGCCCAGTTTGTTTGTACGCGTGTAGGATTACCTTGACAAAATGCAATGGATTTTCTGTATCTGGAATTTATCTTGCTTAGCTTCATTCCCCACCGTATTCTTTTTTTATTGTATGTTGTAAGAACTTTAATTATTTGTGTATTGTAGTGACTTTTCAATAAGGGGCTTATGAAACATGCCACACAATCTTCCTGGCAAGGGAAAATATAGTAATGAGCATTAGGGGACGGTAACACAGTACCGGACACCTAAGATATGTAATTATTTTTCAGACACTATATTGTTTATTGAGAAATAAATATGGCGAAAGGATAGATACACAAGTTATTTATTAGCTATCATGAACACAAATGTTGATGCAAAATAAGTGACAAAAATAAGTGAATATTGGCAGATTTAGAAAACTTGCTCCCAGTACCGGACAGCAAACATGAAGTCATTATTATCAAGATTAAGATACATAAAAAGTAAGCAAGTTGTGTTTTGTTATAAAATCACTCCTGGCAATGGTCACAAGTAGAAAACGAAATATGTTTACTATCAGCACATAGACCCACCCGTCAGACAAGACACTGAACCCAGACCTCATCAAAAGTCTCTTGGCAAATAATGCATAATTTGATTTCTACTAGCTACGTTTCCATCACTTTGTAACTGTATTGTCCGTTGAACTCCACTTGAGACCTGTTGTCCTATTGCTGCTTATTTTTTCTTGTCTAGTGAGAAAACTTTACATGTGGTTGGAAAAAAAGTGCCAACATAACATTTTCTTCAATCTTTGCATCTCTGTGGGTTCTCCTTGTTCCAGGGTTTGCTTTCTTCTGTTTGACCTCGGCTGCTTTAATTTCTAACATGTAGGGGCTTTACGTTAAAATTTCACTTGTTTCACACCGTGTTTTCCTTTCAGTCAGCCTTCTCTTCGAATTGGCTGAAGTGGGAAAATTTAATTGATATGTTACACGTGGGAAGAGGTTGGTGGAGTACTTGGATTCGTCTGTGAGGCGTCTGAGGTGTTGTTGTGTCTAAATGAAGTAGGACCATCGTGATTGGTTTGTGTTGACACAGGAGATGGGTTTCCATCATTAAGAGAACCATCACTTTCAATTTGAAGATGATGTGAAGTTGACAATGTGGAAGGTTGTTCATGGTTTTCGATCTTACTTAATCATAGATTAATAAATACCTATTACGATTCATGAAACTCATCCCTGAGGAAAAATTGTTCTGCTGCAAATTATCTTCCGTCGTTCACTTTCTTCTTCCAACGAGCAGAAGATGCGTTGTGACGTAATCAAATATACTAGTAGCGCCATACAGGTGCGTCTTATACTTTCATTGCTGTACGTGTATGCCAACTAGCGTGGACTTACTGTCCGTTACTGGGAGCTGTCCGGTACTGTGCAACTGTCCCCTAAGTGTGGCCAATGCTCATTTTCTGTTTCAAACCCTGCCCAACAAACTGTGGACTGAATGCATTGTCAATAAAAAAAAAATAAAAAAAATATTTCAGGACTAAGTTTAGTAATGATGCACAGAGATAAAATACGTACCGATATGAAAGATAAGTTATAGATTCAGTAAGGTGAAATAGAGAAGACTGATAAGAAATCGAGAAAATCGTCACTAGCCATCGAAAGTTGCACTTGCTTTGTAACCCACTTAACAAGTTTGTACTTGACATAATTGTTATTTTGGAACTGTCTGAAAATCGTGACAAGATTGTTCAAAATCATTGTCACCAGCAGCATCAAACCAAATACCAACTCCATCACCAGCAAGTGCCTCCTAGATGGCACAGTTGTGGCGTCGTCCCCTTGTAATTAAGGGATTCTGGGTTCGATACCCGGTTGAGGTACATGATAGTTCGTATCCCACTTTAAATTGTAGGTCCAGTCCCGATTAGCCTTACTGTGCACAAAGTTGACTAAACAAAAACATCAACTCATTCAAGCAATCAATCAAACCATCGCTAGCAATTACAAGAAAATGCAAACTGCATCACCAGCAAACAACAACAAAACAGAAAGAGCATCAACAGCAAAGGGCACCAACATAAAGCAGATCGCCACCGGCAAAGGAACACAAACAGAAACTAGATCGCCAGCAAAGGAACACAAATAGAATCTAGATCGCCTTCAAAGGAACACAAACAGAAACTAGATCGCCAGCAAAGGAACACAAATAGAATCTAGATCGCCTTCAAAGGAACACAAACAGAAACTAGATCGGCAGCAAAACAAACAGAAACTAGATCCGCAGCAAAGGAGAACACAAACAGCAACTAGATCGCCAGCAAAGGAGAACACAAACAGAATCTAGATCGCCTTCAAAGGAACACAAAAAGAAACTAGATCGCCAGCAAATGAGAACACAAACAGAAACTAGATCGCCATCAAATGAGAATACAAACAGAAACTAGATCGCCAACAAAGGACAACACAAACAGAAACTAGATCGCCAGCAAAGGAGAACACAAACAGAAACTAGATCGCCAGCAAAGGAGAACACAAACAGAAACTAGATCGCCAGCAAAGGAACTCGAATATAACCTAGATCGCCTTCAGAGGAACACAAACAGAAACTTGATCGCCAGGAAAGGAGAACACAAACAGAAACTAGATCGCCAGCTAAGGAACACAAACAGAAACTAAACACAGTCAAAAAAGTTTTGCATCGGACGGAAAATGACAAAAGATATATGAAGCACAAGGTTTATTGACAATGACAGTGGGAATACAAAAGAAAAGATGAAGAACAAGACATGTTGAATGAAAAGGGAACAAAAAACGTACAATTGTCTCAGAAATGTGTTTAAAACGAAAATGGCACAATTCATGATGGAGGTGAAAAAACAAAGAACTGTCACAAGAAGACTGTTCGTCATAGCCGATCCACCAGAAACATTGTCTACCACCTGGTGTGTCCTCCCCTGGCTGCAAGAAGGTCTTGAACACGCTATGGCATACTGGGATGAGACGATCAAGGTGATCTTGCGGTAAGCGATCCCATTCGTCCTGTGCCGCAAGAAAAACTTCACGAAGATTCGTGGGAGCCAAGACAATGTAATGCAATGGCATTTTTTAGCATTGCCCTTGCATGTTCGATGCAATTCATGTCGGGACTTTGCGCTGGCCAGAGCATGCGACGGATATTCGCCGCCTGCAGATAATCGTGCACCACCTGTGTGCGGTGTGGACAGTCATTGTCATCCACCAAGACAAATTCGTCACCAATTTCAAGATGAAATGGTTCGACAGTCGTCTGGAGAATGTCCCTGACATAACGAACAGCTGTTTGAGTCCCTCTGATTGGAATTAGGGGCATTCGACGTCCGAGCATGATCCCCGCCCACACCATGATTCCTCCTCCTTGGTTCCTTGGTATGGATGGACCCCCTGGACACCACTAAGTCCCATTTGCAGTCCAGGGCCTCGCCACACCCGTCCTCTTCGTGAATCTGGCCTTAGACAGACCCTACATTCATCGGTGAAGAGCACATGAGCCCAATGATCGGGTCCCCAATTTCGATGTGCACAGGCCCAATGCACACGGTCGCGCCGATGTCGTGGCAATAGATACTGGCACCGGAGAAGTCTTCTGGAAGGTAAACCACTTCCTAGGAGTGTGTTACAGACAGTTTGGTTTGACACACGCACAGCAGAGGCTGCCTGGAGGGCATGAGTGATGTTCCTTGCCGTCATGGTATTCTGTCGCCGAGTTGAGAGTCGTACATAGCGGTCTTGTGCTGGTGTTGTGACCCGTGGACGACCTGTCCGTTGACGATCTGCTACTGTTCCTGTGTTTGTATTCCGTCTCCAGGTCCTACAGACATCGCTTTGCGCACTCCAACAGCCCTAGCTACAGACCGTTGTGACATGCCAGTCTGCAGTACCGTGACGATCATGGCCCGCACTATCGTACGCCTAGGCATGCCTTGCACACAGCTGCACTAGCTCGCCTTTGCTAACTGGACACAAGGAACACCTAACCAACCTTCGCCGACTACCGTGGTGCTACGCTCGAACACATGCACGCGCTTGCCGACTCCGGTAGTCGTCTGTGGTGATCGGTATTTCACGTCGACCGCGTTATTTCGCACAATGAGCTCTGCTTCATCGTTTTTTGTCCGCTTCGACATGTTCCGGATGCCATTTTCATCACTTCTCGGGTGATGCAAAACTTTTTTGACTGTGTTTAGATCGCCAGCAAAGGAGAACACAAACAGAAACTCGATCGCCATCAAAGGAGAACACAAACAGAAACTAGATCGCCATCAAAGGAGAACACAAACAGAAACTAGATCGCCATCAAAGGAGAATACAAACAGCAACTAGATCGCCAGCAAAGGAGAACACAAACAGAAACTAGATCGCCATCAAAGGAGAACACAAACAGAAACTAGATCGCCATCAAAGGAGAACACAAACAGAAACTAGATCGCCATCAAAGGAGAATACAAACAGCAACTAGATCGCCAGCAAAGGAGAACACAAACAGAAACTAGATCGCCATCAAAGGAGAACACAAACAGAAACTAGATCGCCAGCAAAGGAGAACACAAACAGAAACTCGATCGCCATCAAAGGAGAACACAAACAGAAACTAGATCGCCATCAAAGGAGAACACAAACAGAAACTAGATCGCCATCAAAGGAGAATACAAACAGCAACTAGATCGCCAGCAAAGGAGAACACAAACAGAAACTAGATCGCCATCAAAGGAGAACACAAACAGAAACTAGATCGCCATCAAAGGAGAACACAAACAGAAACTAGATCGCCATCAAAGGAGAATACAAACAGCAACTAGATCGCCAGCAAAGGAGAACACAAACAGAAACTAGATCGCCATCAAAGGAGAACACAAACAGAAACTAGATCGCCATCAAAGGAGAACACAAACAGAAACTAGATCGCCATCAAAGGAGAATACAAACAGCAACTAGATCGCCAGCAAAGGAGAACACAAACAGAAACTAGATCGCCATCAAAGGAGAACACAAACAGCAACTAGATCGCCATCAAAGGAGAACACAAACAGAAACTAGATCGCCATCAAAGGAGAACACAAACAGAAACTAGATCGCCATCAAAGGAGAATACAAACAGCAACTAGATCGCCAGCAAAGGAGAACACAAACAGAAACTCGATCGCCATCAAAGGAGAACACAAACAGAAACTCGATCGCCATCAAAGGAGAACACAAACAGAAACTAGATCGCCAGCAAAGGAGAACACAAACAGAAACTAGATCGCCATCAAAGGAGAACACAAACAGAAACTAGATCGCCATCAAAGGAGAACACAAACAGAAACTAGATCGCCATCAAAGGAGAATACAAACAGCAACTAGATCGCCAGCAAAGGAGAACACAATTAGAAACTAGATCGCCAGAAAATGAGAACATAAACAGTGACTAGATCGCCAGAAAAGGAGAACACAATTGGAAACTAGATCGCCAGAAAAGGAACACAAACAGAATCTAGATCACCAGAAAAGGAACACAAACAGAATCTAGATCGCCAGCAAAGGAGAACACAAACATAAACTAGATCGCCAGAAAGGGAACACAAACATAAACTAGATCGCCAGCAAAGGAACACAAACAGAATCTAGATCGCCAGCAAAATAGAACACAAACAGAAACTAGATAGAGAGCAAATGAGAACACAAACAGAAACTAGATCGCCAGCAAATGAGAACACAAACAGAAACAAGATCGCCAGGAAAGGAGAACACAAACAGAAACTAGACCACCAGCAAACAGCACAATCAACTGATATGTAGCTAACACTACTACTAGTGGAGGAAAATTATAATGGAGCTTACCAAGCGTCCAGTAGTTGCCTTTCCTCTCCCCACCGCCCTCTCGCGGCACTTTCACGAAGCACTCGTTGAGCGACAGGTTGTGTCGGATGGAGTTCTGCCACCCCTTCTTGTTCTTCTCGAAGTATGGGAATTTGGTGGTGATGAACGTGTAAATCTCGGAAAGGGTCGCCCTCTTCTCGTCGCTGCTGTTTATCGCCATCGCTATCAGGGCCACGTACGAGTAGGGGGGCTTCGTGTTGGGGTCTGACGTCAGGGCGAGATCTTTGCACTTGATGCTCTCGTCTGTGGTGGACGTCGACACTTGTTGTTGCTGCTGTTGAGGCTCCTGGACCCTGGCGGGGCTCTGGTCGCCTTTGTGCGGCACCAAAGGGGGTGGCGGTGGCTCGGCTTCTGCATGTGACGTGTAGGTCGGAACTGAAATGGACACGAAGCAACATAATACAGAACAGCATCGAATTATTTTCTAATAAAAAACGTTTATCATTAGAAGTAGACATAAAAATGAATTCCGGTTGGCCCCTGAAAATTCCTGTTGGAATAATAAAAAAAAACTATATGGATCAGGGAGTCAATACGTTTATTGAAAAATTAGTACAAATCTTTCTGTGTGTGTGTGAGAGGGGGGGAGGGGACATTTGCGGACAAATGCGATAGCTTTTCTGATTGGGGTGGAATTTTGCAAATATTCATGTGGTGAATCAAGGGGACACACACACGGTCGTCGCAAGACATTTTTCTAGGTGGTTCAGGAGGGGCAGGCCAGTGATAAAACTTGATTCGTTGAAATGATAATTAATTTCGAAAGGCGGGAGGGACCCCAGAAGGAAGCCCGCCTCCACCCGCATACATTCGAGGGTTTGCGCTTAGCGTCCTGGTGCCTTAAAATAAACCAGGACGTCAGTTTCCAGAATTTAAACGCTTTAAAGGATTTTTTTTTTTATCCTCCTTTATTTCCAATTTTCGAACATAAATAGGAGCGACCCTTGATTTATGAAGAAAACAACTATTTTTTTGCAATGATTAGCGTTTCAAAACTATGTTTATGATGACCCTTAATTTTAACTATGCTTGCATAACCTAACGTAACCTAACCTTAGCGTGAATGGTTCGTGGGGCAAACATGTTTTCAACCTTTAAGCAAGATGCCATTTTCTCGCATGCAAATCAACGCTCTCACTTATTGCACAACACTTGAGCAACGTTTGTAGGAAGACCGTTGTGCGGGAAGAAGACGTCTTCATATCGTTTCCATGTTAGTGTATGGAGAATCATAGCGGTAATTGACAAGGTTATTTAGCAATTTCTAGACGTGACCGCCAATTTTTAACTGCAGATTCGTGATTTACGAGGCCAAAATTAGTGAGTATGCAGAATTTGAAAGCAAGTGGAGAAACTTCCGGTATTGTAAATTCATATCCATAAATACAATAAGAAAAATAAAATATTAATTATTATTACCAGTCCAGTTTTTCCTTCTTAGCATAATTTAAATAAACAATCACAAAATCAAACTACCCGCGACTCATCCGATTGACATTTTATCTCTATTCTTGTATCCCATTAAGGTGTGTAAGATATGATGACGACCAAGCAAGTTGATTGGCAGGTTAGTTTTGAAATAAAAAAAAAAAAAACAAATAAAAAATCATCCTCATTGTCACCATTAGCCAAAAGTGGCAGAAAAGCGACGCTAAAAACAAAAAAAACCAGTCAAAAGATCTAAAATCAGAAATACAGTTGCAGAGAGGAGTGATGACTTAGCAGGGAATATCGACGAACAATAGAAAGCAAAATTGCTGTTTTTGTTGCATTTTCTTTCGCCCTCAATCGATGGAAGTACAGACGTTTGTGGGGTACAGCTCAGTTAGCAGTTCTCATCTCAATGTGACAGAACTGCTCGACATAATTCCTCTCCGTGACACAACTACATGAGAAGTTATTTTTAAGGTGGAGGTCATTTTGCAAAGACAATTTCAGTCATTTCCAAACTCCTCTGGAATACCAGAAGTCAATCTCTCAACCTGATTTAAAGCCCGCATCACACGGAACTGGATATCAAGTAGGTATGCTCTAGTTGGCGCTGGACTGGCTACCAATTTGCTGGTTTTCGCCTCACACGATACTTATCAGAGTACTTGTCGAAAGACTTTTGTTCCCATACGAGGGAAGTTGTAACGGCGGCCGCGTGAGATGTAAACAATGTATCACTTCACATTTTTAAAAGCCGATAACTATTCAACCGAGAGGAATAACGTTTCGTATAAAACGTTATTAGGTACAAAACAATGGCGCTGCTTAAATACATACTTTACAACGTTTACTGTACACGTATGGAAGAATATTTAGTTCTTTCAAATGTAAATACCGTGCACTCAACGCGCCTTTCATGCTGTATACGTTATACATTGCTGGAGTAACACTCGGAAACCACAGACAAAAGCGCTCCTTTCCACCCTCACAGATTATCTTCACATCGCGAAACTTTGCTCTGATTGGCTGTTCCACAGAATCCAGTCGAGGAAAGCAAGTAGCAATTAGAACATGTCCTATTCCTCCAAAGCAGTCAGCCAGGCGGCCATAATTGCCACCTAGAAAGTTAGTTCAGCGCCAACTAGGGCATTCCTACTAGAAATCCAGTTCCGTGTGATAGGGGCTCTAGCCAATACTGGTCCCAAGTGATTAATTTGAAAATAATATCGAAACTTCGAAAAGTGCCAAGGGCAATTTTCTTGTTCAGTGTACTCCCTTTTCTTTTGATGCTGTGTGTGCAAATTCAAACTCCAAATGGGATTTATTGCTTTACAATGCGACTCAGTATTGGAAGTTATCTAATCTCTCAGAGCAGTATCCTCGAATAAGCAATATTGCTGCTGGAATTTTAGTGACGTTTGGCAACACTGTTCTCTGTTAGAGTAACAGTCGGTCTCTGTGGCGAAATGATTAACACAACGCGCTACGATATCAAGGGCCCCTGGTTCGAATCCCCGCAGAGGGGCATGGCTTGCCTTTGTGAGTGTCCCTTCACCAATTTCATCACTCATCCTCATCATTGCGATGATATATAATTTATCATACTGAAAGTCTAATTACTGGAATCCATCTCCCCCGTCATGGGCGAACCTTTTAGTTTTGGGCTTCAAACACAAAGTTCAAGATGTGCGGTCCTGAGAGTTTGGACATTATTGTTATGCGGCCCTACTCGCGAATTGAGTTTGACATGCATGGCTGCTCTAAACCACAATACAAGGCCGTCCGGATTGGCAAGCGCTCCGTCCGTTCTCTCCGGTTGGTCTCGCGTGGTGTCAGTCCGAACTTCACCCACCGCGCTCTGGGGCGCAGGCGCACCGCACGGAAGCAGAAGGTAGACGCCATACAAACATCACAATGATTTCCACCCATTTACTACTCATATTAAAAATGTAACATGCTATTTCATCATTTACAATTTTTCTACATCCAGTATTATGGATAAAATGTTAAAGTATCACTGACTTTTACATCGTCTAATCAGAAAATGTTGTCTGGACAAATTGAAAGTCGGAATATGGCTGCCAAGCGCAGGGTCACAGTGGGTTCAAGCGTGCATCTGTCGCGCCTCTCTGCTCTCCCCTCCGACTCCACGTCTGCCGCGAATTCGGACAACGGAGATTGGCAGAGTCCCCGGATGGAACGGTGCTCTAGGTGACATCTGCTGAAGATTCGGACGCGGCCCAAATGCCTGCCTGCCTGCCCGCCACGAACGCCAAAACAGTTTTCAGATCATTGACCTTGACCTGGGTAGGAAGCGTAACTTGCACCATTGTCCACCGCCTCTTTCACAGTTGTCCGCCGCCTCTTTCACAACCCCCTTGTCCAAGTGAAGAAGCAGATATAAATCTAAGGCCGTGTCCGAAAGGTGCAAGACCGTACTTGAAGCGAGCATCCTCCGAGTATGGTCTTCGAGTGCGGTCTTAAAGTCGTGTACTGGAAGTGTTGTCTTTCGAATTGCACTTCGACTGCAGCGCCAAATACGATCAGGAGATAAAACTGAGTACTCGTTGTTTTCCTCGCCATTTAAACACTTGTTTTTCACCATAGAAATCACATAGCATTTTCAAATGCTCGTACAAATACATTTCCACATTAGAAGAACTATAACCAAGAACTTGCTGGCCAATAACGTCTGTGCTGCTCGCTTTCTACCTCCCGTGATTTTAAACAAATGAACAACGAGTATTGAAACCACGTGACCTAGTCACCAACCATCTGTACTGCACGCTGTGTACTTGCGTCCTTCTGTTCTTGGCACTTTCGAACTGTACTAGGTGACGTCACTACCGCCAAGACCATACTTCAAGTCTGCACTTTGTACCTTTCGGACAGAGCCTGAGAAATTGTGTGCAAATTCTTCTCTTTCCGCTGTTTTCACTGTCCTCATCTCCCGCTTCTTGACACGAAGAAGCCTGTCTGTCCAGTTTCGAGTTGCAATTGTCTACCTTGTTCTCTGTCTCGACTAGAATGGCAGAATGGAATCAAATGGCATGGATGAATCCAGATCACCCACACTCCTTGACGCCGTTAGGACTAAATGTTCTACGCACAAGAAAACCTTTTATTCTTCATTAAACGTACGACTGCCCAAACTATTATTTCCCTTTCAACGAACATTGTGCTGAAGGTTCCAAGGAAAGAAGGTATGAAACAGAATGTGATAAAGAATGATATACAGTAGAAGGAAAGAGCTAAAGAAACAAAATATATAATGAGGCTCATGGCAAAAATTTAGGATTCGAAGATAATTGAAATCAAAGACAAACTGCGAATTCAATCTACATAATTAAAAACATGGGAGTTAAGTAATATTTTTAGTATGCATCATCGTCAAAAATGTATTTTCATTGTATCCATAACCTTCGCCATGAATCTTACCGGGGCCTCCCAGATACTTGTGTACGGGCCTCACACCAGCTTCCGTGACGGCACAGGATTAGTCAAGTATAGTCAATTTACAACATTTAACAAAGTGCATTGTAAGAGTATAATATTTAGTTTTCTGAGTGAATAGTCCTCTGTTATTAGTTCAGAGCGTTGCTTTCACCTGAAGAACATTTCACATGTTATATGACATGAGAAAATACGTAAATAATATTGATAAAGTAAAATCCAATCTTTACCGTTCTCCATAATGTACATTTATTTTTCAAATTACCAATGGAAAGAAAGGCGATATAGATAAAATTTCATCCTACATTTGGAACTTACTGTAAGTTCGTAAAGAATTATCATCGTTAGTATGTAATTGCTGAGGAATAAAAACTTATGGTTCAAGTTATGTATGAAAGATAATTTTGTAAAAGTTTACGTACAGAAGGTTGAGGAAATTGCTTGTAAAGTTCGAATTTCGTATTAAATAAGCTTTCCAACTTTGGAAACTTAATTCACGTGTCTAATTTCAATAAATGTTCAATTTTCTAGAAATCTGATAAATATTTGGATGCATAAGTTCCCGTGGTTTGGTTGTAGGTTACATTTTGTAAAAACCATTTTTCGCGTCAAAATCTTACATGCAATCAAACAGAGAAAGTGTACAAATACTAACGTACTAGCCTAACCTATTCGCAATACCTAGATGCTAAGAACACAAATCTTAAATGACCTAACAGTAATTCAAGCCTATGAAAAGGGATTTACGATCACACGGAAAATGAAACTCGTTGAGAATACTATTGCAACATGCAAGCAACTTACTTTCATTAAGAAGTCCAAAGCAGAAAGCAATAAGACACAATACTCTTATCAGGAGATTATTGTTAAAAGAATATCGTATTCTAAAGTCCTTATAATTATATCATTTTTCGGTAAACAAGCTAGATAATGGTAAAAATCAAGAGACAAGTTGTTTTTCAGGATACGGCGTAGGTTTTAGGAATATCAGCGTGTATTTCATTCATTCCAAACACGGACAATTTACTTGTAACTGTACCTGGACATGTATTGACCATGCTGACATATAAGTTCATATTTATATTGCCCCTTGTACTTGGGATATTTAGAACAGATTGAGAAAAAATCTCGATCTCCTACTTTTATAACTAACTAACTCTCTAGCCTTCTTAAACCCGAAGGTTCATGGCTGCAGCAACACAGGCCTTCCATCTGTCCCCTATCTTGAGCAAGATCTATATACTCATTTCCATCCCTACCGATTTCCTTTAGGTCCATCTCAACGTTGTCCCTCCATATTCGTCTTGGCCTTCCTACAGGTCTCTTACCATCAGGTTTCCCAACAAGAATCCTGTAAACTCATCTTTCCTCTCCCATTCGTGCCACATGGCCTCCTCTCCCATTCGTGCCACATGGCCTGCCCACCTTTCTCTTCTTGATTTAATCATTCTAATAATATCTGGACATGAATACAAATTATGTACTTCTAAATTATGTAACCTTCTCCACTCACCTGTCTCCTCATCCCTTTTAGGTCCAAATATTATCCTAAGGATCTTAATTTCAAATACTCTCAATTTATGTTCCTCTTTCAAAGTAAGGGACCACGTTTCACACCCATATAATACTACAGGCAAAATTACTGTTTTGTATATTTTAACTTTTAGTTTCTTAGATATTAAACGAGAAGACAAAAATTTATGAAGAGAGAAGTAACATGCATTTCCTGAATTAAGTTTACTTTTTATTTCCTCTTTAATATAATTTTCACTTGTTAATATTACTCCTAAGTATTTGAATTTGGAAACTGGTCCGAACGAGTTGTTATCAATAATTAGATTTTGATTATTACCTAACACTAACCTAAATTACCTACTTTTATACAGAGTATAAAGCAAATAGGTTACATGAAATCACAATGACTGACTGACTGTGCAAATGTACAGTCACAGACACGTCTGGGTTGTAGCAATCACATTAACTTTTAGTGGAATCATTACAACCCAGAAGTGTCCGTGACTGTACGAACCGAATCATTAATCTTTATAAACTAGTAAATTTTCACTTTAGCAACTTGTCTACAGATTTTCGTTCTACACTTCCAATTACCTTCAAAGCTGGTAATACAAGAACACATTTTTTTACAGTTCGCTAACTAATTACATCGCAATAATCATAGATTTCTTCCTGTCTTTGACAGAAATAACCGACAAAGAGAAAATATAAAATCCATTACCGAGTACAAAGATATAAAATTATTCACAATGTATTTGTGAAATAGGTTAGTAGAATTACACGAAGTCGTAAAATTCCCTCTACTGTGGCTAGATACTAAATTAGATGTTTTAAGACGAGACTTTTTAACTTTGAACTAAACAATTTCAGACAACTTATGAGAAATAATATGGACATATGAATAACTATCAACATTTTTTCGTGTTAATTAAAATAATGTAATTAGTAGTTACAAGTTCGGCATCTGTGTAATTAATATTACCATATACAAATTCTTAAATGTATTTCGCGCTGGTTGAAAACACTTTTTTTACTAACGTGTAATTAAATGTTGTATTAGATATAAACGCATACATTTACAGGAACTCTTTTTAGATCAACTCACTCATTCAAATGCACGTATTTCGCCAAAACACAGGACTTATCTTTTGACGTTCTCAGGTTGCGGCCCGTATATGGAGTATACACGAAGTATACGCATTTCGGAGGCCCCGATCTGACTTAACTTTCAAGAAATTGAACAAATTGTGATACGTTTGAGGAATCTACGGAAATCTGAAGAACATTGTGGTGGAGGAACTGGCAACTATGATTTTTATCCGTGCTTGCCGACAGAAGCGATTCTCTCGGAATACGCAACATACATAGATACAGGTAATTAATTTGAACATTATTGTATTGCATTGCATATTAATACTCAATTTACGGGGGTGAGAATAAATTTTGGTGTATCAAGTATTCGTGTATGAGGTTTTGTTGCACAGCAAAAACAATATCACGTTGGTTGAATGATATAAATCAGAAAGTATATTGTGCCAATTTTCGTAACTTTAAAAAAAATGGCCACTTTCAGCTCTTTTGTGCTAAACATTGCTGCTTGTCCTAGTCTCAACATTTGAAGGGTCACGGGAAACAAGCAGCTAAGTCGACATTCGTCAAATTCCAATAAAGGTAAAACGTTACTTACTATACATGTAAATGAAAATGTACAAAAAGCACATGATTCGATGAATTGAAGCTTGAAATGTAGGAAACAAAAGAAAGCACGTTGTATAAAGTCCAGCACAGCAATAAGATGGCGGGAAATGGCACCACTACCTGTTTATTTACCCTGACCCTTCAAGCTGACTACGGGCGAGGAGGGGGGTCCTCATAGGCGTCCGCACGGGTGGGCAAAAGGGCGCCATGCCTAATCATGGACATCCCCAGATTTTTTTCAGGGAAGGACAAGCAAGGTATTTTTCCGGGGACTAAACGAAGGATATTGCCCTCATTATAATGTCGCCCACTAAAAAAGACACGTGAGTTTGAAATTATCACGTTACTGCATCCCCATTATAATAATGTAAATTACTGTGACAGAGATCAAATTATGTGTGAAATACGTAATTTAAGGTTGACATTCATTTCAAAAATGGTCTCTCCTTCCGAACGTCCATGCCCTATACCCTGTCACAGCTAACTGTAGAGCAGGCGAACGAATTCAAGTCTCTGCGCAAGTAGTGACGCGAGACGGCTCCACCAATGAACACGTGAGAGGGGCAGAATAGCATGGAGGGGAGGAAAGCGACTCTAGTTACCAGCCACCGAGCAAATAAATACACGTAAAACATAACACACACACACGCACAACAAAAATACTGAAATTACAGAAAAAGTCGATGGGTGTTGGTCCTACAAGTTTACACGAAAGTTTAATTTTATTTCCCGGTTTTCAGTACTGGTAAGTTGGCTCCAGAAGATGATTTTTTTAATTTTGAATTGAATTGGCCGAGGGAAGAAGAGTTTCTTATGTCATTAGGGAGGTCGTTCCACGCTCTGGTAGCAGTGAACGTCAAGGAATTTCCATAAAACGTTGTCTTGTGGGAGGGGATGGCCAGCAGAGAGTTGTCTCTGGAACGGGTGGCAAAGGTGTGTGCTTCATTTGGGGGGTTGAAATCGAGAGAGTAGGTAGGAGGGCTCTCGTGAGTTTACTATTTTGCAGAGCGCTGTAAGCGTGGAAGCGGCGCAGAGTGCAAAGGTCAAACCAGCCTAGCTTCTTGAAAGCCGGGGTACGGTGGTCAAAATATTTGATATTATAAATATAGCGCACACATGCATTTTGTACTCGCTGTAGACGTCTTGCTAGTTCACAGTTGAGGTCAATATACGTCAAGTCACAGTAGTCTATTTGAGACAGAACTACGCCCCTGTTCCGTACCCCTTAATAAGTAAACAATGAGATGGAATAAGGATTTCCTTCCTAGAAAGTTTTCCCCCCCTAATCAGAGGGTCTAAGAACGCCTATGGGATCCTATAAACTAAGGAAGGGATAAATTAAGTAAACCACTTTTTTTTCCTTGTTCCGGGGGGGGGGGGGGTCAAGTTCGCCCCTGGTCAGTGGAAGGAGATCTCGTAACGTAGAAGCTTAACACCACATTACCCACTGATTAACTAACACACGTGTGAAAACGAACGTGTGGGTTTGGACCCGTAAAGAAGGGTTTTTATTATGACACTGTGAAAGAAAGGATCAGTACGTGACGGTTGGTAGCGAGGCGTACGTTCGAACCCTCCACCTTGTCTCCATCATTCACAACAGTCTCCTAGCATCAGCGTTATCAGGCCGGTTAACGGTCATTCTCGAGACGTGCTTCAGGAACTACCCAGCGAGCCACAACTCGCACCGCACCTGCCAGGAAGAACAACGAAACTCTTGTCAGGCAGGCGCCAACACTGGCTGCAGTGATGATTCACTGTTGTGATATGTGTAAATGCTCTGACTGCGAAGAAGAAGAAGAAGAAAGCTCGAGTTATATCTTCAAACGTAGCCAATTTCTGAGATTTTCCTTGCATACAACGATATAGAATAGCATAGGCGTCTCGTGAATCGGTGCGACATTCATGAACATTTCTATTCTAATTTCTTCATATAGGATTGGATTGATTTAATGCTTTAAGTCCACTTTATGCACAGTAAGGCTAATCGGGACTGGGCCTACAGTTTAAAGTGGGATCCGAACCACTATGTGCCTCCAACGGGACCCCTTGATTACAAGGCAACGACGCAACCACTGCGCCATCGTGGAGGCTTCTCTTCATATAGGAGAAGTATTTATTTTACACGAGAGCGCTCTACTAAGCTTATATTGCATTTCTTGGATCTGAAGTGAAAGAAAGTAATAATTCTTTTCCCACAATTGACGCATGCGTCACTTCAAATCCAAGAAATGTAATACAGTAAAAACTGCATATCCCGGAACCTCTATAAGAAGGAAACCTGTAAATACGGGAAAAAAAAGTCCCCAGAACGGACAGATTTTATACCTGAAAATGACCTGCTTAAGGCGGAAACGCCCTTGACGCGGAAACGGAACACCATTTAAAGACCAACAAGATGTTTATATTCTCAGTAAGACGGAAATGTCTTCCTTTATTTTTTCGCTCGCAAGAAAACAATGCAATACTGTAAGTGGAACACGCCTCTGTTGCCACTCGCTTATCGGTAACATTGTCGATATGAAAGAATGCGCTACAATACTCATAGCTGTTACGATTCCGTTTCTTTCTTTCATCTCTTACCCTCTTTCTCCACCTTTCTTTGTCTATTTCTCCTCTGTTCTTTCGTCGTTTTTCTATTTTTCTTGTTCTCTCTCTTTATTTCTTTTTTCTGCACTTTTATCTCAATCTTTCTTCGCCTCTTTTATTCTATCTTTCAGTCTTTCTCTTTCCCTCTATGCACATCGCGCTACGACGCCAGGGGTCCCGGGTTTGAAAAGATACATAAGTACGTACTGTACGTTCTTACAATACTGTAAAAAGTGTACCAACATGTTGTGTAGTTACATAATTGTAATCTCTGCTGTGTTTATTGCGACTAAATCGCATTTTTATTCATGTACGTACATGCATTAGCACTCTACATTATAAGTAATGCGAAATGTAAATCTGTCTTTCCATTATTTCCTGCCGTGCTCTATACTGTATTTAAAGTCAACCCTGTATAAGAAGGAAAACTGTAAACACGGAAAATTTTGCTCGGAACCATCATGTTCCGGGATAGACAGGTTTTACTGTATAAGCTTAGTTGAGCGCTCTCGTGTAAAATAAATACTTCTCCTATATGAAGACATTAGAATGTAGAAACGCTCATGAATGTTGTCGCAGAGCAAGCTGTCCTTTTTCCCCACAATTGACGCATGTGCAGCTAATTGGTGGGTTCTTCTCTCACTACAATCTATCAACCAGTTTCATTTTTCTCATAATTTTACACTTATAGCACTAGTTATTATACTGTCAAAAAGAAGCTTTCTGCACACCGCTGTCAGGCACTTTCACTCCCGTCCAACTCTTGTCATGGAGGGCTTCATTTCATTACGTCATTAAAGCGCTTGGACTTGTGTAATAAAGTTTGC
Source organism: Lepisma saccharinum (assembly GCF_977018435.1). Classification (NCBI taxonomy): domain Eukaryota; kingdom Metazoa; phylum Arthropoda; class Insecta; order Zygentoma; family Lepismatidae; genus Lepisma; species Lepisma saccharinum. The sequence continues at coordinate 35,326,135 of NC_139257.1, read as the reverse complement.
ACAGGTTTAAAGCAGGCTTGTTTAAATTTGGTCCAAGTTGCGTATTGTTTAATTGAAAAAAAAATTCTGGACGGAATTTAAATTGATCCGGAAAAAGGTTCCTGGACCGAATTGAAATACTTTACAGATAAAAAGGTTCTTTACGGTCCAGAACCCATTTACGCTTGCTGTTTTTCTCCTCTCCTGGACCGGAATTGAATTTATTTAAAATTCCTCAGCCTTTAACAACCGTAGTTTAAAGAGTGCATCCACGTCGTCGCCTTGTAATCAAGGGGTCATGGGATCGACACCCCGTGAAGGCACATTACCACAAGAGATTTCATGAAAGAGCAAATACAATTTGAAGGGTGAAATTATAGCGTACAAAAAATATTGTTTTCTGTGACTTACAGGCCGTACGTTACAGCAACTATTATTATTATTATTTTACAGTACCCTCGGCATGTAAAAACATGGATTTAGAGGTACCGTGGACAGTAGATTAAGTGGACTCTGAATGATATTTGTGCATTGTGAAAAAGTACAAAAAGAAAAAACTTTTCGTTCATCAACAAAGTGATAGGCTAGACCAGTGGTTCCCAAAGTGTGCACCGCGGCGCCCTGGGGAGCCGCGAAATGTTCCAATATATTTCACTGAAATGATACTTACATGTTTGTCTACCCGTAGTTTTAGAATCGGACCATCGCATGAATACAAATATGTGCCTAGTTAGAACTTTTGACACATAAAAGTGTTTCTGGATTTGAAATATATGTTTATTTTTTTTAACTTAAGGCGATATCCTACTCCGGCGAAGGTTTGAGCAATTTTCCATGTAAGCTTATGTGCATAACTTTGGTCACGATTATCTCGAGAACTAGTCGACAGAACATTTGAAAATTTTCACTGAACACTGAGAAAGGATGTTTCTTGAGAACCACTGATCGATATTTTCATTGTCTGCATGTACGTCCCCATAATTAATCAATTCATTTTACTTGCAACCTTTCCACACTAACTGAGCATTGCAAGTGTTAGATAGTCCTACATTCTGACTTGGGCGCTGCGGAAATGTCCTGATACGCTAAGGCGCCGTGAAATAAAAAAGTTTGGGAACCAATGGGCTAGATGTTTATTGAAAGGAAGAAAGGTGAATCCTGTTTCAACAGGCGTAAATCGTGGGGGCTAACCCCCCAAAAAATCAGGTTTGTTAAAATTTACAAGTTAAGGATACTTTTGTTAACATCCTAAGACCTGAAGGGCTAAGTAATAAATAATAATATTCATGTTTTCGCAAATGTAACAGTTATTTAGCAAATAATCCTGGACACTATTTTTATGGGATGAAAAACTTTTTTGACTCTGCCCTCCTCAAGTAAGTGGCGGCGCAGCGATTGGGTCCCAAAACCGGGGGGGGGGGGGGCAAGTACCAAAACTAGGGGGGGCAAAGATAGTATATTTTCCTTTGTAGATGAGATTTAGCATAGTGCGGGGCCGAAACTGGCGACAAATGGGGGGAGCACTTGCCCCCTCGTCCCCCCTAATCGCCGCCATTGGTTCGTACCTGGCCCCAAAACTTAGGTCCATTTACGCCCATGCCTGTTTCTATCTAAATAGTAGACGCGTTTGAACATGTATACAACGCCAAAGTATTTTGGATCCAATTTGAATTGTATGTTTTGTGATATACCTAGAGTAGTAACTAATTGACACATTCTTTCAGTCAAAAGAACATGATTATTTAACTAAACCACAAGAAAAATGACCACATGAAGACTCGTAGCATTCACGTGATGCCTCTCAGGGTATGGGTGATATATTAAGTTACCTTGGGTGATAATATCTGTGTTCATTCGTTGGTCAAATAATAATCAAAGTCAAGTTTTCACTAAGAGAAAATAAGTGTATTTTACTTCTTAGCAAAATAAATACGTATGTGCACAAATCCATTGGAATTTGAAAGAAAGAACAGCATCTTACAATTCAACATCATCACTTTTTAAAACTCCAAATAGAACTTTTTGTAAAGCCCGAAACTTAAAGTAAAGACAAAACACAATCGTAATTCCCATGGCAACAGCTCATACAAGATATGTACATAAAGGTCAGTCATTTTCCTGACATTGTCAGTGATAGGTTTAAATATTAAATACCACAAGAATTACAAAATTAATAACAGATTAATATTAATAACAATAAACATTTGTGCAAGACGAAAGGACATGTCAGTAATAATAATTATAACATACTTTTATTATTATTGTTAGCTATGACTCCCCCCCGAGAAAAAATCCTGCGGTCACATTACCATCAACGCTATCTCGGAAAATTTGCAATTTCGAAATGATGCAATGCAGTTTCACGAGGAACATGCGGACAAGTTCATTATCTTGCATTTTTATGTATTTCTTCCATTCATGTGTTCCACTCTCTGATGGAGTAGGTCCTCGCTCTATGAGAAGATTCTCAATTCTTTTTCATAGAAAATACAGCACATGTATCAAAAAGTTAATAAACAATTGGTGGTCCGTCCCATTAGCTCGTCATTGAAGGTTCTGGATTTCGAGCTTCTCCCGTTAGCTCGTCGTTGAAAGTTCTGGATTTCGAGCCTCTCCCGTTAGCTCGTCGTTGAAGGTTCTGGACTTCGAACCTCCCCCGTTAGCTCGTCGTTGAAGGTTCTGCATTTCGTGCCTCTCCCGTTAGCTCGTCGTTGAAGGTTCTGGATTTCGAGCCTCTCCCGTTAGCTCGTCGTTGAAGGTTCTGGATTTCGAGCCTCTCCCGTTAGCTCGTCGTTGAAGGTTCTGGATTTCGAGCCTCCCCCGTTAGCTCGCCATTGAAGGTTCTGGATTTCGAGCCTCTCCCGTTAGCTCGCCATTGAAGGTTCTGGATTTCGAGCCTCTGCCGTTAGCTCGCCATTGAAGGTTCTGGATTTCGAGCCTCTGCCGTTAGCTCGCCATTGAAGGTTCTGGATTTCGAGCTTCTCCCGTTAGCTCGCTATTGAAGGTTCTGGATTTCGAGCTTCTCCCGTTAGCTCGTCATTGAAGGTTGTGGATTTCGAGCCTCTCCCGTTAGCTCGTCATTGAAGGTTCTGGATTTCGAGCCTCGATCAGGAGACACGAGTTCGTTCTTCCGTCTGTTTCGGGCTTCTTCAAACCGCTGTATTTCATAGCAGTCACGTGTCTTTGCTTACATTAACTTTGTTCTTAGGGTACATGAAGAATAGTAGTTTCGAAGATGTCGACAGGATGTTCCCGTGTTGTTTTTGCCAATCAGGGCTGAGATCCACTGGCAGAGGTGTGGTCAGAAATTTTACAAGTCTGTTACTGTTATATATGGCCATAAAGTGGGAAGGGGAGGAAAAGTGGCTTATTTTCTGCAGTCAACCCTATATATTTGATATATTTACCTGCATTATCTTTTTTATTCAGAATGATTGGTACAACAAGCCTTGTCAACGCGTCGTATTTGTGACACTGCAAAGCGAGCGTTACTGTGGCGTTGAGGGGGCGGAAAGGAGGCTTCGTCAGTCGCGTTCGTGCAGCGGGAAACCCTTAATCTGAATTTTGAATAACGGTCATGTGGGGCATTTGCAGTAATGGTACAAGATACATGTGGTGGTTCCGTACAAAGGAGGGAGCCTACCCTCACGGTATTATCCACCTTTAGAAGCGAGCATCCACCTACTGGCCTTGAGGTGCAGTGTGCAGGCGGGAAGATCGCACCGCACGGAGTCCACGGCCAATGAACCTATGCAACCAAAAGTAAAATTTCCGTATCGATATATCAAAAATTTGAAATTTAATTATGTACATTTAAGCCATATTTTGGAAATATTAGTTCTTTTTTAAAAGCATGTTTTGCTATTTTATATAAATGCCATTGCAAATAAAACAACACTCTTGCAATTTACCAAGTGATATTTAATCGGCAGTCTTCTCGCAATAGCCTTACCGTGACCGTACGGTCTATGGCTTAAGGCTCTGGGCTACGGGACGCTCTCAGGTTCGAGTCTCCTGGGGGAAGCTAACAACTTTTCTCCTGAGATTTCGGCCTGTGTATTGGACCAGTGGCCATCCACCAGAGTTACGAATGAGTAGCGTAACCCGGTCATGGAAACCTACAACAACTGGGGGTTCGTCGTGCTGACCACACGTCACTCCGTAACTTGTTGATGTAAGAGTGAGTCCGGCAGTCGGTAGGAAGGCCCTGGCTATCAAGGGCTGTTGCGCCACGGTTATTAATAACCTTGCCAGCACTTTTTAACATGTATATATATTCCACTATGGAGTTTTTGGCTTTGTAATCAAGGAGTCCCGGGTTCGATCCCTGCTGAAAGCACATTATACAGTGATTCAGATCCCTTAAAATGGATGTCAAGTGCTCGATTAGCCTATCTGTGCATAAAGTGGACTTAAGCCTTGTCCGCCCACCTGCGTTACCTGTCCCCTATTTGTATGCAACCACCTTAACTCGGCTGATTTTCAGGTTGCGTGAAACAGGGGTATCCAGGTAAAACATGTCTTTACGGTCTAAACAGCAAATATGGTGGTTGTTTATTTGTAAATAAAATTGTCTTAAAGTGTTAGCACAGTGTTAATAATAAATATGTGCTCTATATACATTACAAGCTACCGCAGATGTTATTTATTTATTTTAAAAAAATACCTTATCACATTTAGATAATCGTGTAGCGGAAGATGGTTTGAGTTTATTTGCTTCGCTTTTGTGCTACCGTTGTGCTTCTTATTGCGAAGATGGGAATGAGTGATGATATGATGAAATTGTGGAATGGACACTCACAAACACTCACGCCGGGATTCGTACACGGGACCCCTGGCGAGTTTTTGTTTTTAAGTTCACTCTATGCACAGATAGGCTAATCGGGACATGACATCCAGGATCAAAAGCACTATGTATTACAAGGCGGCGATGTTACCTCTACGCTATCGGGGAACCCCTGTATCAGAAGAAAATGGAGCTTTGAATCTCAAACTACTCATATTCGTGTCAGTTTTTATTTTTTAAGTCCACTTTTATGCACAGATAAGACTAATTTGGACTGGGCCTACAGTTCAAAGTGAGATCCGAACCACTATATGCCTCCACCAGGCATCGAACCTCGGTTCCCTTGCTTACAATGCGACGATGTTGTCACCGCCAAGTTCGCCTCGCCTCCCTGAATATAATAAACTACATTTTGTTTCGAATGAAGCTGATGTGCATACGGTCCCATTACTGGCAACACTGACAGGATAATATCGCAGAAACACGCCCGATGAATTCTATTTTTCACTTGTATATTCCATTAAAGAGAATTCAAAGATTCACATTTAAGTAAAACTGCATTTAGGCCTATTTATTGATATTTTTTTCACTTGCCCTCCCTCTGGAATCGCCAGAACAATTACTTCAGTAGGAGTACGTTCTTGCCACCGAAGTTTCCGGGTTCGACTCCTGACATGTGTGGGTGTCCTGATTTCCAAAGGTGCGGCAGAAAAAACGACTCGATACAATAAAATTACAAAAATGGACACTGCTCTTTGTGGGTTGTGTGGTTCGGACAAATAGCAAAATTGTAACTGTAGATTATAACCACAGACAAGGTATTAAATACTCATCTGTGTTATAACTGTGCAGGCATAGTATTGCACTTTCATCAAGAGGTCTTATATTGGATTCCTCCAAGGGTTTGGCTCTCATTTTTACTGTTTACCCAATTCCTATGGCTTATGTGAATAAACTGGGCTGAACCCCTTTTTTATGTAATGTTTGGCATTTGTTGGATCCATTCTAGAATTCACGTAATTATTTATTTTGTACTATAAAATTGAGGCAGCATAGAAAAGATATTTCCCTGCGTATTTGTATTTACGTCTTGAAATTGTTTTCATTTTTTTTATAGCCATGATAATATCTTGAAAAAACTTGAGCAATTTTCTTTCGAAACATCGCATATTCGTTGCGAAAAGCTTAAAAGATGTTTAATTCGTATCAGAGCTAATCCAAATGCGAGCTACGCATCCCACAAGAATCAACAATGTTTCAATAACAACCTATGTAAATAATGATTTTTAAATCTTTGCTGTCATACATTGAGCCGTTCCTGATGAGCCAATTGAATTTTAATGTACACTCCTGTTCAGATAAAGTGACACATACTTCAACTGTGTAACCTTATAAAATGTGCCACTTTGTGTGCACAGAAGTGTACCTTCTAAAATTTATTTTGTATTTCTTTTACATTCTTTTTATGTACTCTCTATTAAACTTTGCATTTCGAATTTGTAACATGTACATGATTGTATGAACTGCTGTATCAAAGCTCCTTAGCTGAAAAAGAAGTCCACTGATAAGGTGGTTAAATCAGAAACATTTACATGTTTTAAACAATAATATTTAAATAAGTCTTATCACTTGCATACTTCCGTTACATTACTCACCCCTGATTTGTGTCAGGGTTCTACATATTACATTGCTTTCCTTTTTCGCATGTGTAATACAATACATGACATAACGTATCCGATAGTGCCTGTCACTAAAGGTAAACTGACAACAATTAACAATAGGTGACGTCACGTGTGGTCTCTAAGAAGCGTAAAGACTGAGTCACGTCCTCGATTTTTAAATTACACAAAGGACTAAGTGAGTGTCATGTCCATTTCCCTAACGGAACGTCTATCACAGGTGGGTTAATTGGGAGAATAGACACAGGTTGAACTTCGCCCTTTAATAAGGAAAGTATGAATTCCAATATCCAATACTTGATATAATGTGGCGTATACGGAGTCCAAGATCCGGACTATCTCACTGTGTCACGTGGTCCTAGGCTATGAATATAAATAAATTTTTCAATTTTTCAATTTTACAGTTTGCTACTCCGGGAAGTCTCTCTACACTTGACTCTGCACTTTTGACATGCCTAAGAAGAGCAACTAGCTCGTAGAATAACTGAACCACCCTTGGTCAGGTTGTAGCTTTTAGAAAATGTACAGACTTACGCTTCGTTACGATACCACGAGCGCACAAAATCCATGGCGATGTTGCCACGTTGTCAACTGTTTTTGCCTTTGAACCTAACCTACTCAGTATTTTTATCGTTTTACGAGTACTTACGCAAATTAAAGCAGAAAGTTAACAAATAAGTTACAAAGTCATGCATTGTATTCATGAAAGTTTTGTTATAATAAACATGTGTAATACTTCTTGATATTTGACTTTTTATGCAATGAAATGATCCTCTACACAGGCCAGCCATTACACAATCGTATATGTGGCAACGCAGCATTGGTGATAGAAGTGGTAAACGATAGAATATTTCCCACAACAAGTAGGGAAATGCCTGTGGGAAGTAAGAGAAGGGCGGGGGAAAGCTATTAGAGAAGACAGCGAAATTAGTGATCATGCTCAAACCGAGCCATCTTTATAGTGTAACGTAAAGTGTGAACACCCCTTACCATAAAGAAGAGGGGAGAATGGGAGTGTGAAAGGCAGCCCTAGAAATAGTGAAAGGGGGGAGTTTGTGTGGGAAGTGAAAGATTGGAATAGAGGTATATGGAGACTGGACACCAAAGGAACCAGACACATAATAAGTATAATTTAGCAATCAAACAAAGTTATGTCTAATTTTCTTATATCTGATCAACTTCTAAGAGTATCTGTATATTAACATAAAGAGGGTACAATATTAATACATGACTGCAAGGAAAGAGAAAGTGTGTGTAACGTAAAATTTATGTAGTGCGTACAGCTCGCACAAGGAAAATACAAATAAAATAAAATGTTGTGCGCGAGTGGACTGCACCCGTGTACACCCCCCCCCCCCCCCGGTCAAGTAACTCGTTAACTTTTCTACCTTTTTGTACCGTAAAGTACGAAGACGGTATCGACAACCTTAGATACAAATCTCTGTTTGGAAATTGTACTGAAATAACATTTTGCAATACAGTGGGACCTTGATAACTCGAACCTCAACATCTCGAATTCCTCGATAAGTCGAATTTTTTGTAATCCCCTTGAATTGTCCATAACACTCAATACTAATTTTACCTCAACTACTCGAATAAAACCTTGATAAGACGAATTTTTGTACAATGTATGGGATGCCGCTTGAGCTCAATAACTCGAAGGTAGACAGACTATGCAAAACCTCTGAGTCTTAGTTAAATTCTTATCACCTCTGTTACTCAAAGTTTTAGTCGCACGGACCTCAATAAGTCGAAGTGTAGGGGAAGGGTGCGTACGTCGTACGTACAATGCCAGGTGATCAACAATGGTGTCGGGACTTGGCAGTGGGGTCCCCTCTCCCCTCTCTCCCCCCCTCTCTCTCTCTCTCTGTGAGGAGAGAGAGAGGGTGTGAGTGAGTGAGTGAGAGAGAAAGAAAGCGTGTTCTTTTTTCTCATTCTTTCTCTCTTATCAGAGAGAGAAAGGGAGGGAGAGAGAGAGAAGAGAGAGAGAGACCCCTACCCTCCCCCCCCCTCTCTCTCTCTCTCCATCTCTTTTTCCTTCTCTCTCTCTCTCAGAAGAAGAGAAGAAAGAGAGAGAGAGGGGGGGGAAAGAGAGAGAGATGGGGGTTACGGGCGGGGGAAGTCTCTCTTCCCTTTCTTTCTCTTCTCTCTCTTCGTTTTCAGAAAAGAAATAGAGAGAGAGACAAAGAAGAAAGAGAGAGAAAGAAAGAAACTCTCTCTCTCTCTCTCTCGGGGGGATGGGGAGGGAGGAGAGAGGAAAAAGGGGGAGGAATTAAAGAGAGAGAGAGAGAGAGAAAGAGGAGAGAAAGACGAGAGAAGAAGGAAGAAGAAAGAGAGAGAGAGGAAAAGAGAAATTGAGAGAGAGAGATCCTCCTTTCTCTCTTCTTCCTCTCCTTCTCTCTCTGTTTTTCTTCTTTCTTTCTTCATTCCCCTTCCTTCTTCTCTCTTCTTTCTCTCTGCCCCTCCTCTCCTCTCTCTCTTTCTCTCTCTCTCTCTGGCGGAGAGAAAGAGAGAGAGAGAGAGAGAGAGAGAGGGAGAAATTGAACTGCCCATCCTGCCGTGTACATATGTAACCATCATTGTTAATGTGCTTACTGAACGTTGTAGAAGTGTTATACGTATGTAACGCACATAAAAAGTTGCAGGTTATGATATCAGTGAACATTTATTTCTACGTACGTTGTACTGTGCAGTATATTACCTTCAAATGATGCTACATACGTTATAGGCATACGTAGTGCCCACGTTCAGACGGGTCAGTAAACTTTAGACAACTCGAACTTGATACCTCGATTTTTTTTTCTTTTTCCCCTCACGTTCGAGTTATCAAGGTTCCACTGTTTTTTCTTCTTCGTTCAATTTCTTCTCTCTCTCTCTCTCGGGAGGAGAAAGAGAAAGCCTCTCTTTCCTCTCCCTTCCCTGTAGAAGAGGAGAGAGAAGGTGCTTACACCCCCGAGAGAGAGAGAGAGAGAGAGAGAGAGAGAGAGAGAGAGAGAGAGGGGGGGGGGTTGAGTGAAGAAACAGAGGAATGAGAAAGGAAAAAGAAAGAAAGAAGAGGAGAGAGAGAGGAGAGAAAAGCGAGAGAAAGAATAAGAGAAGAAAAGGAAGAAAGAGAGAAAGTCTTCCCCCCTTCTCATATTTAAACCCCTCTCTCGTTCTTTCTTCCTTTCTTTCTTTCCTCTCTCTCTCTCTCTCTCTCCGATTGGAGAAGAAGAAGTAGAGATGGAGCGCCCCCCTTCCCCATTTGTCTTCTCTCTTCCTTCTCCGAGAAAGAGAGAGAGAGAAAGAGTTATCATCTTCTTTCTTTTCTTCCGTTCTTTCTCTCTCTCGTCTTCCCCTCTTTTTCTTTCTCTCCTTCTCTTTCTCTGCCAAAAGAAAGGAAAGAAACTGGACCTTCCTCTGTCACGGGAAGAAAGAGAAGAAAACCGTGAGGAGAAGAGTGGTGGACTACACCCCCTCTTGCCCCGGGTGGAGGCCTTCCTACGAAGAAGAGAGAAAGAATAAGATAGGAGAGGAGTGGAAACCTCTCTCTCTTTCGGGTGGAAAGGGTGTGACAGAAGGAAAAAAAGAGAGAGAGAAAGGAAACAGAGAGAGAGAGAGAGGAAAAAGGTTTCCTCTCTCTCTCGTTTCTCCCAACGTCCCTCTCTTTCCCTGTTCCTCTCTCTCTCTTTCTCTCAACCGGGGAAGGGGGAGGGAGTCTCACTCCCCTCTAGTCGCCCTCGCCCTCCACTGTTTCTTGCTGTAAGTTTAGGCGCCAGATCCTCGATGCAGGCTAGGGTGCACAGTACATGGAAGAGAAATTGACATTTTGGTGTCTTTAGAAATGGTCATCCCTTACACCCCACAGAAGGGGCTAAAGCAACAAAGAATCGACAGAAACTTTCGACTGGTTTGTCAATTGGTCTGTTAATCAGTCAATAATCGAACCATTCGATACCTGATGGCTGTTCAGAAACGCCAATAGCACTGATTAACAAGCTGTAGATATCTGACATGATGTTGACATTTTCTAATGCATTTTTTAATGATGATTTGAAATCTGAAAACAGTTTTGCTCTATCACGTAAGGTTTTGAAGATATCGACAAAATTTTATTTTTCATGAAATACCGTTCGTCGAAAATTTTTTCGTCGTTTTTCGTTATTTTTCATGCAACACCGAAATTTTTTCGAGATCGCATTACTATACTTTCATTTGTTTCTTTTTTATTTTGAGTGTCAGTGGAGTACAGAGGTTGCATAAATTCACCACATCTGTTTTGCTACGTGTGCGGCTATCTAACAGACAAATCCCATCGGAAGTCTTTTGCACCATTTCTGAAGAAAGCATATGAACTATACTTTGATTCGAAGGTGGATAGTGTTAAGTCGTGGGCACCACAGTTCATCTGTTTGACATGTGCATGCAACTTGCGCGGTTGGATAAGGAAGGCGAAGAAGTAATGCTGCTTCATCTACGAGTGGGATAGCAGAGATAGGAAGCACCACTACATAAAGAAGAATTGGCCGATCAGAGATAGAATGCAGCCATGAAGTAAAAACGTCCTTCGTGTGTCGTTGGTTGAGCGTGAAAAAGTTATCATGCCACCACTTCATTTGAAGCTGGGGGCTCCTGAAGAATTTCGTGAATGTACTAGGCAACGACTCAGATGCTTTTCGGTACCTGTGCAACAAGTTTCCAGAGTTGAGTTATGTGAAAGTAGTGTTCATAGGTCCGTCCACAAATAAGGAAGATCATTGCTGACAGCCACTTCCAAAAACTTACTGGCTGGCACTAAAAGAGATGAATGGGTGGCATTCAATTCAGTCGTAGCCAATTTCCTTGGAAATTATAAATCTGCTGACTATGTGAATGTTGTGCAGAAGTGCATTAGTGTGTACAGACAGCTGGGTTGCAACATGCCCCTCAAAATTCATCTCCTCAACTCACATCTTGACTTCTTCCCCGAGAACCTAGGTCCAGTCAGCAATGAACATGGTGAACGTTTTCATCAGGGCATCTAGATGATGGAATCACGCTATCAAGGTCAAAGGAGTGCATCAATGTTGGCTGACTACTGTTGAATGCTTCAACGCGACATGCCAAGTGCTCAGCACCAACGCAACTCTACAGCCAAGAAATTCAAACCAAACACACCTTAACTTACGGAAGTATATTCTATATGTATGTATTTTATATGTGTATTATACCTTCAACTAGATGTTACTATATAGTATGTGTGTCATGTGTCAATGTTTCAATTGTCTTAGAACGCGTGTTGGATACCAAGATATCCGCCGAAATTATTTTTTGTTAATCAGTGTAGTCGAGATAAAAATTTCGATGTCTCGAGAAACACGGGACACAGCAATCTCCGCCGCGGGTCAGTTGCTTCTGGTGTTGCCACGTTCCATGTACATCTTCACTCCGTTGTATAAAAATCTGTATAAAATCAATTTCGCAATGTAAACTGACAATGATAATTGATTTTGAAAACAGATGCAAAGAGCTTCAAAACAAGACAAGTATTGTATTTGTAGGACTACCCAATACTAAGAAAAAGTTGTTTCACAAAATTGGAAGGAACTATTTTTTGACAAATTTTAGGAATTTGAAAATTAAGAATTGTGTTTAAAACCTTTGTGCCTGCACCGTACTAACACATAATTACGATCGGATAACCCGTTTTTTATTTATAGAATTTCAAAGGGAGCGATCGTTTGCAAACCTCTAAAAACCCGACCCTTTAGAGTTGCAAAAAAGCCGGCTACGGTTTTTTTCGATAAAAAGCCAGCTTTTTTGGGGAAAAAACAGGAAATTTTGGCTTTTTGCCAATTACAGCTAACCTATTTCACTAGTAGTGACATATTTTACAACTAGCTAAAATAAATTTACATGATGTAGCAGCCAAGACACAGATATTGGCCAATCCCCGTGGACAATTCGGGTACAATTTTAACCCTAGCTTACCGAAGGGTTGGGGGGGGGGGCTTGCAGGCCCACCACCTCTATTTTTTTTTAGATTTTTCAACTGTTTGAAAATAAAATTACATTGTTTCCTACGATGTTACCAATATTTCTTTATTACATTTGTTTTTATGAATTTTATGTAATTAGGAGAGACAATGCACTTGATGCGCATATCAGGTGACATCTTTGAATGTGTCTCATTCGAGACACTCATGCCAGTAACAGTGTACAATTGGTTGATAATTATGGTAATTATTGTAATTATTATATTTAATAAACAATCGCACTTCTGCAAACTAAAAAGCATTAATAAAAAAAATATGGATTTTGTGAGTTTTAGTGACTGATGAAATATATGAGACACTCATCCAATAATTATTGGTTGCTTTTTATTAATTATATTATTTTTGTAATTATTATAATTAATAAATAACTGCACATATATAATCAGCATAGGAAGCAGTGATTCAATAATAAAATGTTTTCTTGAATTTTAGTGATAAAAAAATGTGGGCATGTGAGCCAGCCCCTGTATGTAAGTTTCTCGTACAGCACGGGTAAGCTAGGGTTAAAACTAAACCTGTAGTCCTGATGAGCATATCCGACCATGAAATTGACTTAAAACATGTTTACATGTTTGTGTCTCAATTTAAATGTTGAAGTCATAAAATATGGAACAAATGTTAATATCAAAATATTTGATGTTTCGGTACAATTAAAAATCTTTTCTGTTCACAACACACATACAAAAGCATTCGTATTACTTGAATTTGTGTATAAATCCTGTTTAACTGAGCTCTGAGATGGAAGCGACACGTGGCTCTTGGAAACCAACCCTTAGAAGTAAATGCAACCTTTCGAACTGAAGCAACATAAGCTGCAAGTGTCGCTTATCACTTGGTCTGTACAGTTTTCTCAGGGAACTTTCAGACTGAAGGAACAAGTGACATCACTTGGAAGCAGACACTCAGTAATCCATTCAACCTTTTACACCGAAGTGTGACAACGAGCTAAACATGTCACTTGCATGTTGCTCGGACTATACTGTTTTCTCAATGGCGTGCATCGTGGTGCTTCGGTCTGTTGTTCTTGCATGCACGGTGAATATTTTGCTTAATACTGAAGAAGTCTGTGTCGCTTGTCATCTGCGACTTCAGTCTTGAAAGCTCCTTCAGTGGCACATATCGTTGTCACGGTATCTAGTGACATGTGAAACGCAGTTCGATATAAATTATTTTTATTTATTGATTCATTTTATGCACAAACATGAAAGTGTGAGGTTTGATTTATTTTGTGAATAAACTTGTATCCGAGCCAGACGTCGGGGGTTGGGGACGAGTTTTTCTTGAGTGACAGCCGCCGCCTAGAACATGACATATTTGCACCAACGCGGAGATAAGGAAAGATTATTTTCGCCGCTACCGTGCTCGAGTCGCAGCAGGCGTTCGAACCCATGTTCACGGATGACCAGGAGAACCAGCTGGAGCCCAACTCTGCAAGGATCCAGGACGCGTCGCTGACCGCGCCTTTCAAGACAATGGACAGAGGTCATTTCCATCCCCTGAGAAAGCGAAGCCAAGCCACTAGAGCGTCCTGTTCAACGGAAGAATTCGAATCTCTTATATATACAGGGTGTTTCTAAAGGTCGTTTACAACGCTTGGGAGGTGATTCCTCACACGAAAACAAGCAAAAAGTCTAAGTTCCATTTTTACGACTGAGGCTTCGTTTCCGAGATAGGAGCCTCGCAAAAGGTGACAAAGTGAACGTCACACCTAACTGGGACGAATACTATCACAGATAGAGAGGCGGTTCTAAGGGAATCATAAAGGAATCGTATGTGCTCAGTCCGGAAGTCACTATGAAAAGTTCACTGCACGCATGCGCAATGGAGTCCTCAAAGGAATTGGGGATTTCCAGCAACAACAATGCATGGAAAAGGTATGTAACGCAGCAAGAAGGACCGTGACAATGAGAAATGCGTTCAAGACAACACATCCCGACCTCAAACATCAAAACATGACCACCGAACACAAAATCCGAAAAGTTGAGCACGGTTGCATACCCCAGTTACACGCGAGGAATGAACGAATCATGTCATGTGGCATACGAGAGACAGGAGGAGGGAAAGAAAAACACAATATCAGATGATTGCGACAACGTGTATTTTTACACGCGACAACTGCGTAATATCCCCCCCCCACACACACAACAAACAACAAATGCTACAATATCTTACGCACAGACAGTCCGTGTCACTGTACACCAACTGAAGATGTCACTTTCACCACACAAAGGGGGTGGGGAGCAATACCAAAAGTGTTCTCACTGGTATTTGCCGAGGGCAATAATCACAGACGGTTTTCAAAATGTCTGCCGTTTACTTCTACGCAGAGATGACAGCGACGAATCAAGGATTGTCGAGTACGAGGAAACAAGCCAGGTGTATCTGCTACCGTCGCGGCGCCGACGTTGATGCGAGCAACGAAGTCCTCAGCTGATGTGACAGGTGTGTCGTATACGAGGGTTTTCATTTCTCCCCAGAAGAAAAAATCGAGAGGGTTGAGATCTGGCGACCTCGGTGGCCAAGGCACAGGCTCATCCCTACCAATGAACCTATTGCGAAACACGTCATGCAGGAAATGTCGTACATTACGATCGAAATGAACTGGTGCACCATCGTGTTGGTACCACATTTCTTGCCGCAGTGCCAAAGGTACGGTCTCCAACAGTTCAGGCAGAACCTCACTAAGAAATGCATGATACGTGCGACCATTCAGGCGAACAGGGAGAATGTGTGGTCCAATTAAATGATCATGTACTATCCCGCACCACACATTCACTGAAAACCTGTGCTGGTGATGGGCCACAAAAACTGCATGTGGGTTGTCAAAGTCCCATACATGACTGTTTCTACTATTGAAGACATCCATCCTGGTGAAAATGGCTTCATCTGTCCACAATACGTTTGCCCCGAAGTGAGGGTTTGTGTCCAGCTGATGCAACAACCATTGGCAAAACTCCATACGAGGGCGAAAGTCACGAGGTAACAGTTCTTGTACTTTCTGCAGTTTAAAAGGGTGCATTCCTTCATCTGACAACACTCGCCAAACATTCACATGAGACGTGTTTCGTGCCCGAGCGAGCACTCGCGTACTGGTGCCAGGATGTTCTGCGACCGCTGTTAACACATCTTCTGCAAACTGATGTGTGCGTACACTTCGGGGTCTTCCAACTTCTTGTCGCGGTGGTAACACTGACCCTGTTTCACGCAGTCGACTGTCCACTACCTGAAAGAAGGTGTGAGACGGTAAACGTCTATGTGGAAAGCGTTCTCCATAAAGACGCCTTGCCCCACGGCTATTACCACGTGCCTCCCCATACATGAGATGCATGTCTGCTAGCTGCTGGGTCGTATACGCAGCCATCTGTGTAATAGGGAGCTGGAACTGCAAAGTATTGTTTTTGTTTAACACTGGCACACTGCACAAATTGGCCGTATCACCGTACGAACACCACAGACCAATTGTTGCGATACTTGACTTGCCCACTCCACCACGTCAACTTCTTTCAATACAACATACTAGTACTCTTCAATGCGTATGACAACCTAGAGCGAACTGCTGATCATATCCCAGCACCTGCAACACGATTGGGACGACTGCCGGAGAGAACCAACCCTTCGAGCTCCTCTCGCGGGAACAGCAGTCATGAAGGTCAAACGTAGACTACGAGAGCCAGACTTGCCTGTGCAGCGCTTCCAAAACTGGTCTCTTTTGCGTCACAATGATCGCGTGCGAACACTTTTGGTATTGCTCCCCACCCCCTTTGTGTGGTGAAAGTGACATCTTCAGTTGGTGTACAGTGACACGGACTGTCTGTGCGTAAGATATTGTAGCATTTGTTGTTTGTTGTGTGTGTGGGGGGGGGATATTACGTAGTTATCGCGTGTAAAAATACACGTTGTCGCAATCATCTGATATTGTGTTATTCTTTCCCTCCTCCTGTCTCTCGTATGCCACATGACATGATTCGTTCATTCCTCGCGTGTAACTGGGGTATGCAACCGTGCTCAACTTTTCGGATTTTGTGTTCGGTGGTCATGTTTTGATGTTTGAGGTCGGGATGTGTTGTCTTGAACGCATTTCTCATTGTCACGGTCCTTCTTGCTGCGTTACATACCTTTTCCATGCATTGTTGTTGCTGGAAATCCCCAATTCCTTTGAGGACTCCATTGCGCATGCGTGCAGTGAACTTTTCATAGTGACTTCCGGACTGAGCACATACGATTCCTTTATGATTCCCTTAGAACCGCCTCTCTATCTGTGATAGTATTCGTCCCAGTTAGGTGTGACGTTCACTTTGTCACCTTTTGCGAGGCTCCTATCTCGGAAACGAAGCCTCAGTCGTAAAAATGGAACTTAGACTTTTTGCTTGTTTTCGTGTGAGGAATCACCTCCCAAGCGTTGTAAACGACCTTTAGAAACACCCTGTATATGCGGTGCTACCATCCCAGAAACAGTTTTTGCCCGGATTTCATAGAGAGAGCATCTCCGCGCTACACTCTCGCGTGATCATTGCTTTGTGTCCGTGAACTTTGTTTCCTTACGTACTGTGAGCAACTTGCAGATAGAGAGTTACCAGTGTGCGCCTTATTTTGGTGAAGATTACGCGGTGATTTGTTTGTGCCAAGCCTGGACTACGTAAGGATGGAGGGCTAAAGAAGATAGAGAAGGGAGGCCGTCGCTCCCCTGACACCCGCAACGATGCATCGCCATCTTCCGACGAAGCCAGTCAGCCAACGCCAAAGACGACACCAAAGCCAACACTGCCCAAAGCCCGAAGGACGTTTTCAGAACGACGCCGATCGAAGCCCGTCACCGGAGAGAGAGATTGAAGGACGACTCCAGAACGACGCTTCCAGAACGACGCCGAATCGAAGCCCGCCACCAGAGAGATTCCTGACCGGCGCGTGACCACGTACACCCGACGCTAGTGACGAGATGAACGCCCGAAGTTCTGAGGAGGTGCAAGTGCAACAGATCGTCGCAATTATTCTTCGTCGCGATCGACCTTGGAGGACAATTTCGCCACAAAGGAACCGTGTGCAAGTCCCGCGTCCAGGAGAGATGAATGACCACGCCATGTAGCAGAGTCTGGTACAGTATACTTCAGAGGGTCTCATGTACATGTAAACGTGCGTCGTTAGTATCAACACCGTACAGTTAACGCCGAAGTCTCACTTATTCGCAAAGTTACTCAGGAAACCCCGAACCTGATCCCCGCATCTGATAATTTTTGGTATTGTTATAAAAAAGAGTCATTTCATGTTCAGATGTGCTAATTTAATTGTCTGCATTCAGGGTTAGAAGCTCCATTTCATTTCTTTAATATTTAGTATAAATTGTCAAAGTGTGCTCCATTTTTTGTGTAACCGACCGCCCCGTCGCGCCATTTGATTTGTCAATACTTGACTGATGAGTCCTTTTTAATTGTGGAAAGTGTAAATTTTATTGCAAGGTCGTGCGCATGAAGTAGTATTATTTGTTGCATAGTGGTTTTTAAGGTAATTTTTGCTCGCGCCGACGATTGATTAGTGTATTCCGGCAGCTGGAGCCAATTAAGTTTTTGCATCCCTATGTAATTGTGTAGTTGTTCTCATTGGACGAGAGAGGCTTATGTGTAATACCCCCGTCCGAGAAACTTGTATAATGTCGTGATTACGACTCGATGCATGCGTTCATTCGAACGAAAGATTTAACCACGCCGACCCAATTGTCTTAGTTAACCGCTTTCCGAGGGCTGGCACTTAAGTTAATTTAAAAGAGCACAGGAGCTGGCAGACAAATGCCCTAAATTCACATAAAGGTTTAAAAATTAAAAGGAATGATATGTTAATGAGGTCCATGATTTGTATCCATACTTCACATGTAAAAATACCTCATGTGTGTGAAAGAGAGATAGAGTGAATGTTGTGAGAGTGAGGAGGCTTTGTAAACAGTTGTTGATTGCAATATTTTTGTTGTTACAATATATATTCACTTTTTACCGTTCGTCAGTGTTGTTATTTGACGTTTTTCAGGTACCAGATATTATGCTATTAGTGTTTTATGATTGTTCGAATCTACATATCAAAGGTAAACAAAACAGTGTAACTTTCCAAGGTATTAATCTCCGCCTCGCAATAGTATGACAATAAACGACCGTCTCAGTACCGAACTTGATAACTGGACCGTGAGTCACGACCGGTTTCCCGTACACATAACGACGTTTGGCCCCGTGCCGGGGTATGATTGACACGTCATTTCGGGGACCGTGAGTGCACTCGTTACATTTGGCGCCGCGAACATGGGACGGCAACTTTTGTCATGTCTTTCCAGGAAAACCAGGTTGCGAGAACGGTAGAAATTTCATTGTTGTATACGTCATGCATAAAATTCTTGTGTTAGGTTCCTGATGATTTGTGTGTTTTTCGTTTTGTATGTCGAGGGTTATTTTCATGTATTTGTCGTAGGTTCACGTGTAAGGACACGTTTTTGGGCGTAATTGGTAACAATAGGGCAGATATTTTTTTCGGCGAAAGCAGCAAGGGCAGCTGCATAGGGAATTTTTTATGTACTTTTTGTGTACTTTTTTTGGTTGTTGGCATAATTTATGGCATCAGGCTGAGTTGCGGGATAAGGGATTCCCGACGGACCTCCTTTTTCTTTTTATGTATCGATTTGTAATTCACATTTTGTGTGAGCTCGCTCGCGTAAGTTTGCGTAACAGTTCCAAAGTGCGACAGAAGATTGAGCAGATAATTAAGGAAAGGCCTTCATGAGATTAAGAAATCGTCGTATAGACTGTTTGAACAAGAGTGACGTCATGATGGTTTGCGAGGCTTGTGGAAAGGAATTTGCTGATTTCGAAATCGACAGCGAGGGGGCCAGACCGGTTTGTCTTCAGTGCAAGGGCCCGTTGGAAATGGAAAGGGAGATACCAAGTGCCCAAGGGGGTACATCGTCACGTGCGGACAGCGACCACAGCAAGGAAGAAGATGACGTAGGAAGTGGCAGTGGTGCCAACCAATTCCAGCTGGTTCTCCAGATGCTCCAGGGAATGCAGACCAACATGCAAGGAATGGAAACCAGGATGCAGACCGAGATGCGGACCAACATCCAGGGATTGCAGGCTGAAATGCAAGGAGTGCAAACCAACATCCAGGGATTGCAGGCTGAGGTGCAAGGGATGCAGACCGACGTACGAGGGATGGAAGAACGCCTCCAAGGGACGGTTCGCGCCTCCGGAGAAGAAGTGACGCAACAACTCCTTCAGACGATCCGAGAATCGAATCGAATCTAGGATTGCCAGGACCGACGCTCGCCTCAATGAACAGGAAGCCAAGGTGGCAACACTGGCGCAGAGCGTAAGTGAGCAGGAAGGAGCTTTGCAACACATCGGCCAGCAGTGTGCACAGCTGGAGACGGCCTGCAATCGGAGCAACGATGCCCTCGAGCGACAAGTGCGGCGAGCAGCGAGCATAGCGGAAGGGAATTCCGACAAGATAAAGGAAATCGAGGATAAACTGCAACGACTAAACGTAGCCGACGTTCCCGGATCATCGCGAGAGCCGGCGGCCATGACGTCACCACAGCCAGCTGCGGTACCCTCGCCTTCAAGGCGCGCGAGTGACGCAAGGCCGGCTACGCTTGTCAACGGAGGAAGCGAAGTGGAACCTGGACTACATCTTCCATCGCCGCGACCGTTCGAAGCCAAAACTTCAAACCGGGAAGATATACGGTCTGAACCAGCACCGACGAGAAGGGCTCTGTTCCCGCCTGAATATAAGAAACATTTCAAGAAGTTCTCCGGGGCCGACAGGATATTGCCGTCTGCCTTCATCGAGGAATTTGAAGCAACAGCCCGGGAGTTAGGACTTGCGGATGGGGAGCGATTACTCGTGCTGAAAGGCCTAATGCAAGATCGGGCAAAGAACTGGCTGGATCGGAATGAAAGACACTTTCATTCATACTCGGCGTTTAGGGAAGCGTTCCTGACACACTTTCAGCGCCCTATGCAAGTGGAAAGGATGCTCACCCAGCTGAGGAACGAGAGGTACGACAGGAACGGGGGACTTACTTTTTCGCAATATTTCTGGCGTAAGTTCAATGAGTTCCAAGCTCTCCAGCCACAGATGACCACGTCAGAGATAATTGCGGCCTTAATTTATCATTACCCGCAAGAGATAAGACGGCATCTCAACGGGGCGTGCATTTTCGATGCAGAAGCCATGTCGCTCACGCTAGAGAACCTGAACCAGTGCGAGGAGGAACGCGAGAGGACGCGAAACGAAAGATGGACCAAAAGAAGGCGACCGGAGGATGAAGGAAACCGGGGAAACAAGCACCCGCGCGTTCATTTCGTCCAGAGGAGGTACGATGGGCAGCAACGCGCTCCAGGAGCCGAAGTTCGCCAGTTTCGAGATGATCCGCCTTCGCCACGACAGAGACGCCAGTATCGGGGACAGAGACGTCGAGGTGGTCAAACTCCTAGGTCACCGGGTCACCATGGCAACAGCGGCGACAGCAACTTTTACAACGGTCGAGTGAACAATGGTTATTATCAACGTCACCCCGACAGTAGACCGGAGAGCCCGCGTTCTGACAACGGACACACGAGGCGCAGCCCGCCGAGGGTTCAAAGGAGCCCGACGCGAAACGCGAACGGGCCGAATCCCAGCAACACATCTCCACAGCCGGGGCCGTCAGGTCGTCAGCGCCGAAGAGAGGAATGGGATGGCGAAACATGGTTAAGCGACATCGCGCCATTTTAGAAGTATAAAATAACATTGCGCCATACCCAGAGTGTATAATATGTATATTTAGTATGTAAATTGGAGGTATCATTTATATCATGTGTTTTGTGTTATCGAACTGGTTTACTTTTTTGTACAGGGTGTTAAAAAAATTTGTAGTCAAAATTTCATGCCCCTGAGTAGTGAAAAATTTTATTCGCCTACAGAATTTTTTGATCGGAAGGAGGGCGATATGTCACGGTATCTAGTGACATGTGAAACGCAGTTCGATATAAATTATTTTTATTTATTGATTCATTTTATGCACAAACATGAAAGTGTGAGGTTTGATTTATTTTGTGAATAAACTTGTATCCGAGCCAGACGTCGGGGGTTGGGGACGAGTTTTTCTTGAGTGACAGCCGCCGCCTAGAACATGACATATTTGCACCAACGCGGAGATAAGGAAAGATTATTTTCGCCGCTACCGGGCTCGAGTCGCAGCAGGCGTTCGAACCCATGTTCACGGATGACCAGGAGAACCAGCTGGAGCCCAACTCTGCAAGGATCCAGGACGCGTCGCTGACCGCGCCTTTCAAGACAATGGACAGAGGTCATTTCCATCCCCTGAGAAAGCGAAGCCAAGCCACTAGAGCGTCCTGTTCAACGGAAGAATTCGAATCTCTTATATATATATATATGCGGTGCTACCATCCCAGAAACAGTTTTTGCCCGGATTTCATAGAGAGAGCATCTCCGCGCTACACTCTCGCGTGATCATTGCTTTGTGTCCGTGAACTTTGTTTCCTTACGTACTGTGAGCAACTTGCAGATAGAGAGTTACCAGTGTGCGCCTTATTTTGGTGAAGATTACGCGGTGATTTGTTTGTGCCAAGCGTGGACTACGTAAGCATGGAGGGCTAAAGAAGATAAGAGAAGGGAGGCCGTCGCTCCCCTGACACCCGCAACGATGCATCGCCATCTTCCGACGAAGCCAGTCAGCCAACGCCAAAGACGACACCAAAGCCAACACTGCCCAAAGCCCGAAGGACGTTTTCAGAACGACGCCGATCGAAGCCCGTCACCGGAGAGAGAGATTGAAGGACGACTCCAGAACGACGCTTCCAGAACGACGCCGAATCGAAGCCCGCCACCAGAGAGATTCCTGACCGGCGCGTGACCACGTACACCCGACGCTAGTGACGAGATGAACGCCCGAAGTTCTGAGGAGGTGCAAGTGCAACAGATCGTCGCAATTATTCTTCGTCGCGATCGACCTTGGAGGACAATTTCGCCACAAAGGAACCGTGTGCAAGTCCCGCGTCCAGGAGAGATGAATGACCACGCCATGTAGCAGAGTCTGGTACAGTATACTTCAGAGGGTCTCATGTACATGTAAACGTGCGTCGTTAGTATCAACACCGTACAGTTAACGCCGAAGTCTCACTTATTCGCAAAGTTACTCAGGAAACCCCGAACCTGATCCCCGCATCTGATAATTTTTGGTATTGTTATAAAAAAGAGTCATTTCATGTTCAGATGTGCTAATTTAATTGTCTGCATTCAGGGTTAGAAGCTCCATTTCATTTCTTTAATATTTAGTATAAATTGTCAAAGTGTGCTCCATTTTTTGTGTAACCGACCGCCCCGTCGCGCCATTTGATTTGTCAATACTTGACTGATGAGTCCTTTTTAATTGTGGAAAGTGTAAATTTTATTGCAAGGTCGTGCGCATGAAGTAGTATTATTTGTTGCATAGTGGTTTTTAAGGTAATTTTTGCTCGCGCCGACGATTGATTAGTGTATTCCGGCAGCTGGAGCCAATTAAGTTTTTGCATCCCTATGTAATTGTGTAGTTGTTCTCATTGGACGAGAGAGGCTTATGTGTAATACCCCCGTCCGAGAAACTTGTATAATGTCGTGATTACGACTCGATGCATACGTTCATTCGAACGAAAGATTTAACCACGCCGACCCAATTGTCTTAGTTAACCGCTTTCCGAGGGCTGGCACTTAAGTTAATTTAAAAGAGCACAGGAGCTGGCAGACAAATGCCCTAAATTCACATAAAGGTTTAAAAATTAAAAGGAATGATATGTTAATGAGGTCCATGATTTGTATCCATACTTCACATGTAAAAATACCTCATGTGTGTGAAAGAGAGATAGAGTGAATGTTGTGAGAGTGAGGAGGCTTTGTAAACAGTTGTTGATTGCAATATTTTTGTTGTTACAATATATATTCACTTTTTACCGTTCGTCAGTGTTGTTATTTGACGTTTTTCAGGTACCAGATATTATGCTATTAGTGTTTTATGATTGTTCGAATCTACATATCAAAGGTAAACAAAACAGTGTAACTTTCCAAGGTATTAATCTCCGCCTCGCAATAGTATGACAATAAACGACCGTCTCAGTACCGAACTTGATAACTGGACCGTGAGTCACGACCGGTTTCCCGTACACATAACGACGTTTGGCCCCGTGCCGGGGTATGATTGACACGTCATTTCGGGGACCGTGAGTGCACTCGTTACATCGTGTCGCCTCGTCCTTGTTTGTGTATGTGTGGTGAATGCTTACTTACAGACTGAAGGGGCACATGTTGCTTGAAACTTCAATGTGAGACCCCCCAATGTCATGTGTTGCTTTGGTCTGAATGTTCTTCATACTTAACAAGGTTGTTAGCTACTTCATCAGAGATGAAGATTTAATTTAGCCTGTAAATCACAGAGAACAAATTGCAAGTACTGTTGATGGAAAAAGGCTGGCTTTTTGATAGAAGGTTCCTTTTATAATCATGAATGACCCTCTGGAGTGGAATAAAGTAATGCTGTTGCCTTGTAATAAGAGGAGGTCTGAGGTTCAATCCTCAGTGGAGGCAGAGTGCTTCTGATCTCATTTCAAACTGTAGGTCCAGTCCAGATTTCTATAATAGATGTTTTTCGCCATTTGCATCCAGTCTTATTTGGTTCTACTTCAGTCTTAGTGCCAGTGTTTTTCAACCTCCAGGCTGCAAAAGGTCCGTTGCACCCAGGGGTTGACGACTAATTTTTTAAATCTAATTTTATATTTGATAGCAAGTCTATATATGCATAATTTAACAATGATTATGCCATACTTGATCTATTAATATTAATTAAGGTTGCATATTAATTTCCATATAAACTTTAAAGATCAGAAATGTATTTATGAGTGAAATTGTTGAGATCAGGCCATCGACTTGTAACAAATAAATTTACTGGACTGGGGTCTCACGAATGTTGAGAACCACTGCAACAAACAACCAAAGTACATCACTAGTTGCTCCGTGACCATGTTTAGCGGCCATTTAACCAAATTATACATGATGTACTGGAAAGCCAGAATACAAATATATTTTACTGAATATAAAATTTAATGTAAAGAGATTTGATACCAGATTTTCAAAAGGTAGAGCAGAATTTTTCGTTTTTGCTTCATGTACGTGTTTGTGTAACAAATTCAAACATTGTAAATCATATCATACTGTTAGGTTCTATTGAAAACATACACAACTACTCTAGTTATGTGAATATGTTTATACTACATAGATATATTTAATAAGCCTACCGAAATATAAGATAACACTCGGAAAGAACCGTCCACTCAAAAAAGCCAGTTTTCTAGAAAACACTGTTTATGTCTAGCTACGAATTTCATATTGTAAACTGTATTTTATATTTAGAAATGAGTGTATTTTACAGTAGGGAGATAAACGAAAACCATGGAACAGGAAAAATACTGCCAACTCTTGTATTTTCATTGATTTGAGACACTTTTGTGAAAAAAGCACAACCAAAAAAGCCGCGGAAAAAAACTCATGTTTTTTCCCCCCAAAAAAACAGGTTTTTCGACCACTTCCAACTCTAGTTCGCATAGATTAACGTAGAATTGAATAAGCTAAATTTTGATGTAACTCATATTTTGTAGGTCTACTGGTCAATTTTTAACTGCAATTTAACCTCGAGTATCTATAATTTTTAATCCGATAGTAGAGGGTTGTTGCGCTACATAGTGTAGTTTAGTATATTTCTGCTTAAGATAAATTGAAATATATTTTTGGAACGTAAATAAATCGTTTCAAAATGTGAATATAATGGACCAGTATAGATTTCTCGAGTAGGCTACTTATGAAACTATGGACACTAGAAAGATAAAAATTTCGTGTACTGAAATGTTTATCAAAGTCTTAATTTATTATGTCGATTATCTGCATTAGACCATTACACCTATACAACCAATAAATTACGTTTATTTAATACAACGTTCTTATTAATACTCATGGAACATATCACCACAGATGAATGTATTATAGGCAGATGTTGAACTCTGGTAGGAAAACATCTACGTACTCTTCGCAAGAAGTTCAAAATAATCCTCTGAGAGGCGCCACCCGCACTCTTGCTATCATTTGTACTTATAAAAACCTACAAGAGATGGCACTGCTAAATTTCAAGCCTGTGGGGGGATAAGCCTGACGTCACCAGAGCCAGTTCCTCGATGGAGTTGTCGAAAGAAACCTGCGGAGTTATTTTTCGAAACATGGCCATATAAATGCTGAATCGTGTGAGTAAAAGTGCAACGGCACGTAAATCTAATCGTAAATACGCGACATTATGGTATGTATTAACAGCGATTGACTTGATCTGCTTCCAGTAATCATTGTGTTCCATTGCTCGTGATAGAGATTGAATCGCTATTATGTCAATGCCTTCTACATGCTGACTAGCAATAACGTTTACAGTCCCCGCTTGAAAAAAAAAACCATGCCGTGACTTTTTCGCAGCCAGGATGCAGCATGAGGAAACAATATGAGAGCAGGGTTGCAAACTAGAGGGGTAGAAAAAGCGCTAGATCCTGGGTGAGGGGGACATTTCAATGTTAGCTCAGCAGTTTCTCTTTCATCTCAGTCGTCACGATAAAACAAGAAAGGTAGAAAAGCAATCGAAAACATTTAGTCTCTCTTTTCTGCCACTTTTTGGTTATCGCGACGATAAGGATGAGTGATTGCATGAAATTGATGAAGGGACATTCACAAATAACACCAATGCGCAGGCCTGGATTCGAACCCGGGACCCCTGGCGTCGTAGCTCTCTGTGATAACCAGTACGCCACGGAAGCCTGCTTTTGTAGGGTTGTGTAGTGTTCTATTGTGTGTTCTTATATGTACTTTGGTCCTCATAGAGACGTGTTAATTTCAGTTATAATGTGATGTATGGAAATAGTCAAAGTGCTGACGCACTCACAATTTTCACTTCCAAGAAACCAACCAATATAAAATTGACTGTCTTTTGCTTTCAATTTGAAAAATCTACAAATACATCGTTTTTATTTTGTACAAAGATTATAAGAGGAGTAAGCCTTCTTATTTTTAAGTCAATCATATAGTTTGCAATATTTCTATGCAATCGACATTCATGTCAATAAAGGAAAGGTTTCTCGAATGGAAGTTAAACCTCCAATAACGACCTCTTGTGCACGCCACTGCATGTCAATGATCACATCCGACACACCCCTGTATAGAAGAATTGTGAACTCGCTAAATTCGTTACTAAATAACACAAGGAATGTTTGGATAGGTTGCTTGCTCAAGTGTCGTTACACTTTAACCAGATTTAGCGTTTCCACAATGAGTTGGCAACCATAGCAAGCAGCACGTCATCAGGCTTCAGGGTTTTATAGTTTACGATGCGTGATCTGGATTCGGTTATTCCTAGGCTGGTAGTAAAGCTGGTCGTTAACGTTACGGTGTCGAAAGAGGCAAGAATGAATTTCTCGGGAGATCTTGTTCACAAAAAAAAAATTAAAAAAGAGCCTTCATTTCAGTTACTATTCTCGTGTTTCTCTCTCTGGTGCTTGGCACTGAATTTCACAATGTCATAATTAACGATTGTGTTTTGTTGATTTGCCCAAGTGAAGTCTAAAAATGTCAATGTTGCTATAATGCGTTTTGGTGACTCGGTGGTTCCAAATCGGTGGCCCGCGAAACTTGTACAAGCTCTGTAATCGCCATGTGCTCTACGGTACTAGGGATGGGCGATATCGGAAATTTAATATCGCGATATATCGTCAAGAAATTATTGTCACAGACGATACGATATTATTTCCGTATCGTGATATCGGCGATATATAGTTTCCACGATATACAAGGGTTGGATAAAAAGTAATGGCAACACTGGTATAATTGCTACTTGACTGTATTGGCAGAGGAGCACGTGTTACATTCCTTCAAAGTAATCGCTCCTCATCTCTACGACCTTCTGTCACACGTATGGAAGGCGTCGTACACCGTCAGCGCGTCCATCTCTGTCGATGTCCCGCAGTGACCGCCCTATAGCACGTATGATGGCTTCGTTCGTGTCGTAGTGCTTCCCGCCCAGTGGTTCCTTCATTTTGACAAAACGGTCGTAATCACACGGTCTCACACCGGTGAATACGGCGGATGTTCCAGTACCTCCCACTATAAGTTATGCAGGAGCGCCGTCACATTGTTCGCAGTGTGACACCTTGCATTGTCAAGCAGGATGATGGGACACCGTGCCGTCGCTTCCTTCTTAATGCGAGACGAAGCTGATGTTGCAAGAAGGTGCAGAAGTAGGCTGCGTTGACCGTCTGCCTGAGAGACGTTGTTCTTCTTGCCTAAACATATTGTTAGGGCTCTTGCACTCTCGTCCTCTGCTTCAGAGCACTGCTGTTTTTGACTGAATAACATACAATCGCTCCCACTCACTATACTTCCTCGTCTGACATTCCTTTATCAGCCACGAAACGCTTGTGGCGCTGTGACTCACCCCTTTCACGGGACAGCAGTGTTGCCATTACGTTTTATCCAACCCTTGTATATCGCCAACTATCGTGACAATATATCGCCGCCACGATATACATCGCCAAATATCGTGACGATATATCGCCGCCACGATATATACCATGCTCTCTTTTTCCCCAAAATTGTCTACAATGCATTTTCGGAGTATAAGGAACTAACTCAGATAATCTGTTGGTCCGCAATTTTGTAGTAAAACTTTTAAAATTATATTTCATAGTTTAGGAGAGGAATAGTGGTAAAATCACAAACATACATTTTGCCATAAATGCAAAGCTTTTGAGTTGCAAGTTTTAGAGTTACAAGATAAAAAAATGTCACCATGTTTAAAGATGGTGGACGATTTAACATGCCTTGTGAGAGCTTTAAGTTATGCAAATATTTGAGGTTAATTTTCATAGAGTAAGAAAACCAAGTCACAGCTACGTTAGGGCATTACTTGAGCTTGAAGTTTTTAATAAAAACACTGTAATATAGTGTGTGGTTGGGGGCAAAGTCACCAATTTTGCATTTATAGTTGTTGAAAGCATTTCAAGATGGTGGATGATTTTTCATATTCTGAGATAGCTCCAAATTCTGATGCCACTTTCAAATATCTGCCTAAACTACATTTTTGGACATTACGAAAAGAGACTTAAATAGGGCATTTCTTAAACAATGGCGTGACAATTTTTTTTTTTTAACAATATAGTGCATATGTATGTTGGGCTCCAAATGGTGATGGGAACTGTTAGTTTCATAGCAACCAGATATTTTGGAGGATGGATACGGTATTCCATTTGGATGAAATCAGTCGACAATTAAATATGTCAACCAAAATTTTTGCATGCTTAATACACGGAGGAGATATTTAAATTTGAAACATCCACAAAAATAATAGGAAAACAAAACTGTGAACAAACTGTAATGAAGCAGATTTAAAAGTGTGTGTGTGTGCAGCTACCATATGTTGTATAGTAGGTAAAGTTCCCCGTGCATATAGCACCGCGCTGTGAAGGCACATTCAGGGGATATGGGGGTAGGGTCCGACATATTCTTGATCTCGGCCATTTTGGAAGTGATGTGATCACAACCAAACTTCGGCTGCCTTTACCCGCCCAGGACCCATTGATTTGTGGCTGGGTGAGTTCCAGAGCTGCTTTATGCATGGACAAAACCGGAAAAATTCTGACCTTAGAGCACCCATCCCAAGATTCGAACCCGTGTCTTCTGCATGGCAGTCAGCCAGCCTGTCTACTTTTTTTTACATTTGTAATAAAAGTAATACCCCTAAGCAGTAGTATCCCATTTTTTCTCTTTATTTTCTCAATTTTCACACACATAAATTTTCTCTGTATTATCATTGGGACAAACACAAACCATCCACGTCCGAAGCCGGCACCCCTGGCATTGCAGCATGCTGTGCTAACCACTCTGCCACGGAGGTCGACTAAACCACCATAGCTATCAAGTATGGCGCAACCCTGGGAACTTATCATAGATACATTAACTGTTACGCCAAACTGCAAGAGTAGAATCAAACTATCGGTTTCAGAACATAGTATTTTAGATAATTTAAGGTACCTTCACCGAAGGTGGCCCATGTGCCAAAGGTGGCCCACCCCACGATATCTGCGTTCGTACATTTAGTCGGAAGATGGCAGCAGTTTAATGACTGCAGCCCGCTCTGGTGAACACTACCAAAAACCAAGCTGTTAGCGTGCACAGGAGCCATTTTGCAGACGTTATTGTTGTGACACGTTTTTTGTGGCTGGTGTAAGACGGAGGTGAGTGGAAAATTGAAATTTAAACACATTAAATGCAAGGCATAGTACACACATTGAACATTGTTTGTCAGTATATGAACATATATTTTAGACGATGATACTCAGTTAAACGTATCATAGTATTTATAGTCACTGTCATGCAACTGGCCCGAAGGTGGTCCACAATGGCGAATGTACACAATGCCGCCGGTACGTACATGAGGAGTGTGAAGGACTCACCGTTCCAAGACAAAATACTCGCATTCGTGTGCAGCTTCTGTCAGGCCTCGGACTAAACATGCATTCGTGTGCAGCTTCTGTCAGGACTCGGACTAAACATGCATTCGTGTGCAGCTTCTGTCAGGACTCGGACTAAACATGCATTCGTGTGCAGCTTCTGTCAGGACTCGGACTAAACATGCATTCGTGTGCAGCTTCTGTCAGGACTCGGACTAAACATGCATTCGTGTGCAGCTTCTCTCAGGACTCGGACCAAACATGCATTCGTGTGCAGCTTCTCTCAGGACTCGGACTACACATGCATTCGTGTGCAGCTTCTCTCAGGACTCGGACCAAACATGCATTCGTGTGCAGCTTCTGTCAGGACTCGGACCAAACCTGCATTCGTGTGCAGCTTCTGTCAGGACTCGGACCAAACATGCATTCGTGTGCAGCTTCTGTCAGGACTCGGACCAAACATGCATTCGTGTGCAGCTTCTCTCAGGACTCGGACCAAATATGCATTCGTGTGCAGCTTCTGTCAGGACTCGGACCAAACATGCATTCGTGTGCAGCTTCTGTCAGGACTCGGACTAAACTTTCACTCGTGTGCAGCTTTTGTCAGGACTCGGACCAAACTTGCATTCGTGTGCAGCTTCTGTCAGGATTCGGACTAAACATGCATTCGTGTGCAGCTTCTGTCAGGACTCGGACTAAACATGCATTCGTGTGCAGCTTCTCTCAGGACTCGGACCAAACATGCATTCGTGTGCAGCTTCTGTCAGGACTCGGACTAAACATGCATTCGTGTGCAGCAAACATGCATTCGTGTGCAGCTTCTCTCAGGACTCGGACTACACATGCATTCGTGTGCAGCTTCTCTCAGGACTCGGACCAAACATGCATTCGTGTGCAGCTTCTGTCAGGACTCGGACCAAACCTGCATTCGTGTGCAGCTTCTGTCAGGACTCGGACCAAACATGCATTCGTGTGCAGCTTCTGTCAGGACTCGGACCAAACATGCATTCGTGTGCAGCTTCTCTCAGGACTCGGACCAAATATGCATTCGTGTGCAGCTTCTGTCAGGACTCGGACCAAACATGCATTCGTGTGCAGCTTCTGTCAGGACTCGGACTAAACTTTCACTCGTGTGCAGCTTTTGTCAGGACTCGGACCAAACTTGCATTCGTGTGCAGCTTCTGTCAGGACTCGGACTAAACATGCATTCGTGTGCAGCTTCTGTCAGGACTCGGACTAAACATGCATTCGTGTGCAGCTTCTGTCAGGACTCGGGACTAAACTTGCATTCGTGTGCAGCTTCTGTCAGGACTCGGACTAAACTTGCATTCGTGTGCAGCTTCTGTCAGGACTCGGACTAAACATGCATTCGTGTGCAGCTTCTGTCAGGACTCGGACTAAACATGCATTCGTGTGCAGCTTCTGTCAGGACTCGGACTAAACATGCATTCGTGTGCAGCTTCTGTCAGGACTCGGGACTAAACTTGCATTCGTGTGCAGCTTCTGTCAGGACTCGGACTAAACTTGCATTCGTGTGCAGCTTCTGTCAGGACTCGGACTAAACATGCATTCGTGTGCAGCTTCTGTCAGGACTCGGACTAAACATGCATTCGTGTGCAGCTTCTGTCAGGACTCGGACTAAACATGCATTCGTGTGCAGCTTCTGTCAGGACTCGGACTAAACATGCATTCGTGTGCAGCTTCTGTCAGGACTCGGACTAAACATGCATTCGTGTGCAGCTTCTGTCAGGACTCGGACCAAACTTGCATTCGTGTGCAGCTTCTGTCAGGACTCGGACCAAACATGCATTCGTGTGCAGCTTCTGTCAGGACTCGGACCAAACATGCATTCGTGTGCAGCTTCTGTCAGGACTCGGACTAAACATGCATTCGTGTGCAGCAAACATGCATTCGTGTGCAGCTTGTGTCAGGACTCGGACTAAACATGCATTCGTGTGCAGCTTCTGTCAGGACTCGGACTAAACATGCATTCGTGTGCAGCTTTTGTCAGGACTCGGACTAAACATGCATTCGTGTGCAGCTTCTGTCAGGACTCGTACTAAACATGCATTCGTGTGCAGCTTCTGTCAGGACTCGGACTAAACATGCATTCGTGTGCAGCAAACATGCATTCGTGTGCAGCTTCTGTCAGGACTCGGACTAAACATGCATTCGTGTGCAGCTTCTCTCAGGACTCGGACCAAACATGCATTCGTGTGCAGCTTCTGTCAGGACTCGGACTAAACATGCATTCGCGTGCAGCTTCTGTCAGGACTCGGACTAAACATGCATTCGTGTGCAGCTTCTGTCAGGACTCGGACTAAACATGCATTCGTGTGCAGCTTCTGTCAGGACTCGGACTAAACATGCATTCGTGTGCAGCTTCTGTCAGGACTCGGACCAAACTTGCATTCGTGTGCAGCTTCTGTCAGGACTCGGACCAAACTTGCATTCGTGTGCAGCTTCTGTCAGGACTCGGACGAAACATGCATTCGTGTGCAGCTTCTCTCAGGACTCGGACCAAACATGCATTCGTGTGCAGCTTCTGTCAGGACTCGGACTAAACATGCATTCGTGTGCAGCTTCTCTCAGGACTCGGACTAAACATGCATTCGTGTGCAGCTTCTCTCAGGACTCGGACCAAACATGCATTCGTGTGCAGCTTCTGTCAGGACTCGGACCAAACCTGCATTCGTGTGCAGCTTCTGTCAGGACTCGGACCAAACATGCATTCGTGTGCAGCTTCTGTCAGGACTCGGACCAAACATGCATTCGTGTGCAGCTTCTCTCAGGACTCGGACCAAACATGCATTCGTGTGCAGCTTCTGTCGGGACTCGGACTAAACATGCATTCGTGTGCAGCTTCTGTCGGGACTCGGACTAAACTTCATAATTTTTTTTCCAAACATTACAATCATTTCATATGTTGTATAACCATTAGCAACAGGTGTATTTTTTTCTAATAATACCTATCGTATTGTTTAACACAGTGTTTCTTGTTTCCAAAACCATCTACATGACTAGCAAACTTATTTTTAATAGTGGGCCACCTTTGGTACCCCTGTCCCTAAGGTAGCCACTTGCAGTCATTTTTTTACAAAAATTATGACGTAGTTATTATTACATTTTGTAAAACGGTTCCATATTTTGCATGTTACCAATGCTTCAAATGTTTCACATACAAATTATTAGGAACGTATCTCTCGCCACAAAATTATAAAAAATTGTGAAAGCTTAAATAACTATGGCCACCTTGGGTGAAGGTACCTTAATCATTTGTCCCGCACTGTGTCTGTGATGTCTTGCTTTGGGCTCTGGCTACGGGACGTGTGCAGGTTTGAGTCTCCTGAGATTTCGGCCTGTGTATGAGACAGGTGAACACTCTCCATCATCATTAAATTGGGGAGCTACGAATGAGTAGCGTAACCCGGTCATGAAAACCTACGACGACGACTGGGGGTTCGTCGTGCTGACACACGTCACCCCGTAATTTTTTGGATGATCTCCAACCTCAGAGTAGGATGCGAGACCTTGATTGTCAATTTGTTAACAGAAAATATGAAATAGTTTTTGATTCAGTAAACTAATACAATACAAATTGAATCTAACCTGAAAAAAACAATAAAACCCTGTAGAACTTGGGATCGAACCATTAGGGTTGTAATTCAACCTTAAACTACAACACTCGTTGGCTGCGATGGCCCTAAAAGTGCCATATGTAAGGTACTAAACTAATATACAATCAAATGACATGCCTTATGTGTTAAGACCCAATACTTCTGACTGAGAATGG
This sequence comes from Lepisma saccharinum, assembly GCF_977018435.1. Classification (NCBI taxonomy): domain Eukaryota; kingdom Metazoa; phylum Arthropoda; class Insecta; order Zygentoma; family Lepismatidae; genus Lepisma; species Lepisma saccharinum. The sequence continues at coordinate 35,292,350 of NC_139257.1, read as the reverse complement.
CAGATAGCAGGTTGAGGGATGACTTACCCCGTTCGGTACGAATAGCCTCTCTCCTAGCAGTGTTTCTACTCTCGGGCAATAAAAAGACCCCCTGCTTCCTAGATTCCCTGGTTTTGTACATCTTCCCCTGACCTTGATTCACCTGGCTCCAGGTGAGTCACGGCAGCTTCCTGTGTTAAAACCACTTTCCTCAACAAAATCCAGGAGCAGGTTCTGACACGTCTGGACAAGATTCTACTCGTACTGATGGGGTATGTTACCCTCTGAAAAAAACTTAAAAACCCACCCGGGTTCAGTGTTGCCACATGAATGGAAATTCGAACCGAAATTTTAGCCAAAAGGGAAAAGGGAATTTCGATGAAAAATATCACAATTTCAGGGAAATTTTTAAAACTTGACACTACATTATTACAGGTTATTTTTCTCTGATCCTTCTTATTTCTGCTCCATTGAATATAAGCCTGCATCTATTTATATTTCTCTTAAGTTTATTGTACGTCGCTTTTCTGGATCTTCGGATAATTGTAACGATCAGAATTAACGATTTAATGCATTCCTGACCATTCTTTAAACCTGAGACATCTGACCAGAAAGCGATGAAGGTTACATGTGAAAAGTTTGTGTAACGGAAATTTTACTACTACTACTGCTGCTACTATTACTGCCACTGCTAATAATAATAATTATTATTATTATTAGAGCCCGGAAGTTTGGCAAAACGCCTCTTTTTATTTACTGCATATATTGATAAATTTTTTCCGGATATACGTTTATTATGTTGTTTCGAATGTTTTAGAAGCCTTTTCATTTTGCCTATTTTGCCTATTTGGGACCCCACTGCCTATTTTTAATTATAATGCCTTTTTCTGCCTTTTCAATGAAATTTTACCATTTCTTAAAAAAAAATGTTGGCATTTATTTTTCTTCCGTTTATTACGTGAATAATTTTCGCCTTATTTAAGTAATATTGAACTCACGCATGTTTCAACATTGCTGAAGGAGAAAAGTGTGAGAAAAGCGTATTTCATGCTCAGTTAGGATATTGCCTTTCGGTTAACATTTCCTTGTGCATGAATGACTGCTGAAGTGGAGAGGTTGATTTCGAACACAAAGAAGATATTTCTGAAATCTCCCTCTCGAACCCGAAAATTTCAGGAAGTTACGCCTGAGCTTAGTTTTCCTCCGCAACCAGTCTTGACAGGATGGGGAACCTGGATATCAGCAGCTATATATTATGCTAACAACCTTGAAAAAATCAGTGAGGTGATCGATGCTCTTCCAGAAAATGAAGCGGCTTCAATTCGTGAAGTGAAAAACTCCTGTGCTATTCAGAACTGAAGAATGAACTGTCGTTTATTTTTGCACATTATGGTGCATTGCCAGAGACAATTACAAAGCTAGAAAAAAGAGGTGAGACTCTTGTAGCATCCATGAAAATCTTCGAGGAATCTATGCAGCAGATGATGGAAGTGCCAGGAGAAAAGGGGTCAGCTGTTGCGGAAAAGTGCAAACGGGTAGTGAGTGCAAATAAGGACTTGAAACAATTGAAAACAATTTGTGATATTCTAAAAGGTGAAAATGCTGTTACCAAAATGGGTCCAGATACATTAGCTTGTTTTCTGTATCCTCCAATAACTTCTGTCGAAGTAGAAAGATCATTTTCTATTATGAGAAATATTCTCTCTGACAGACGACTATCAATGAATGTTGAGAACTTAAAAAAACACCTTGTAGTTATGTGCAATCAAGACGGAGAAAATTGAAATGCTCTTCCCAATGTAGATTTTAACATGTTGCCAGAAATTATATATAAAAGTAAGCGACTTCCAAATGTGCCATTTTTTCGGTTTATTTTGCCATTTTTTTCATTTTTAGTGCCTATTTTCCACATTATAAATGCCTTTTTGCCTGCCTATTTTAACGAAAATAAATGCCCGAACTTTCGGGCTCTAATTATTATATATAATTATTATTATTATATTTGTTTAGGTGAAGAAAAATAATGTCCAAAAAGGGAAATTTTGCCCTGGGATTGTGGCAACACTGCCCGGGTTGGGTTTAGTCTGCTGCCACGCACGTGTCAGGAGTAAGAATAAGCGTCAAATTTGCTCCTGCCACGTAATTCGTCTGCTAAGAGGATGTTACAAATCTTAAGAACAGATGAAGACTAGAAAAATGCAAGTTTACGACTGGTGGGAATGACTGCACAGGTAATTTAGAACCTTTTATTTTTTAGAAAGCATTTAGCGATATTATTTTAATGCTAAGAGAACCTAACCTAACTACGAGAGCATTTAGGTTTATTATTAGAAGAATGTTAAGAGACCTAATCTTAAAACATTTTTGTGTATGTAATCGCTAAAACTTCACAGTATGTGTTACAGACGTAATTGCATACATAGCATGATGAAATCACGATAAAACAAAGACAGAGTCTGCTGCCACGCGTATGTCTCTTTTGAGGTTACAGCAGAAAAAGAACGTGGCAGCAGACACTAATTACACTGATAAACAATGAAATACTCCTTTAAATAAAACTAAGTGATCTTTATGTATTTAGATGTGCTGATAACGAATATCGCATCCGTTTTTCTGTATCACCTAAAGTTTTTGCAGAACACCCACATTTTATAGTTTTATGGTTTCAGGTCTCCGCACCCTGCTCCGCATACGCCTTAACGTTTGGTTTCTAGCAAATAGATAAGAACCTTTTAGCCACCTTGTGTATTTATGACTGACACTTAATATTTCGTGGATGAAACATCTGGCAGTAGAGTAATTTCCTGTTTCTCTGTTAAAATTTGTTCTTTTATGGGTTAGTCGAATCTTAACTTCCTTTCCGATAACTTCGCGAGTAGCCTTCGCGAGTAGACGTATTTTATGTTTATGTATGTTCGTGAAATTGTGAATGTAATATTGTGTATAGTGAAGTGAAGTGTAAGTTGTATTTTAACAAAACTATAAGAGCATTCAAAATTGTTTTTTTTTTAAAGAATTATATTATAACTCAATTAATGAGTTCGCCATGTCACACAAATATGTGAATAACCCGAACTTGTTTTGATATGTTTGCGGGGAATTTACTCCGAAGTCACAAAGAAATACTATCACTCCTATAGTGAAAAAAGCATATGAGTTGTATTTTGGAAGTAAAGTAGACGAGGGAAAAAGCTGGGCACCAGGTAAAATTTGTTGTAATTGTTCGTGAACTTTACGTGGTTGGCTTAATGGCACTCACAAATCAATGCCCTTCGGAAATCCTGTAATATGGACAGAACAGAAAGATCATACTACGGATTGTTACTTCTGTTTAACAAACATAGTGGGATATAGTTCTAAATCAAAACATTCTATATTTCATTCTGATGTTCCTTCAGCCAAAAAACCTATGAGTCATGATTCTATACCAATTCCTAAGCCCCCTAAAGAACGGACAGTGGATGAAACAGAACCAAGCAGTGCTTCTCCAGATGACGAACCTGGACCCTCATATTCAAACACCGATCCAAATTTTCCTGATCCAAATATACCTCACTTTATTTCCCAATCCGAACTAAATGATCTAGTCAGAGACCTCAACCTTTCTAAAGTTCAAGCGGAATTATTAGGTTCTCGTCTCAGAGGGTGGAATTTATTACAAGATGGTGTTAAGGTGTCATATCGGAAACGCCAACAATCACTGACACATTTTTTTTCTGTTAGTAATGAGTTAACTTACTGCAATGATGTAGAAGGCCTTCTGCAAGAACTTGGAAGGAGTCGCAACCCAAACGAGTGGAGACTATTTTCACATTCATCTAAGAATAGTTTAAAAGTAGTATTGTTGCATAATGGGAATATATACCCATCAGTACCCCTTGCCTATTCTTCCACCATGAAGGAAACGTATGAAAATATGGATACAATATTAAAAGTCATAAATTATGAAAAATATGGTTGGCAGATATGCGGAGACCTGAAAATGATTGGTATACTGTTAGCCATGCAATCTGGGTTTACAAATTTTGTTGCTATCTTTGCGAATGGGTTAGGGCTGATGCATATAAAGTTAGAGCTGATGAAAAATTTTCTTAAGCCTTTGGATAAACACGGTGAGGGTTTTGGGTACTTGATAAAACATTTCCTAAACTCAGTGATAGTAAGTTAAAAGAAGGCATATTTATTGGGCCGCAAATCCGTGAGATCATTCATGATGACAACGTTGTGGAATTGCTAACAGAAAAAGAGAAATGCGCATGGTTAGCTTTCAGACAAGTATGCTGTAATTTTCTTGGAAATGTGAAAGCTGACAACTACAAGGAACTTGTTAAGAACTTGTTGAAGTGTTATCAGTGCATGGGGTGCAATATGTCCTTGAAAATTCACTTTTTACATTCGCATTAGGACTTTTTTCCCCCCCTAACTTGGACGCAGTTAGTGACGAATGCGGCGAGAGATTTCACCAGGATATTTCTGTCATGGAGAAACGATATGCAGGAAAATCGATACAGAACATGTTAGCAGACTACTGTTGGAACCTCAAGGAAGAGGTTCCTGGTGGCAGTTACAAACGGCAGAGTTCAAGAAAGAAATTTTGAAAATGTGAGTAAAAATGTGTTTTTGTTTCCTTTTTTTGCATGAAATTTCTTAATTGAACAGTCAAAATCGGTCCTATATATTTTTTTTATTTTTTTTATATTTCATAGTTATTCACTTCAATATTTAAATCTTATTTCATGAGCAAACAAACAAAAATAATTTCAAAATTCGATGTATTATTACACAGGGAATTAAATTTTTATTAAAAATAAAAAATGAAAATCCAGGGAAAACGATAGGTGATACAGCATTTCTACTTTCAGATTTGGATTCAGCGGGGTCGAATTATAAATAATCGCCTATTTTCGTTCAAAGGAGCAAAAAAAAGTTTGAATTTGTTCATCAGTGTTATATGGCGATCTGGCAACACTACCTCAATTCGATGTACCCTTCTCTTCGCATACGCAGTCTCGTTGGTATAATAGCTCTTCAAGCCATTGCGCATAAAATATCAAGCGCCCACGGGCTCGATTTTCAACTTTGACGTTTCCGTAATTTGATCCCTTACGTTGCGGACTTTAACGGCGTTCCATTAGCAATTGATACTATCCAAATTCCCCCGTGAAATACAATAAGTTGGAAGTACACCTACCTCTGCCACTGCTCTTTTTTCTTCCCCATTCACTTACGCATATAAAAACTTCTCTACCTTTCGCTTTACCGGTTTCCAATTCACCCCATTTTCTTTATCACTCAACATTTCCTCCATTCTCTTTATTCCATTGTATTTACTAACTCTTTGCATTTCAGCTCCACTTTCTACCTTTTCACCATCCTGTCTCTCCTTATCTTCTTCCTATTTCTATTTTCCTATTCTCCTAAATTCTTTACCTTTTCCCTTTTTCCTAACCTCTTCGCTTCTTTGTTGCTTTGCATTTCAACTACTCTCTTCCCTTTTCACCATCCTGACTTTTCTTATCTTTACCTCTTTGTATTTTCCTATTCTTATAATTTATTTACCTCTTTTCCTTTTTCCTAACCTCTTCACTTCTTTGTTTCTTTGCATTTCAACTACTACTATCTTCCCTTTACAACATTCTGTCTTTTCTTATCTTTACCTCCTTGTATTTTTCTATTCTTCATTTTTCCTAATCTCTTTACTTCTTTGTTGCTTTGCATTTCAACTACTCTCTCCCCTTTCCACCATCCTGTCTTTATCTTCACCTCCTTCTATTTTCCTATTCTCCTAATTTATTTACCTCTTTTCCTTTTACCTAACCTCTTCACTTCCTTGTTGCTTTGCATTTCAACTACTCTTCCCTTTTCACCATACTGTCTTTTCTTATCTTTACCTCTTTGTATTTTCCTTTTCTTCTAATTTCTTTACTTCTTTTCATTTTTCCTCTATTCGCTTCTTTGTTGCTTTGCATTTCAACCCTTTTCACCATTCTGTCTTTTCTTATCTTTACCTCTTTCTATTTTCCTATTCTTCTAATGTCTTTACTACTTTTCATTTTTCTACCCTCTTCACTTCTTTGTTGTTTGCATTTCAACTACTCACTTCAATTTTCACCATCCTGTCTTATCTTTATCTCTTTGTATTTTCCTAATCTTCTAATTGCTTTACTTCTTTTCATTTTTCCTAACCTCTTGGCTTCTTTGTTGCTTTGCATTTCAACTACTCTCTCCCCTTTCCACCATCCTGTCTTTATCTTCACCTCCTATTTTCATATTCTTCTAATTTACTTACCTCTTTTCCTTTTTTCTAACGTCTTCACTTCTTTGTTTCTTTGCATTTCAACTACTCTCTCCCCTTTCCACCATCCTGTCCTTATCTTCACCTCCTATTTTCCTATTCTTCTAATTTACTTACCTCTTTTCCATTTTTCTAACCTCTTCACTTCTTTGTTTCTTTGCATTTCAACTACTCTCTCCCCTTCCCACCATCCTGTCTTTATCTTCACCTCCTATTTTCCTATTCTTCTATTTTACTTACCTCTTTTCCTTTTTTCTAACCTCTTCACTTCTTTGTTTCTTTGCATTTCAACTACTACTATCTTCCCTTTTCACCATCCTGTCTTTTCTTATCTTTACCTCTTTGTATTTTTCTATTCTTCATTTTTCCTAACCTCTTTACTTCTTTGTTGCTTTGCATTTCAACTACTCTCTCCCCTTTCCACCATCCTGTCTTTATCTTCACCTCCTTCTATTTTCCTATTCTCCTAATTTATTTACCTATTTTCCTTTTTCCTAACCTCTTCACTTCTTTGTTGCTTTGCATTTCAACTACTCTTCCCTTTTCACCATCCTGTCTTTTCTTATCTTTGTATTTCTCTCACTGTCTGTGTGTGCGTGAGTGTGTTTATGTTTAATATCTATACAAGAGTGCGATTAGTATATTATCTTGTAACTCGTGCCGCAACAGTCCATGAGTGCCAGTGCCTACTTACCTGTCAAAGTGTGAAATCATCCAACCAGTTATGGGGTGACGTGTGGTTAGCACGACGAACCCCCCAATCGCTGTAGGTTTCTGTGACCGGGTTACGCTACTCGTTCGTAGATCCCCGGTTTCCTGACGATGATGGGTACCCACCGGTCCCACACTCCTTAGGAGAAAAGTTGTTACGCTTTCCCAAGGAGACTCAACCTCGCGAGTCCAAAACATGCCTTGAGCTGGACAGCCACGGTGCGGGATAGGAAATTAGTAGGAAGAAATTTGAAAGTTTTACTGTTATTTCTCAATTGAGTAATGTAACTTCAAATTTGGTTAGTTTTCGCTCTTTCAAAAATAAGGCGTGTTAGACATTCCTGTTGTAAGGCATCCATAACACAAACAGGACCGTACTCAGGGGAGGGACCACGGGCACCCCTCAAACCATGAAATATTTAAATATGAACCTATAAAAAGCAACGAAAATAACATCGACGATTTTGCAAATTTGTAAAAATTTCAATTTTGTTTTTGCATAAATAAATATGATTGTTGTGTAGAAGTCTGTTGTCTCCAAGGTTACTAGACGTCCGATTTAGCCGAGACAGTCCATTACTTTTAATCCCCGTCTCGACTTTTTTTCGAACTGCAGTCGTGATACGAAATCGTTTCTTCCTTTGGTTTTCGATTGATTGATTGATTGATTTGGTGTTTTAACAGGGACGTAGCTAGGTTGATCAGTTTCGGGGGGGTCAAGAAAAATTTCGATCAAATCATTAAGAAAATTAACAACAACCAACATTATGTATGTACATATGTATGTATGTGGGTTTGGGTGTGTGTGCGTGTAACAAAAAATAATCAAGAGGCAATATTAATAACCATGTTGGTTTTCAGAGTAAAATTTTTACTAGAAATGTATGTTACCTTGTCATTTATTTCAGTTTTCATAATGCAACATAGACGCCGACATAAGCCTTGAGCGGTGTATACTTGCGCCAAGATAACTGAAACATCGGAACTACAGACTTCTCTTCCTCTTTCTTTCACCCTGGCACTTCCATGCTAGGGGTTTCAAATGCGGTGATGGATCTGTATTATGAGAATTTAACTCCAATAAATCCTCTGCCGGGCATCTCATGTAATAGTTTATACCAGAATCGAATCTAGCACCTTTTATTTCGAGGCGATCGTGTTACCCACTACCCTTCGGGGAGGTACCTGTCTGTTTTCCAACTGGTTGAGCAGGTCCCTGTAGCACATCGCGCTTAGACGCCAGGGGTCCCGGATTCGAATCCCGCTCGGGCATGGTTGTTTGTGAATGTCCATTCATCAGTTTTCATCATTTCATAAGTGGAGGAGAAAGGCTATTGTTTCTGTATTAATATATCATGGTGAAATGTGTCGAATGCCTTTGAAAAGTCTGTATATAAAACGTCAACTTGCTGTTTATTAGCTATACTGGGTGCAATGTAGCTTGTCAGTTCGACAAGATTAATTACGGTTGAGCGCTTTTGGACAAATCCATTCTGATTGGGGGAAAGAATGGGTTTAATATGGAAATATATATGTTTGTATACTATCTGTTCGAAGAGTTTTGCTGGTACACCCAACGGCAAAAGAAACAGTAGGCGAATTGTCCACCACCAATTTCATTCGGTGTGTTTTACAGAATGTGATGACAATGAACTGAAATAATGACGTCAATAAGCAGAGAACAATGCCTGCTTCGAACCAACATAGTTTCATTTCTTAAAACAACACACGATGTAGAATAAAAAAGTAATTAAAATAGTGGTGGACAATTTGCCTTCGATATTCTTTGCCATTGACTGTACGCGTACTGACAATTTTGCAATTGGTGGAGAGCCTCCCCGATGGCGCAGTGGTAGCGTCGTCGCCTTGTAATCAAGGGGTCCCAGGTTCGATATCCGGTGGAGGTTCATATAGTGGTTCTGATTTCACTTTAAACTGTAGGTCCAGTCCCGATTAGCCTAAAGTGGACTAAAACCCAACTCAAACAAACTCGATACTTGGTGGAGGCACACCTCAAAATGGAGGTCGAGTTCAAATTAGCTTTTCTGAGGGGAAAAGTAGACCTACGACAAAACTCAAAGAAATGTAAAAATATTATTTTGATCATGTATTCTATGTTTTTGCATAACATAATATTATATGTTGTTGATTTCAGATTAATTTCATATGTGTAAAAATCTTATAAAACTCGAAGCTACAGGGAAAAGTTACGGAACTGAATTTGAACATGGTGCTGAGGTCCCCCAAACCGGTATCGCATCCACTGCTTCTGCTGCGGTGTCCCGGATTCGCAGTGGCGGCACCTTCAGTGCAAAATATACCCAGCAGTACCATTTGTGCTCAACTTTTTCCTTGCATACTAGTGCCAAGATTTCTGGAACCTTAAACAAAATGCAAACTAGAGCAGGCTTTCTCGACGCCGATTCCATGCCAGAGTTTTCGAACGTGTTCGTGAATCTGCAGCTACTCTTTTACAGTGTGGGAAAGAATGCTGCTGAAGGATATTCTTTTATATTACTCGAACTTTGTTGCGATGAAACATCATCACTTTTCATAAGAATTACCTGGGAGCACACCAAAATCCGCCAATGCAGAAGACATTGAAAAAGTGTGTATTGTTTAAAATTTCGCATTCGTAACTTACTTTTTCATGAATGTGTTGGTGTACTTTTTTCATGTTCGTAGTCAATGTCTGGAAGTTGGTTACGTGCAGAAAACAATGCTAATCACTGATCGTCATGAGTCATCACTCATCATGATTGGCCACTGTCAAGAATTTTCCCGTGCGAAAACTAGCGATCGATCCTTGTGCGCAGCGCATACCTAGGAATCCTGAGTCATAGCAACAATGGACGTCCGCTGCATTTTTCCAGGAAAGACGGGCGGAGGCAAACAAGGCATTATTACGTTAGCCCCCCCCACCAAAGAAACAATAATTCCGTTCGAAGTTATTATGTTCATACATTACTCTTACTGAATTGAATTTATATGTGAAATATTAGGTGCATCCAGAAAGTAAGTTTCCAACTCGCCCACAGGTGGCAGGCCAAGCGTATTGAAACCGGTTTTGCGCACGCGTAAAACATTCTAGTAAATGTCCTAGAAGACGCCTCCCGAAAGTCCTCAGTAGCGTCGCGGCAGCGATGAAACATGGCGGCTCTTATTCCATCTCGGTGATCCAAGTTCTTGAACGCACAAAACATACAGCCGATCGAAATTCATCGTTAGCTGTGCCAGGTGTATGGGCCAGACGTCATGACCAAGCAGATAGTGCGTCGTTGGTGACATTTACTGAAGGCCGGCAAAATGTGCATGACAGCGCAGTGATGTACACGTGTTCTGGGACAGACAAGGCATTCTGCTCATCGAGTTTCTGCCCAGAGGTGCGACTGTGAACGCTAACCTTTACTGTGAAACACTGGGGACATTGCGACGAGTCATTCAGAATAAGCGACGCGGTAATCTCAGTGCCGGGGTGATCTTGCTGCACGACAATGCGAAGCCGCATATGGCTAGGCGCACTGCAGCCCTTCTGGACAGGTTCGGTTGGGAGGTGTCCTATCATCCATCGTACAGCCCGGATCTCGATCCCAGTGATTACCACCTGTTCTTGCACCTGAAAAGGTTCAGTCGGCTGACACACAGTTGTTCGGCGGGTAGTCGACGGACTTCTACGACGCAGGTATACAGAAGATGGTCCCACGCTATGACAAGTGCCTATAATTCCGGCGGGAATTATGTTGACAAGTAACTGGACAAGTGCTGTATCTGTAAATCATTCAATGAAATAATGTTTCCTTTTTGTGCATTAAGCCACAATCTTCAACACACGGACACAACACAACTTCCGGGGGAGGATTACACTGGCGTCAGTCTGCAACGTCAAGAGAAAGGGAAAGAGAGCGAAGGCAGGGAGAGCGAAAAAACAGACTGTAGCGTGCGACTGTCGCGGACCCCGTTCACCGGGAAAGACAAGCGCTGATGCCGGGCCGCTTGGCGCCGAGTCTCGTAGCGAATGTCAGGGAATGCTCTGTAGAAGTGCGTGTTGTTTCATCATTTCAACGTCCTGCATGTCTCGTTCATTTCGTCTCTTCTGGGTTTTCATTACCTTCTTCTTCACAGATCGGTGAACCAGGGTCCTGGTTCATAGGCTGTGAAGTTGCTATTTCTGTGTGCTGAGTGTGTTGATGTAGCAACCGACAGATCATTCGGCACTGGCGTTGCAAACATAGTTCGCATTAGGCTCTGTAAAGTTCTCAGAGGGGAGGAAATCCAAAGCGACAAATATTTTTAGGTTCCTAGTAAAAGACCTGTACAGCAGATAGCTCACTGTGCAACTTCCATTCTGCAGATAGAAGACAAGGCGGTATTAGCAAGCCCAGCATCATGTTTCTGTGTGATTGGTTTTGAACTTTTTTGTCCGGTACTGGAAGACTTCGTTGTCCGGTACTGTACGATCGCCACATGATATCACCTCGTCCAATTCTACATTGTGTGCAGATGCTATCGTGAATTCTTTATCAGATATCACGAACTAGATGCCTATATGCACACTTGCCTGTAAAATAATTAATTCTACGTATCTCTAACTGGAGAAAAAATTCCGTGAAAATAACTTTCGACACACTTTTCCTACGAACTGCTTCAACCGCTCTCTTTTCCCACGCCACACCGCGCAGACTTGCGTGCCCAAACTATGTTGAACATTGATACATACACGACGCACTGCTACCTGGCAACTGCTGCTGTCTAGCTTCCGAAGCTAGAAATAGCCTTGTCCGGTACTGTAAGACTTTCCCCTATTGTTCACATTAATTTCCCCTATTGTTCACATTAAGCAGCAAATACGATTTTTAGTTATGGCAAAGCCAATTACAATAAGTAAAAAGCCGCAAATACGATTTTTAGTTATGGCAAAGCCAATTACAATAAGTAAAAAGCAGCAAATACGATTTTTAGTTATGGCAAAGCCAATTACAATACGTAAAAAGCATAAGAACAATTGTTTTTCTGCTCTTAACTTTTAGAAGCATTTTGATTGCACTACAAGAATGACTGTAATTTTAAGGAGGAAACGAAATTGTGCTTCTAGCATAAACGTAGATGAATAAAATATACAGGGTGTCTCATAAGTAATAGCGCAAACTGACACAGGTGAACGTACACGATAATAGAATAAAAAAAAGTCTCTGTAAACATGGGTCGAGATAATCGCGAATGTGTGGTTACAAGCCGCCACTGACTTCATTGTTTGTAAACGTCGTCCTAGTTGGTAAAATGCTAATAATACAGTAAGAAAAGTTACTCCCACAGTACGATTAGACTGTGTACTGATCGTATCCATCCTGCTTTGATTACAACGCCACCTCTCGGAAATGTTCTGCTTTGTAAACAAAGTGCAAACCTCGGAACGCGCAAGGAGTAAAAGCATTCAGTGTTTACAAAATGCAATCAGTGACGGCTTGTAACCACACATTCGCACACATTATTAGCATTTTACCAATTAGGACGACGTTCTCAAACAATGAAGTCAGCGGCGGTTTGTAATCACACATTCGCGATTATCTCGAAAGCGGCTCGTTTGCAGACCCATGTTTACTGAGACTTTTTTGCTTCTTTTATCGTGTACTTTCACCTGTGTCAGTTTGCGCTATTACTTTTGAGACACCCTGTATATAAGCAAGAGAAAAATTAACAGATCCTTGAAATTTTTAATATATACAGTCGGTGGTAGACGTTGCCATTGAAATTTGTAATTAAAATCCACTCATCGCAAAGGACAACGCCTGGCAGGGTAGCTATGAATCAAGGTCTCCATTTTTATAGTCTTTGACTGTACAATGTAGGTCTAGTTTTCACCTTCGAAGCTTCCCTTAGTGGTGAAGCCCCGCCTGTGTCTCTTTTCCTTTATACAACATTTATCTGCTTGAACCTTTTTCACGTGACCCACTTATAGGCACGCTAGAACAATACTATGAAGAGCATGAACTTGAAACACTTCGAAATGGAATTTTGTAAAAAGAAAAAATGGCTGAGTAGTCAGTTTTGCAAACGTCAAGCCTTGCTTGCCGTGACACACTTAGAAATCTGCTGATCAACCGAAAGGACGCTCTGAATGATGACTACATATGCTGATTACACAACTCCTTCGCACCAGCACAAGTGCACGTTTGGGTACAGCTTGGTTACAGAACACTTCCACATGCAATGAAACCAAAGTGCCTGGTTGCCTGGCACGTATCTAGATATGCATTTCGGGGAGGGGTGTCCGAACCAAGCCTCAGAAATAACTAACTCCCTAGCCTTCTTAAACCCGAAGGTTCATGGCTACAGCAACAAAGGCCATCCACCTGTCCCTATCTGGAGCAAGATCTATATACTCTTTTCCATTCCCACCAATTTCCTTTAGGTCCATATCAACATTATCCCTCCATCTTCGTCTTGGTCTCCCTACTGGTCTCTTACCGTCAGGTTTCCCAACAAGAATCCTGTAAACTCTTCTTTCCTCTCCCATTCGTGCCCCATGGCCTGCCCACCTAAATCTTCTTGATTTAATTATTCTAATAATATCTTTACATGAATACAAATTATGTACTCGGAAATAATAATATAAATTAATTAATGTATTGTTGTTATTACGTGAATAGGTAAAGGACGGTATGAGTAGTGTGAATAAATCATCTTTTGACACTGCCCTTGACAACCGTATGATCCCAATTCTTGCCTTCCACTAAGTTCGCCGGAAATAAATAACCTTCGGTTATACAACAAATACTAAAGAAAGTATATTTCCATTATTCAATTCCAACATTCTAGGGGGGTCCGGACACACTTGCCCCCTAAATACGCTCATACTGGTTGCACCTATACTCAATGCAACTCCAACTGGCGGCTAGGAAACAGCGAATGAGCGATCAGTTGAATTCTCTTCGAGTGAGATCGGGCATTTTCGAGTCACAAGGTACCGAACGTTGTTCGCGGGAAGAAACAAGTGAGCGCTGGGTCCACCACATGTTGCCAAACGTACCGTAAAGCGTGAAAGAGTCTTCTAGGGCAACGATATTGCCAGCACCAGAAATCAGCGTGGTCCTACACAAGGCAACGCAAATAGACAACTGGCAAAAACAGAAGTACGCTTGGCAACGTTGCATCGGGAGAGCGATGTCACCCCTTCAGCTTTTACTACGCAACTGAGTGTTGACATCCATCGAGCCACACCCTGGTAATTTCCTGACTGAATCCGGAAATTTTCGGTACGGGAAATATTAAACATTTCCTAGCGCCCTAAGATTCTCAAAATTCTACACACTATCTTCCCAAGTCATTGTTTTTGCATTTCTGGAATAAAAACTGCTAATTTCAAGAAAAGACTTGTAGCGTAGAAAGCATCGAGAATAACAATTTTTAAACGCTATCATTTGAATTTCTCAACTGTTCGGGATCCCGAAATGGTAAATCATTCTCCGAAGACGGGATAAGTGATCACTTCTTTATTCCGATACCAGTACCAACTACTCGAGATCCCGTACACCCGTGGTGATTACTGCAGAGGCTACTTCTGTTTGTCGGTTTCTAGTTTTCGCGCCTGGCAGCTTGAAACCAATAATTTCAGCGCCCTAGCTCTCGAGGAAATTAAGGGGAAGAGAGACAATTTCGCACCACTTGTGCATTTATTTCAATGTCGTTTGAGTGGGCACTGCTACTAAAAGAAAAAGAAACCTGGACTATACAAAAGAGTATGAATTTCTTTCCATGTTGCAAGTGGAAGCGGTTTTTCAAGGTGATTATTAAGCCAGACACGGTGTTTGAAAAATGTGATCAATAAATGTTTACAGAATCGCGTTTATTCCTTATGGGAAATCAACTTCAAGTTACGGCTAATCAAATGGGAGTTTCGACTTTTCCTACGAATAAGAAGTTGTTCAACCTGTCCTTTTTCCATCCATGTACTTTTCTACGTCATTGGATGTTTGATATTCCCAAGAGAACGAATAAAATAATGCTCCCATAAGCGTAATGCATTTCTCCTTGCCTCCTACGGCCATCCTGGCAGTATTGCCAAACCTGATGCGCATAATAGAGCCAAATTTCACCTTAAATGGAGCTAAAGGTGACTTTCAACTTTAATCCCCGCCCCAAAGGGATCGCGGGGGTGAGTGGCGCCCAACTTGAGTCAACCGGCAAGTTTTAATCTTGATGTTACTCGTACTGGCTATATTTTAAATAGAAAAACACATTTGAACACATTGTTGATCTGAATCTGTTGGTTACAATAGTGTTTGTTGACACGATGATAGAGATTGTTGAGCGATTTCTTACATACCTAGCAGAGGAACAACAGAAAAAAATTATGAAAAAGTTCGTGTTAAATGAGATCTAATGACGCAACGGACTAAAAACCAGTTCGTAATTCGTGGTAACCGAAATTCGCGTTAAAAACTTTCTGTAAGATATAATACATCCCTGCCGGGACCAACATTTTGTTCATGTTCACCGAGTGTTCGTCTTAAGCGAGTTTGTGTTAACGAGGGTTTACTGTATTACTATCAGTGTTATGTAACCAGTAACTTACAACCTGATCCATAGCTTAATAGGTCAAAATATATTTCACTCTTGAGTTAGTTGTTGCCGTCTTGTTATTTCGTCAACCAATGATCGTTCCCAGGGTGGCTACAAACAAGCAGAAATGAAATTCCCTGACTTTTCCAGGTTTTCCAGGACAAAATTTACATTTTTCCCTGACAATTACATACTAAACTAAATCGATGTTTTTGCAAATGGATATAATAAACTCATACAGATCCAGGTATGGTTTTGTTAAGTACAAATATTATCTTTTATGAAAATGACTTAATTTCTCTATTCTCTATGTTTTTAATTCAAACTGCAAAATAGTGAATTTGGAAAATTATTACAATGCACAAGCTAGGGAAGGATTACGGAATTTTGTCATGCGCAGTAAGTTTATATTAAAATACTTGATTATTTTTAAAGTTACGACTAAATGAGATAAGAGTGAAGAGTGATTGATTAAGAAATACAATTTGTAATTTATCAGTCTCCTTATACATTCTGGGTATTATATGTTGATATTTCCACTGAGGTTTGGAATCCTCTGCTTGCAAGAACCATGAATGCGGACTCATTTTTCGATGCATTAAGCTACTTCTCTCTTCTCTGTAAAGCAAACAACTTAACTCTTGCATATAAGTGAAACAATTGAATCGAACAAAATAAAGTAGCATATTTCCTTACATTATCAATGGGATTTCTGCTTCAGTACAGTATATACAAGTGAAGTATTGTGAAACTGACAACATGCAGTTATACCATTAATGCCGACGAAAAGGATATGTACGTAGGTATCAGAAATTTAACGCAAGGAATTTATAGAATTGCGTTGTATAGGTACCTGATTTAGCTAACCACACATTAAAACAGGAACACTCTAATAATAAAAGCTTCTGAAAGATCACATACGAGGGGCATCCTGAAAAAGCTCCAATGGTGCCTATACGCAGCACTAGTGGTCGGAGAGCAACACACACACATGCAGGCAGAAAGAAGTGGCATGTAGCTGTAATCTGGTACAGTTGCAATGCAGTCGTTTTAGGACAGTTCTAGGTTAAAAATTGCAGCTCTCATACAGTCTCCCACCGACTGCGATGTAGCCTACATTACACGCTCAGAATTTGGCACAGACAGAGCCACCAGCAATCGTGTGAGGTGTGCAGACCGGACGTCGTGAGTGATAGTATGGTCAGACGATGGTGCAGACAATTCACGGAAGGCCAATCGAATGTGCACAACCCCATACAGCTGAGCACACACGGGCCCTTTGCATCACTTCAGGTGAGAGATCTTGGACCACTCCCTGAACAGCCCTGGCCTTGAATGTACTGACTTTCATCTCTTTGCTTAACTGAAGAAGTTTCTTGCAGGGCAAGGATTTGACAGCTACACTGCGGTAGAGATAGTTCCAGTCTTTGCTGTCAGACACATATACCATGAACATAGAAAATTTAGTGCCATGCTACGACAAATGCCAGAACAATGGTGGTGATTATGCCGAAAATCGTGAGTGATAGTATGGTGGTGCAGACAATTCACGGAAGGCCAATCAAATGTGCAAAACCCCATACAGCTGAGTACACGCGGACCCTTTGCATCACTTCAGGTGAGAGATCTTGGACCACTCCCTGTACAGCACTGGCCTTGAATGTACGGACTTTCATCTCTTTGTTTAACTGAAGAAGTTTCTGGCAGGGAAATGATTTGTCAGCTACACTGTGGTAGAGATATTTCCAGTCTTTGCTGTCAGACACACATGCCATGGGCATACAAAATTTAGTGCCATGCTACGACAAATGCCAGAACAACGGTGGTGATTATGCCGAAAATTAGGTTAGGACTCACTGTTACTAATGTAATAAATTACAACTGATATTCTTGTTTTATTTATGCCTAATCGGTAGGGACCTTAATATTTTGTTATTTTTTTACAAATTGGTGTATTTTCTTATTTTTTATTTTTTACTATACGGTGTTATTTTCCCCAAAATTCACATTTTCATTTTAGCGCATTTTCTGGCAAATATCTGCAATTACACCTTCATGGTGTTTTTAAACTACTGTTTCAAATTGTAAGTCACATGGCTTACGCCTCTTCGTGAGAGTTTGATATCTTGAAAGTTATTTTCCATATCCCTTTTTTTAATTTTAAGGTAAGGATTTTAGATAATGGAATTTTCTCCGTATATACTGAAGGGTGCATAATGGCCATAAGTGGCGACACACCCAAAATTAAAATCAATCAATCTCACGTGACAGATACCGATATATTATGGCACCAAAAATTGGCATTATCTTTTTTTGACTTGTTGCTGTTACGTTTCCCAAAATTCACGTTTTTGTTTTAGAACATTTATCAGCCAAATATACCGAAACTTAATACTCCATTGTGCATTTAAACTATTATTTTAAATTGTAGGTCACATGGTCTACGTCTTTTCGTGCCAGTTTGATATGTTGGAACAGATTTTTGAGGAATTAAAAGGAAAGTGCTCCCCTGCACTTTTCCATGAAGGTGTATAGGGTTGTGGAGTTAGGGCCCCACACTTTCTTGATCAAGGCTGAAGGTGGGGGTGATGTGATCAGCACCATGCTCCTGGCTACCTTTATCCCTCAAAGTTTTCTCAAGGTACCAGCTTCATATGATGCTGGGTGGGCGCCGGAGCAGTTTGAATAGGTGGAAAAGTATCCGGTTCTTCCCCACAGGGGATCGACCCTGGGTCTCTCGCATAGTAGTTAGACGCCCTAACGACTGAGCTCCACTATTACTTGCTCGACAAATGCCGATGGTGCGCACTTAGCTTGGTAATTCAAAACATATCTCGTGCGACAAATACGAAGATGTGGCTCCCGTGTGACGATAGATACGCACTCGATCTCCTGTTAGAACCCTGCCACTTTGCTCTGTCATGGAAATGGTTTTGATACAAGTTCAAAAAATCGTGGGAAATACATGATTTAATGTGACTGTCGGAATTATTCCATGTACGTATAACTCTATAGTTTACTCTTGAGTAAAATGTTGGAAAACTTGCACGTTCTATGTACACAAACATGGCCTAGAAAAGACAAGAATGTTGGATTTCATGGAATTTTTCGTTGTTTTAGGACATTTCTTTAAAAAAATCGCTAAAAAGCCAACAATTCGCATTTTATGCCAAATTCGCATTATTTCGATATTTCGAACGGGCGAAAAATGTGTCCAGACATCACTGCACATTCATAAACATAACTTCACAGCAATTACCATTTTTCACGGTTTTGACGTTTGCAAAAAATCAATGTCCCTACTAATTGGAAATTACTTTCTGGCCACCCTTCGTATAAATCAGTAGATGGAAAGTGAAAATTTAGCAGGGCTGGCAGAGAAGAGTCAAATCTTGAAGAAAGTGATTTGCCTTTATGATTGAACGATTCGAGTAAATATGATATTAAAATATTTAAGTATTTATTATTAGTATTTTATTTCATAATATTGGACATTAACCTTACTCAGTGAGAGATTAATGACCATCTCTCACGAGTTTAAACAGACAGGACAGAGAGTGGCGTTAAATTCATTGCAATAATAGTATTGCAGTAAATTTGAGGTTGGGAGCATGCATGCACTGGCCAATTTTTATAACGTTCACAAATGCAGATTTATGTTTCACTTTTTCGTGATAGTATTCAATATATATATCCCATTTGGTTGGATTCTTCTTCATATCTAAGAATAGAGCAATGTCATTGTAAATGTATGTTAACTTGTGCAAAACCAGTAATACGTCAGGATGATGAAAGAAAACCTTCGTAAGCACTGCTACATTAAATAAGGCGAAGTGAGCCAGAAGAGTAATAAAATTCCAGCAGCATATTTGCAGTCTTAAGCTGCTCTTGTTTATGCATGCGATTTTTGTTGGAAATTTCTGTCGCATGTTGTAGTAAGATACTCTGTCGGGTGGCGATATTCGACAAAAATCGTATGTATCAATGGAACCTATTTGTTTCCATGTTCCTTCAGTTTGCCCAACAAAATTCCTTACTACGACGTCCGACAACTATGGGACGGCTCCACCCGTTTGTATCCCCTCCATCTGTTGACAAGTTCCCTTACTACTCCTATACGGACAAGAAAAAATGATAATTCAATGCATTTTCCACGTAATATTAAAAGGCTTAACCTTTACTCCCCCGATGATACCATATGGTATCATCAGAGTAAGGTCGTACTGGCCCGATGATACCATATGGCATCATGGTGCTTTTTGGACCTTCATACTCATATGTTTGGGTGGAAACTCTGACACAGGTCTGGAGTAAGCCTGGGAAATTCATATTAATGACCAACCTCCCCCCTCCCCGCAACATATCCATGCCACATTTCCGAACAGAGTTTCACATTTTGGCTCATTATTCAACTTGCATGGCACCCAGGAATATGAAACATGTTTCAATCTCTTTGGAAACGTCCATTCTTTGAAGAGAATACTAAGGTTTGCGCCCTCTTCCCAAAATAGCGGGAGAAGAGAGGGCAAATTCCAGATTTTTTTTTTTTGAAATTCGGTGGTCGTGCCCCCAAACACCCCTTTCTCAGTTCGGCGTTCTGAATTGTACACAGTTGCATGCTATGATGTTTTAGGTGCAAAACAAAACTTATCCGAAGTAGATTGCTCTCATAGTGCGCGAGTTTAAACAAATTTCCTCCAAAAATGCAAATTACCTATTTTTCGTAAAAAAAATAATCACATTTTGGCTTATTATTCAACTTGTATGGCACCCAAGAACATGAAACATGTTTCATTCTCTTGAAAAATGTCCATTCTTTGAAAGGAATACTAAATTTCGCACCTTCTTAACAAATAGCGGGAGAAGAACTGGGAAACTCCAGATTTTTATTGTTTTTTTTTCATTGAAATTCGGGGGTCGCGCCCCCAAAAACCCCCTTCCTCGGTTCGGCGTTCTGAATTGTACACAGTTGCATGCTCTGATGTTTTAGCTGCAAAGCAAAACTTATTCCAAGTAGATTGCTCCCATAGTACCCGTGTTCTAACAATTTTCCTCCAAAAATGCAAATTACATATTTTTCGTAAAAAAAAAATAATCACATCTTGGTTTATTATTGTATGGCACCTAAGAACATGAACCATGTTTCATTCTCTTGAGAAATGTCAATTCTTTGAAAAGAATACTAAAGTTCGCGACTTCTCCCCAAAATAGTGGGAGAAGAGGGGGGGGCAAACTCCAATTTTTATGTTTTTTCCATTGAAATTCAGGGGGACGTGCCCCCCACCCCCAAGGCGCCCTTCTTCGGTTCGATATTCTGAATTGTACATGGTTGCATGCTATGATGTTTTAGCTGAAAAACAAAACTTATCTGAAGTAGATTGCTCCATAGTGCCAGAGTTATAACAAATTTCCTCCAAAAATGCAAATTACCTATTTTTTGTAAAAAAAAAAAAAAATAATAATCACATTTTGGCTTACTATTCAACTTGTATGGCACCCACGAACATGAAACATGTTTCATTCTCTTGAGAAATGTCAATTCTTTGAAAAGATTACTAAAGTTCGCGCCATCTTAACAAATAGCGGGAGAAGAAGGGGCAATCTCCAGATGTTTATGTTTTTTCATTGAAATTCAGGGGTCGCGCCCCCCAAATCCCCTTTCCTCGGTTCGGCGTTCTAAATTGTATACGGCTGCATGCTCTGATGTTTTAGCTGCAAAACAAAACTTATCCGAAGTACATTGCTCCCATAGTGCCAGAGTTATAACAATTTTCCTCCGAAAATGCAAATTACATATTTTTCGTAAAAAAAAATCACATTTTGGCTTATTATTCAACTTGCATGGTACCCAAGAACATGAACCATGTTTCATTCTCTTGAGAAATGTCCATTCTTTGAAAAGAATACTAAAGTTCACGCCTTCTCCCCAAAATAGCGGGAGAAGAGGGAGCAAACTCCAGATTTTTATGTTTTTTCTATTGGAATTCGGGGTACGTGCCCCCCCCCAAGCCCCCCTCCCTCGGTCCGGTGTTCTGAATTGTACACGGTTGCATGCGCTGATGTTTTAGCTGCAAAACAAAAGTTATTCGAAGTAGATTGCTCCTATAGTACCCAAGTTATAACAATTTTCCAGCAAAGAGTGTTCGAATTTAAAATTCCCGCCGAGAACCCCGGGCTAGAGAAATTTCTCTCTCTCTTCCCCCTCCTGCCATCACTGGTTTCTGGCGCCGTGGTTGTGTTGCATATAAAAGGGGCCTAAAAGTTGAGGCCGAAACTTACGAACGAGATTTCCTGTTCCCGTGCAGAGTTCCATAACGATATCTTAAAATAAATAAATAATAAAATAAAAAGTCAATGAAGACGAAATTCCCTGACATTTCCCTGACTTTTTTTGACACCTCAAATTCCCTGACTTTTCCCGGTTTTCCAGGTCTGTCGCCACCCTGGTTCCCTGATATTAATTGACCAGTCCGTATGCACTCCCCTTGCACCTATAAGAATCTCTTTGCAAGGTAGCTGCGACGAGTTGTCCCTCGTCAGAAGACTTCCACTTCCGAGTCAATTCTCAATTGATGAACAAGTAGCTTGTAGAGCAGTTATCACGGGCCAGAACTGACGCGCTTAAAGCACCCGTATTGATCAGCCTATATCAAGAAATGTTTGATCATAAACCTTTGGACAATACAAAGTTTTTTAAAGTTTGGAAACAGCAACCAGCATTGAAGTTGAGTGGTAACCACTAACCGTGACAATGATGTTTATTCTTCGTTCCAAGCAGTTGACAGTTGCCTTTATACTTGCTAATTGTGACCAGTTTAGAAAACAAAAGCCCCCACAGAACACAGTCACCTCATGTTACACACACGTCTTTCTGTGGTGTAAGCTTGTGGTTTGATAACAGCTCACAGTTCTATTCAATCCAAAACAATAGCAGAGACAATAGCATGGCTGCTGTGTTTAGGAAACAATTGTTGCTATGCAAAGGAAACACTGGAGTCACTTAGTAGGTCCAAAGTCACACCGCCTGGTGCATGCTGGGACTTATTTCTCCCCTCCTGCTCTTTGCTAATCGTTTGTTGATCGTGTGTGTTGGGGACAGTTACCACGCCTCATTTGCTCACAATAAATTCAGTTTTTTCAGAATGCATGACTCACTGCCAAGTTAAAAAACTCAGATTGAGCCCCTAAATCCTAGTTCCCAAGACAAATACAGGGTAATCCCAAATAAGCCAGCGTTTTCCAGAATGAATATTACAAAAACCAAAAAAACTTGTCGAACTGTAGAACGTATTTTTTTTTTTAAAAAAAAACATGACCAAACTTTTAAAACAACTGAAAACAATTCGCTACGTGGAATTGGCTATACGAATTTAGGGCGTCAATATTGCAATAGCTTTCGTTATTGCTGTCACAATTATTTATAACATGAGTTATGGTTGCCTAAACATGGTCTGTCGCAAACCATAGCAAAAATAAATTAAATAGATGTTACGAGGGTCACTATTTATATTTTCAGCCTAACAATGAAAAAACAGGAATTTGGCATTGAAAACTGCTTTATTGTTTTTCGAAGTATTCTCCTTTATGGTTAATACACTTTTGCATTCGTTCGAACCATTTGTCAAAGCAGTTTTTCCAATCTTCTTGAGACACCTCCATAATATGGTTTTTGAACGCATCAACGGCATCTTCCGCCGACGAAAATCGTTGTCCACGCAATTTATTCTTGACATTCGGGAACAAGAAGAAGTCATTGGGTGCCAAATCAGGACTGTACGGCGGATGACCCATCAATTCGATTTTTTGACTGTTCATAAAGTCGGTTGTTAGACGAGATGTGTGACAGCTGGCATTGTCTCGATGAAGAATGATCCGACGGCGTTTGTTTGTTTTCCGTATTTGACCGAAGACCTCTGGCAAACAAATTGTTGTGTACCATTCAGAGTTGACCGTTCTACGTTCCTCTAAAGGCACAGTTGCCACATGACCAGTTTTCCCGAAAAAACAGGCGACCATTTGTTTCGATGTGCTTCGAGCGCTAACAACTTTTGTTGGATTGGGTTCATCTTGAAACACCCAAGTAGATAAAAATTGTGACTCCCACCACAACTTTGATTTCTTGACCAAACGACTACAAAAAGTTGAAAAACTCACTTTCTCTCCCCGTTGCGCGCCTCATTTAGTGCGCTGACGATGTTTCACGGGCGCAAAAAGGCAGTGATGAGTGAAAGATGAGCTCTCATTCTCTCATCCTCCTCATCTTTCTCATCTTTCTCATTGTTCTCTCATTCTCTTTTTATTCTCCTGTTAATCTTCTCATCTTTTTTTTATTCTCTTATTTTTTTATTCTCTTATTTTCTTATTTTTTGAAAGATGAGTGCACCTTATCGTAATTTTCCAAGTCTGGGACCAAATGTTTATATATCGTGACCTACGTAAACCTCTCCTCTCATTCTCTCATTCTCTCATTCTCTTATTTTTTGAAAGATGAGTGCACTTTATCGTAATTTTCCAAGTTTGGGACCAAATGTTTATATATTGTGACCTACGTAAACCTCTTCTCTTATCCTCTTATTCTCTCAATCTCTCAATCTCTCATTCTCTCATTCTCTTTTTACTTTTAGAATATTGTCGTCAACATTAGAGATGAAGTTGGAGTGCTGGAATCAACGGGGCCAAATGTTTATATATATCGTGATCTTCGTAAACCTCTCCTCCCATCTTCTCATCCTCTTATTCTCTCATTTTCTAATCTTTTGAAAGATGAGTGCATCTTATCGTAATTTTCCAAGTCCGGGACCCAAATGTTTATATATATCGTGACCTTCGTAAACCTCTTCTCTCGGGGAGGGAACGATGTACCATACACACACACACACACACACACACACACACACACACACACACACACACACACACACACACACACACACACACACACACACACACACACACACACACACGCGCGCGCGCGCGCGCGTATGTATTGTGACGCAAACAAACAAACAAAATAATAATTGTTGTTTTTTAGAATACCTGGCCCCTAACCCGCCAGGGTGCGTGGTGCCCAACCCAAAAAAGGTTCT
This sequence comes from Lepisma saccharinum, assembly GCF_977018435.1. NCBI lineage: Eukaryota > Metazoa > Arthropoda > Insecta > Zygentoma > Lepismatidae > Lepisma > Lepisma saccharinum. Next base: position 35,267,720 of record NC_139257.1, on the reverse strand, counting down.
AACGGCTACGGCTCTAGATAACCGCACCTCTGTAGGGTTTCACGTGTTTTTTTTTTTCCCCCAAACTTCCATGAAACCCTACAGAGGACCTCCGTAATGCATGCAACGTGTACTAACGACTCTAGTGTTATTTGATGTTGTGATATTTTTTGGATATAGAGTTTTATTGTGAGATATAGATAAAAATAATTATGTTTATTATAATATTTTCTTGATGAAGATGGAGAATATGTGCGTGTTACAAATAAAGTTGCATGCTTTTTTTTTCTAGTGTGTGTGTATGTGTTTTTGATGTTTCGACAGCATCTGAAACGATAAAAAAAGAAATTTTATTGTTAATTTTCACGTGTAAAAACAACAACAAATTTTTTTTGTGCAAATTTTCTGATTGTCTCTCGTGCTATAGTGCAAAAAAGATATTGTAACTTATAACTAATGAAATTGACATTTGTAACTGATCTGAACTAGTGAAATTCGTATTGTGCCATTGTAACTGATTGTGCTAGCACTAAAAATTTCTTATTGTGCAAGAAAATAGATGATAAAAACTTGTTAAAACTGCTCTGTGACCCTCTCATTCTTCACGTCGTAGGCGAAGGACTTCTCTGCAATCAGGATGACACTGCATAGGGTATCCTCTGGCAAGGCATCGTGGAACTCGCAGACGACCTTGATGTTGGTTCGATCGTTGACCACAACCTTCTTTCTCTTAGATGTGTTGATGACGGTCATGGGTCTCCGTGTTTTGAACTCGCTGGGCGTGTAGTACATGTCCACACTTCCCTCGGTCACGCGTTTGTAAGCCGAAAACGCTTCGTAAAGTTTGAGATAATCGTTTTTGGTCATGTCGAGGTTGTAATTCTCGCGCGGGAACACTTCGTTGCGTCCATTTTTGAGATAAACGTTCTTGATCTTGCAGTCGTCGAATTTGCTGGAATCTTTTTCCTGATTCTTGTCCCTCCCGGTCTGAAAGAGCACTACGACGAAATCTGGCATGTCGAACTGTATGTTGTTGAACTGCGTCGTCACGTCGAATTCCATGTGACTTCCCGTCGCCATCTTCTGCACGCACTGGTAACCGTGAAAGTGAATCGGTACCTGCGGACTTTTCAAGATCTCCGCTTTGTACTTGAGGGCATAGTTTGTCTCGTATTCCACCACCGGCATTCTCAATTCCATGCTCCGGATGATGCACTTGGCTGCTTCGGGTAAAGTGTTGGCTATTGGTGTGCCGTCGGCATTCAAGTTGGTGTATCGCATTATTGCGTTGTTATCGTTGGCCGCTCTTCGAAACGTGACTCTCAGTCCTCCCTTCCACATGATCTCCTTGTAATCGGAGAAGAAACCAGGCAGCAGACGCATGGGAAAGAGCACCGTGTGACTTGTTGTCGATATTTTGGTCCCCGCTTCGAATCCTCCCGCCTGATAGTATGCTGCGTCCGTTTTGGATAATTTCAACGTTCCCACTGCCGTCGACGTGATGCCTGGATAATCTATTCTGTCAATGACGGTGTTGTGTTTCCTCACCTCCACCTGCGAGAACAGGTGAGGCACGAAGTTGTCTACGAGTATCAAGTTTGCTGCTGCGGGAAACGTGTCTCCGCTTTCTTTCTTCACCACGTCGAATTGAAGGTAGAGGTCTGCTCTGTGAGGATGAACGAACCCGTCGCCTACGTCAACGTCGTATTCGACCTCCCTGTTTGCCTCGTTGAGATTGGCAAACGTGCGACGGTTGGGAGGGAAAGATTGGAATTCGTAACTTTCGATTTGCTCCATTTTATATGTATGGTTATTTATTATACGTTGATCTCCACGATGGCAGTAGTTGTTGCACCTGCGAAATCCACCACGTCTCCTTTCTCGTTCGTCACCACCAACTCTATGTCGTCTATGCGGTTGCGACATACTGGAAAATAGATCGGCGAAGAGGGCGTGTAGATGATCGGTTCCATGAACTCGGAACTTGGTTTGAAAGTGGCTATGATTCCTGTCTGCTTGTGACTTCCTAACAATCCGTCCGAAGATTTCGTGATCATACCTTCCGCCACGTTGCAGTGTACGTTCAGAGTCTCTATGGCCAAAAATTTAGGAATGTTTGTTGCCACGTGCTTGATGCCAGCTTCGAGTTTTGTGTTGTTCTCGAAACCTAAAAGTTCTCCTATGGTGCCCAGGTCCACGGTCTCCGTCGCGGATAGGATTTCCACTCTGTGCGTGACCGAATTTTGAGAAAGGTACGTGCCTTTGGGTAATTGAGCTTGCAAAGTGGAAAGATTGTATTGTCCTGGCGTGACGACGATGTGTTCGCTTCCGACGCTAATTTTGTTGTTGTGCTGCGTAACATTAGGTATGAGGTACATGCTGTAGAATGCACGCAGAGCCACGGATTTAGGATAGACAATGTCGTCGTGCAGCGTGAGTTTCAAGATTGAAGATTCACTCGTGAGATGGAACACGCCCATCCTAGTGATGCTGTTTGAGGTTCCACAATGCTTTCTGGAAATCCTCGATCGTAGGGTTATTTATTTTAGAGAGAAACGCGAGCACGGAGAGGCAGAGATGACCGCAGTTCACGTCTCCGAAATCTTGAATGCGTTCGTCGTTGTAGTATATAGAGGTTTTGTTTGTTTTCAGATAATGAACTAAATTTGTAGGTGGAACACCTCCGAAAGAATCGAAAACGAATGCTTTATCATTGTCGTTTTTGTGGTAACATATCCAATGCGTGCCTGGATTTTCTTGACCGTCCAAGTTGACTACTCCGCATTCTCTTCTTTTAACGCTTGAAGGTAACGAGTCGGACATGAAAACTCCTCTGAAGTATTTGATTCGTAACGGTTCGATCAGAGATTCAATGTCTCGGTTGGTGAGTGCTTCTGTTTCTTTTTTTTAAACTTCTTCATCACGCCCTTCCCCTTCTTCTCCATGGCCAGGTTGTGACGTTTCTGTTCTTCCAACTCGGCTTTGTTCTTCTTCGAGTCGATGACGGTTTTCGCGATGGCGGCACTTCCGCCAGCCAAACTTCCAACGGCCCCCAATGCTGCTAGGATGGCCGGGATGCTGAATATGAAACCTCCGATCTTTTGCTGTTTCCGCGAACGCTGCAATCTTTTCAATTGAGGTGTGCTGAGCAGCAATTTCATTCCATGTCCTTTCGACAAGCAAGAACGTTTCTTCTCGCGTTGTTTCTTGGTGAGTAACCCATCGAGGGCACCTAGATTTTTCAGATTGGAGTATGGTATCTGGTACACGACACCCTTGGGCTTCATGTTGATGCTCTATGTGTTATTTTCGCAGTATGTTATTTATATATATTCTGAGATTTTTTCTTGTGTAGTTTTTTTACGGTATGTTATTTATATATTTTCAAGGCCTTGCAGTCGCTACACAAATTCTATTACGTGCTTCGTTTTCTTGCCAAAAAGTTCCTTTGTCCCCTTGTACACGATTCGAGTTTTGTTCTCGATTAAAATAGATAGCTTCTCGTCCGATAACATGTTAGCGTATCGATCTGGTAAAAATAAACTGTATTGTGCGTTGAGCAACAGGCGTACCTTGGGACCATACTGGGTAGAAACGATTGAACCGGAAGTTATCGTGTAAGATTTGTCGACTTCCAATTCCCGAATTTTTACATACTCAAATGACAAATTTAGCATTTGTTTTAATGCTTGGAGCTCACTTATTTTTTCGGTCGTCATATCAAAGAAAAATTTCAAAGTGTTAGAGAGAAATTTAATTGTTTTTCACGATGTGTGTTATTTATATATACCGAAGATTATATTTTTCACGATGTGTGTTATTTATATATCAAGTTTTTTTTTTGACACGTATATATATTATTATTTTTTAACAGAGGAAGAAAGTTCGTGCTTCGGAAAACGCGAGGATGTGCGTAGTGATATCTTTCCTCTCCTGCATAGACTTGTACCAATCATCAGTATACTGTCTTCTTCCCTGCATCGCCTCGTACAGTTCGTCCGACCTATCGTCCAATTTTTGCCCTGCAGCCAAAAGCAGAATGTTGAGATCACCGCACCTCAGGCCGCTGATCTCCCGAAGAAGGTCCTTGAGAACCATTTCACAAGGGATGCGAAATTCCGGCATTGTTCTTGCTATGTTTACAAGTTTATTAACATCTCCGTTAACTACCTTTTTGAATATTTTAGATAGTAGCTCGGGTGGCAAATTAGTTATGCAATCCATGTTGTTTTTTTACTGTATGTTATTTATATACCCCACCCCAATTTTTGTTTCGTGTTCATGGCGATGGTGGTACCCAGTGCGGCGACCCGTTCACCCAACGATGCGTCTCTGCTCACGAACCTTTCGAAAGCTGCGTGCTCTAACTTTCTGTCTGCTTCGTGACGTGCATCCAGATCCGTCTGCGTGGTGTTGTAGGCGATGTCGTGATCTTTGCATGCGGCGTCCAATGGATTCACACCCTTGTCTCCTCTCTCCAATCTTTTCTCGAGTTTGGTACCCGGTCCGCAGTACTGGTAGCCAGGTAGATGCATCTCGAAAGGTAACTTGTTGATGATGTCGTTTACGAGTCCCTTTCCTTCGGCCACGTTCCAGAATTTCGGAGGCAGCGTGTTGATGATTTTGATGAGGTAACCTATACCCTTGTCGTCGTTCACGATGAAGTTGGAAAGTTTTGTGCTGATCATGTCCACGATGCCAACCTTCTCGTTGTAGAAATTACGGTTGCCTGCATTCTCTTCGCCGACTATCACCAACAATCGGTCCACGAGTTTCCTCACGTCGTCCACCCAAACGAATTCTTTGGGTAACGTGTTGTAGCGTTTGACCCCGCTGCCTGTTTTGACCTGGTTCCAAATCGGTTTGATGAGATTCCTGTACTTCTCGCCGCTGCTCGATTTCACCCTATTCTGCGAGGCGTCGTTGTTTTGGTACAAGGCATCCGTCATGATTAGAATTTCCTTGTAACTCTGGTAATCTTCGTCGGTGTAATCTTTCGGCTGCTTTTTGGCAACGAGTTCCCACAGTCCCACCGTACCCGGATACCTGTTCCAACTATCCTTGTCGCCTAAATTGACTTTAATGTCGTTGCCTTCGAAGGTCACCTTCGATTTCCCAATCTTCCACACCACACCGCCGCCTTCGCTGGTTTCCATACTGGGATACAATCCGAACACTTCATCCTTGTCGAATTTCCCCGTACTCAGGTAGTCTCGTGCCAAAGGCCCCAACTCAATTTTATCCGAAGACGAGGACGTGCTACCAATAGCTCGACGTCGTGCCGGTGCATCCTTCAGTTCGAACGGCGTCGAAGGAATGCTTGAAATAGGCGTGGGTACAGCGTAACTTTTAGCTGCGAGCGGTACGAGTTCGTTAATCAAATTTTTATTTTGTTCCGTGACACTTTTAATTTCTTTACCTAGACCGCTGATGGCATCGATCACAGGTTGATCCTGACGTTTCTTCTCTTCGTAGAATCCGCGATTTTCGGATTTCCAACCTTTGAAGCGTTTTGCGAGGTAATCGCGAAGCTTAAGATTTTCGTCTTCGATTTTTCGTTTCGTCATGACGTTATTTATATATGTCGTTTCTCACAACGTTGCAACGTTTAGAAAGTCGTTGATTTTGTTTCTGTATTTTCCGTCGTTGGGTTTCCTCGTCATGTCGATCGTAGCGAATCCGAAATCGTCACCGTTCCAGCAAGTAGAGCAGCAGCCTTCCGAAAATTGATTGTAGTTCATGTCTCCGCCTACGTAGTCATCGTACGCATGCTTGAGGTTGGTGTGATCTTGACGAAACAAACATATGAAATTAGCGTTGTCGCGTACTAACTGTTTTGGAATTTTGGAAAACGTTTGAGCTAGGTAGAAGCAATCCATTCCTTTGTGACGACCTTGCGTGAAAAAGTTGCGAATTTCATTTTGATTTTCCAGGATGGCATCGTCGAACACAACAACTGAATTTTCACGACAATCGTCGAGTGGTTTTATTTCCGAGGCGAACGTTGCAATGTCCAGACCATCGTACAGTTTCATCAGTTGCTGGTATTTGGATTGCTCTAAACTTTTCGAGAACACGTACAGGTGCCTGTTCTTCCAATCTAACCAATTTGGTGCGAGGAGAAAATTGTCCACGAGCAGTGTCGTTTTTCCACACCCCGAAGGTCCTACGATCAGACAGCGGATGCTGTCGGGGAGCAATTCACCGTTTTTTTTCTTCCTTCCACTTTCCGAATCAGGTAGACGCTTTACCACGTTCCACGTACTCATAGAATCACTTCGTTTGAATCGATCCAACTTGTTTCCGGAAGTCCCAGCCATTTCACCAAAAGTTTGTTGCCTCTCTTGCGCAAAATTTTTTCGATAAGGTACGTGTCGGGGTATTTAGTCTTAGAGAGTTCCTCCTCGTAGAAGCGCCCCAATAAAATTTCACCGCCACTGTCTTTTATTATATACGTGTGACGGTTCCCGGGTAGAACTCGAACCACGGTAAAAAGTTCAGTGCTCCAGTTTCGTGTGAAACCCCTGTCAAACGTTCGCTTCAATTTACTAACCCTCACCTGTTCTCCAATTTTGTATTTAGCTTTTTTTGTCGTGGGCATGTACTTTGGACAGTAAACGCTAGAAATTAAACGTTGCTCGTCAGACCTGGTAACGTCAGCTGGCTTCATGCCTATCGTTGCGTGCCGTGTGTGATTATAGTCGTTAACAAGTTCCGGGAGAATAGTGACCCACTTGTAGCTTCCCTGAAGCGTGAAGCGTGACCACATGCGCGATTTCAGAGTGCGATTGAATCTTTCCACAATGCTGGCCTTGACGTCACTGAAGGTCGAGTAATGATGAACGTTGTGTTTCCGAATAAACTTTTGGAATACGGCATTGTAAAATTCCTTCCCTTTGTCCGTGTGCAGAAACCGAGGTCGTCTGCCGCCGCTTTCGCGAAAAATTGTCTTGAATGCTTCCGTGACGCACGTTCCTGTTTTCGCCTTCAAAGGTAGAGCCCATGCGAATTTCGAAAATGTGTCTATGACGGTGAGGAGGTACTTGTTGCCCTTGTTCAATTTATGCACGTTTTTTAACTTGCCGCTACTCATTTCGACGAGGTCGCTTTCCCAGAGGTCGTCGATTCCCTTGGTTACCACAGCCAAACGTTCGTAGTTGCGGCGTGCAGGTTTATGCAATTCTTGGACGATGGCTTGCCTAGACATTTTTTATTATTTTTAGAGATTACGTTTCAAAAGAAGCACAAGCGTGATGGGATTCAAAGAGGGTGGCACTTCGCTCGTGTTTTGAATGATCAGCTTATCGCCGGCACTCACGTCGAAAACAGTAAGATCTTCGTCTTCGTGTATTTCATATATGTTGCGCGTTTCGTTCCAACGCGCCAGAGGAATGTTTCCTGCTTTCTGGACACCACGATTCGATATCAAAGTCATGGTGGGAACGCTAGCTTTTCTGCCGTGAGACCAGTACGAAAATTCGTTTATCTGAATCGTACCATCGAGGAGAAACTTGTAGTACGGATGATAAGGATGTAGCATGTACAGTTTGTTACCTTCGACGAAGGTGGAGATTCTCTGTTGATTGGGAACGCTGTTGATTTCGATGGCTTGGAGAGAATGCAGTTTAGCGAATTTAGTATCGATGCTAACGAGGTTGCTGTGAAGCTGACCCAGTGTGTTTTGTACGGGCACCAAATGCTCGACTATGGTATCCGTTACGGTAGAAAATGACGGTTTGATTTTCACTTCCACGTTCAACTGCTTGTAGCTTTCGTTGAGTTCTTGCAACTTGGCACCGAAAGAGGCCAGCGTCGATTCCTGCGTTGATTCCAGCACTCCAACTTGATCTCTGATGTTGACGACAATGTTCTGAAGGTTCTCGATTTGATTCAATTTCGAGCTCTTCTCGGTAAGATCGTTCACGATGATTCGCATCTCTGTAAACTGCGTGTGAAGGTCGGCGACGCTCTGCGAAGTGGGCAGCGTCGACACCAGCGAAGCAAGTTCGTCTCGAATCTGTTCCACGCTCGCTGTTTCCGTTTCCAGTCGTTTCAGCATACGTGATATGTTCCTTTTCAAGGCGTGTAATTCTTTGGAGGTGGGGAGATTGGCCACTTTACTCTCGAGATCGCTCAATGAACTTTTGATGTCACTCGAATCGGATAGTGCCGTCACCGCCGTTTTCAATTTTTCCAAATCTTCACTTGAAGGCACGCTCGTTCGTAACGATTCCAAGTCACCCTGTATGTTGTCCAGTACGTGATGAAAATGAGCGAGATTCGTTTCGACGTTCAAATTTTCTAAATATTCGATCTTCTGCTGAACCGTGCTCAACGTGTCTTGAATGCTCGTCAACACACTTGCTTCAGCGTGAATATTTTTAATTTTTTTCGTTGATCAATTCCAAGGACGCCTGAAGCGTAGCGATGGTGGTTTGAATGTGTTCGAAATCTTGATAAGCCTCCAGTTGAATTTTTATGTTCGCGACGCTTTTACCGATGACCTGCAGTTCGTCCGACGATGGTAGGTTCGTCATTGTATCTTCCAAAGTCTGCAACTTGGATTTGATTTCTTCCAACGTGCCAGTGAATTCTTCTTGTAATTTAGAAACAACGACCTGCAAGCGTTCTATATCAATATCATTCACGACGGTTTGAAGTTCAGAGAAATTCTTTTCTATTGCGGAAGTTCGCTCTTCGATTTCGAGTTTCAATTTTTCCAAATCTTCATTTTTCGATTGAAATTGCTGTAATTTGGCCAAATCATTTTGAAGCGAATCCATGCTCAACTGTATATTTTGAATGTTGTCGTAAGAAGGTACGTCAACATAATTTTTTATCAGTGTTTTCAGTTCGGAATCGATTTTCAGAATGGGATCGAGACATTGCGTTTGGAGCGTAGCGATCTCAGACTCTAAACTTTTGTTTAAGGTCTCCTGCAAAGCGATCAAATCGGTCCTCAACTTCTTAACTCGAACGTCCAGCATGAGAATCTCTTCTGCATGGTCTACACGCTTAGTGTTGCCGAAAATGTCGTTAGGCATTTTGGTTAACGGTTATTTATAATAGGATAGACGATTCGTAATTCTACGAAGAGAGGAATAAGTTTGTCGTAATCTCCTAGGAGTTCCACGTAAAGATAATCTCCTGCAGACACATCGTACGACATGTTAGAAAGTAGCTTGTCGTGCTTCATTCGAAAAATGTTCTTGCCGGTAGAAATTTTGATTTTGCCTGCGTTTTCCGGATTCACGGTGATTTGAAGTTTCCCGTCGATCGGAATTTCATAGAAATGTAAATTGTTATTAAAAACATAAAACATCTTGCCCACATCGTTATTTATTTCCGTCCAAATGCTGTTGAGGTGAATGATTAACAAACCGTTGAGTTTAGATAACACGGAAGGTAAGAGGTTATTGAAATTTGGTGATGCAGTGTCCATGTTGCTTTGTTTGCGAAAACCAAAGAGATTCATTGTTCTTGTTAGTTATTTAACACATCGTGCTTTTTGCTATTCTTCAAAACATATGGAGGAAAAGAATGAAAGGGAGAGCCCTCGGGCGATGAAAAGTTGCAACCTGTTATTATGTTGTTAAGCCCGCTCCAAATCGAGGCTCATTAAATTCAACTCTTATTTTTCATCGCCCGAGGGCTCCCTCTTTTATTCTTTTCCTCCGTCTGCCATTCTTCTTCAAAAACACAGCGGACTTCATGACTATGGGGTTACGGTTAACACACGTCACATTTATCGCTTTTATTGTAGTGCCCCCACTCTCGCGTGTGGATTTGACAATCGAGAACGCGTAACTTGTTGTCTCTGCCATCCAATGCGACCTTGGTTACGCGCGTCGTGTACAAATCATGCAATTTACTTGCAATGCGATGATCGGTGCTAAGTTGCCTTTTACCATGAAAAAGGCATTCTTTGTAGTCTCGCATGCTAAATTTGCTGGTACTTATTTTTCCTACCCCCTTCGCCTTCTTGATCTCTTTTTCTTCTGTAATCTTTACACAGTACATTTTGGCACGAAGCCCCGCAAATTCCCTGCTGTAATTACCAGCCGCTTCATCTTTGTATTTTCCAATCGTCATTTTGTTTTCTGTCGAATGTAAGTGATGGCCTGATGGTAAGTTGCTAAAATCAAACAGATGCTTCATCTTAGTCAGATCATGTTCGAGGCTTGGTGTTTGGATTAGAAAAATGAAGCTATCCGTGTCAATGTAACATATTTGGATGTTATCTCCATAAAAAGGTTGAAACTGATCGTAGTACGATTGGTACATGTGCAATTTTGATAGTTCAAGGACGGTGGCACCTATGGCAATCGGCTTGTTGAGCATCACTTGCTTCTTGTTCCTCTCAACAAATACTAGATTCTCGTCGAAAATAGTGAAGTTTTTGAAGTAGGGTGACGCGACGATCTTCTCAAATTTCTTTTCGTCCGTGACCAACGTTGCGTCGATGTAATTACGCACGTTCTCCATCGTCTTGCCGTAGATGGCGTTATTGAACAGTTTGTACAGATCCTTGTCTGCAGGCGATGTCGATTGTGCTCTGCGGCGCGTGTTCTCGGCTATGTACGGTTCGAGCCACTTGCTCTGTCGGAACTTCAATCCTCTATGAACTTTCTTCAACTGCAAGCCGTGACTTATGTAAAATTGGAGGAGTCGGTAGTGCAGAACATAATTCCGCTTGTTCTCCATGCTTAGTATGAGTTTTGGCTCCGATCCTCCAGGTGGCTTCTCCTTGGTGGGGGCCAGGGCCAATCCGTGATGTTTCTTGTGAAGCGTTTCGGGATAATCGAGATCCACTTCCAAGAAACAGCCCCATTCATTATCTTCGCTCCAGTTGAGAAAATCTTCGCAGGAGAGTTCCTCTTCGGTCATCCACCCGTAGTCGCTGATGGGAAGACACTGGGACATGGAGTGGCCGTACAGGTTGTTGACATCCCAGTAGACAATATAGGTGTTGGGCTTCGATGCATCGTAACCAGGCGTATGAGGATTGTTTGCTTGAGCATGGCGTCGGGGGCATTGGACGATGCCACCCCGTATCGCACTCTCCATGAAAGCATACTGTTCCTTCTCTGCGATGAGGCCCAGTTCCACGTTGGTGTATTTCATCATCGATTCCCAAGTCAATCCCGGCGTGGTGAAGAAATACGCAGGATCCAACTTGTATATCGCGATGCATCTCTTACGAAACGATTCGAAAATATCCATCAGAAGTGTCACGTCCAATTTCAGATAAAGATCGTGATAATCGCGAAAAGTTTGGCAATTGAATGCCGTCCACACACTACGAGCGTGTTCGTAGTCCTCTTCGGAACAGACGTCCTCCGTGAGAGAAGAATAAAATACCTCCCGGGGTGGAAGTTCCGTCTCGTCAAATTTGTCGAAATTGTTGACGTACTCGTAGGGGTAGACACCCTTGCGACGCAACAGATTCAAATTCTCATCTCTCCCCGAAAAACATTTTTGCTTGGTGGCCACAAGATCTTCGTCGCCAAGTTGAGATGCAAGGCTTGCGAGGCTGGAGGACAGGAAATTGTAAGAGTCCAGGATTCGCACTTCCACGCTTCCTCCTTCTTGGAGAGGGATCCACACTCTCACCACAATATATTTCTCGCTCGTTCTCGGGATGATGCTGATTCGAGAAGTTATGTTGTGGAGTTCTTTGACGAAGAGATGTGTGTCGTACTTCTCCGTGTAGTGCAGAAACACGGCAACAAAATGCGACTCCTTAATCTTGAGATTGCACGAATTACAGATGGTGCTTAGAAATAATCCATTCTGGTGGTTATGGTGGACGACCTTGTAATTTTCGGCGGTGAAAGCCTGGTTACACTCCTCGCATCTTGTCGCCGCGTCATGTCTCTGTTGTTGTTCTGTTGTGAGAGCAGGTGGAGAAACGTAAGAGCCTTTCAGGCTGGGTGCAAGTTCTCTCGTGCATTCCGCTATCTTCTCAACAAAATGTTTTGCCGCATCAGGTCCGCAATACAAGATGACATCATTCAATTTTTCTCCGTAGATGGAGAAACTGCAAGGCTCGTGGTGAAAAATTTGGGTCGTGCTTGAGGTAGAGGGATCAGGGTCGCAAGACGTCATGGGAACTTGGAAGCTTTCAAAGTCGGCATAAAGGACGACGGGATGGTGGAGAAGAGCCTGGTGTTTCTGAAATTTCATCTTGGTTCCGGGTTCCGGCATGACATCTTCGGGTTCTGCATTCACGGAGCCAAAACACTTGTGCTGTTCTTTTATCTTCTTACCCCCGCGAAAAATTCTCAAACACCGATCGCAAATTTCCATCTTATCGCGATTCTTGGTGATCTGTCTTCCTACTAATCCTGAGAAATTTCGTATCAAACTATAACGACCATCTACAAGCAAGAGTCGAATTACATTATTCTGGCTTCTCGCAGGTCTTAACACACGAATGTTGTCGCAATCGTCAACCCCAAACACAGAAATATCGATATATTCTCCTTTTTCCTCTCTATAGTTTTTTTCAAATTGATTGATCTTATTCAGGGGCACAGGATAGGAAATTCCTCTCATCATATTCTCGTATCTTCCCTCGTATCCTCTGTAATTGGACAGACGTTGGGGGTTATTATTATTAGCCGGGTGTAATGCGGCGATGACAGACCATAGGAAACTCTTCTGATCATTACTTTGTATGTTCAACACTGCATTTTGCTTTTTTTGTTTTTTTGTTTTTTTTTTGAGTGCTGCGTAATGGTTTGAAATTGCAGACTCGAAGTTCTAACATGTGGTTGTGACCGCAAAGACTCCATCCACTTCCTCTACCTTCAAACTCTTCTTGTTTTTGTGTCAAGTGCTCAAATAGCCGTGTCACTATCTCGTCAAGATTCTCGTTATTGTCATCGTGTAAGCTCTCACACCCTACGTAAAAGCTGAAAGTGCTTGACTCGGACGAGACAACTTTCTCATACAGCAGGGTCAAGACGAGATGAATTTTAATTGCAACATTGACGAGGCAATCACGTAATTTATCGACTACCAGAGATTTCACATTGTTGAGGAAGATGCTCGAGTCACACTTTTCATCGCTTCCAGATTTATAAGTCATGATGCGTGCACTTTTATTCAAAGCACCCTCCTCATGCCCATCAGTGCGAGATTTTTTTGCCGGCGAGGCTACGACATCATGATCTGGTAGACGACATTTTTTTAAATGCCTAGCAATATTAGGTTTAGAAATCAACTTTCGACAGTTGCGACATGCCACAAGACCGGAGGGACCTGGTTGCGGTTCCATTTTTTCCTTCTGTTATTTATATATATACACAGAGAAATTTTTTGGGGGGGTTGTGGTGATGGTAGTGGAAAGTGCACTGAAACAGAAGGAAAAAAAGTTAAAAAATGCTAGATATTTTTTCCTTCCACATATATATTAGACGCAAACAGTATGTATGTATGTATGTATGTATGTATGTATGTATGTATGTATGTATGTATGTATGTATGTATGTATGTATGTATGTATGTGTGTGTGTGTGCACTGTTGTAGGAGGTTAAAAAATATGGGACATGTAAGTGTGTGTCAATTTTTTATGGCTCCTCTGAATATGTGTGTGTCAGACGCAAAACAAAAATATTAATATATCATGAAAATAAAAACTTACCTTTCAACAGAGATGGAGAGAAACTTCAAAATAAAAACTTGTAGCCCACTAAAACTTCCACGATGATATATATGTATACTGCCAGACAAACAATTAAGAATACTGAACTCCCACGATTGACGTTCACCCTTCAAGAGAGATAGAAAAACTTCAAAATAAAACTTGTAGCTCACTAAAACTTCCACGATGATATATATGTATACTGCCAGATAAACAAATTAAAAAATACTGAACTGCCACGATTGACGTTCACTATGATAATAATGTACAAAGAAGAAACTACTACGTTATATAGGAACTCCTCTTTTTTTTCTCCTTCTCTCCTCCCTACTCCACGCGACTCTCTTTGGTGAAAACACAATGAGGGCTATGGTCAATATCCTAGCAAATAAAACCCTTGTTAACTAATTCATTCATGCCATATTTTTTTCAACAAAAGATTTTTGTGATGTGCACAATATTCTGTAGGGACAAATAACAATAAACGGGGCGTTGACAGTTCCACCCATGCATGTATTGTCGTTTATTTCCCCTCGGCCTCTATTCCACGCCCCGTCGGGGTGTGGTGTGTGAAACAAACGATTCCCAGCACAAAACTCAAAAAGCGAAAGATGCTGCTGTGTTTGCTTCCGCCGCATTCGCTTCTGATTCTATTGTTATCGGGGATGTAATAGATTCTTTATTCAGAACCGTGGGAAAGCTGAAAAAAAATAGAATCTCTTCGGGCGAAAAAGGATGTAAGGTGAATGGGTTCGGGGAGGGGTTGCTGTGGATAGTTTGGTCCGTGATGAAAATGTTACATTGAGCGATAAAACACAATTTCTCCACAGGGACAGGAAAAATTCTACCGAGCGTCGCTGAGGGGTTGCTGTGGATAGTTTGGTCCGTGATGAAAATGTTACATTGAGCGATGAAACAAGATTCTAGCATCGAGAATAAACAACATTGATTAAATTTTTGACAACATTCGCAGTACAAATCTAAACTCGTGATGATTTCGCCGTTAGAACCTTTTTTGGGTTGGGCACCACGCACCCTGGCGGGTTAGGGGCCAGGTATTCTAAAAAACAACAATTATTATTTTGTTTGTTTGTTTGCGTCACAATACATACGCGCGCGCGCGTGTGTGTGTGTGTGTGTGTGTGTGTGTGTGTGTGTGTGTGTGTGTGTGTGTGTGTGTGTGTGTGTGTGTGTGTGTGTGTGTGTGTGTGTGTATGGTACATCGTTCCCTCCCCGAGAGAAGAGGTTTACGAAGGTCACGATATATATAAACATTTGGGTCCCGGACTTGGAAAATTACGATAAGATGCACTCATCTTTCAAAAGATTAGAAAATGAGAGAATAAGAGGATGAGAAGATGGGAGGAGAGGTTTACGAAGATCACGATATATATAAACATTTGGCCCCGTTGATTCCAGCACTCCAACTTCATCTCTAATGTTGACGACAATATTCTAAAAGTAAAAAGAGAATGAGAGATTGAGAGATTGAGAGAATAAGAGGATAAGAGAAGAGGTTTACGTAGGTCACAATATATAAACATTTGGTCCCAAACTTGGAAAATTACGATAAAGTGCACTCATCTTTCAAAAAATAAGAGAATGAGAGAATGAGAGAATGAGAGGAGAGGTTTACGTAGGTCACGATATATAAACATTTGGTCCCAGACTTGGAAAATTACGATAAGGTGCACTCATCTTTCAAAAAATAAGAAAATAAGAGAATAAAAAAATAAGAGAATAAAAAAAAGATGAGAAGATTAACAGGAGAATAAAAAGAGAATGAGAGAACAATGAGAAAGATGAGAAAGATGAGGAGGATGAGAGAATGAGAGCTCATCTTTCACTCATCACTGCCTTTTTGCGCCCGTGAAACATCGTCAGCGCACTAAATGAGGCGCGCAACGGGGAGAGAAAGTGAGTTTTTCAACTTTTTGTAGTCGTTTGGTCAAGAAATCAAAGTTGTGGTGGGAGTCACAATTTTTATCTACTCACCCATACAGTCGACTGCCGTTTACGTTCCGGCTCATATGCATGTATCCATGATTCGTCACCTGTTACAATCTTATATACGTCTTTTGAAGCACCACGATTGTATTTATTGAGCATTTGTTTGCACCAATTGACGCGAGCGTCTTTTTGAGTTTTTGTCAAATTGTGTGGGATCCAACGAGAACATACCTTTCTCACAGCTAAATTATCATGTAATATTTTATATATGCTGGTGGAACTAATGCCTATGGTTGCCTCAATCTCACAGTATGTCACATGACGATCTTGCAGTATTAGGTTTTGCACAGCATCAATGTTTTCTTGAACAACAACTGATTTTGGACGACCTTCGCGAATCTCGTCGGTGAGCGAATGGCGGCCACGATTAAATTCGTTACACCAGCGTTTCACAGTGGCAAAGGATGGGGCTTCATCGCCAAATGTGGACGTAAGTTGATCGATGCACTCTTGTCTTGATAATCCACGTCGAAAATCGTAAAAAAATCATCGCACGAAAATGTTCACGAGTTTCATTCCATTTTATTGTTGTCGCGTAATCTCCAAGGCAACGTAAAGAACACAATCAAGCTATTGACAAAACATTTGAAGTACGTTATGGTCAATAATGCCAGACGATTCCGTGCAAACGTCAAATCGCGCCTAACTTCAATCAGTTTTGCCAAGGCTCAAAATATAAATAGTGGCCCTCGTATAAGTATCATGATCGTTCACATCGCTTTTTTGATAGGCTATTGTGTTATGCACTGTACCAATCAAGTGTTAAGTTGGCAATTAGAAACAATTTGAGTTACTCTCCTCTAGGGCTTGAATTGGTTAAATTCTTTAGATCATTTACTTTATCGTTAAATTGTACGCAATAATTTGTGACCTCTCTGTATAGAATGAAAAGAAATGCACACTATATGCAGTTGTGTAACAAAATACAGTCTAGAACTAGAACATAGAATGCTATAAAAAACTATATATCATATTGATATTTACACGTCAAGAGCAGCTAAATCGTCTTTATGCATTCTTTTAATAGCCTGCGAGGTGCATTGGTAACATTGACTGTGTCAGAGACCAGTACCAGATGTGCCCGATATCTTGCTATGTTATTAAATCAATGGCCAGATGAAAGAAAAAAAGTTGAAATTTATCGCACAAAAAGATTGGTAGATTAGCTTTTTGTACGATATCGTAACTCTCTTCTTTCATTTGGACAATGTCGAGCACACCTGGTACTGACACGGCCAATGTTGCCAGTACACCTCGTAATTTGAAAAAAAGAAACAACTTAATGAATGTCATAATTAACCCAATAACTTGTTTATATGTACATAAAATGCATGTAAATTTATCGTTCTTTTATTAGTTCGATAAATACCCACTCCACAACTGTCTCTTATCCACGTTAACTTTTTTACACCTTAGTAACTTTTTTACAAAACTGAACGTTCATTTAGTGCATGATTTCTTGTTTAATGTTTAAAAAAATATCCTCATAAACAAAGTTAATACCCAGTGAAAGATTCATGTCTATCGCTTTTTGCACAGAAGTACGTTAGTGTTTCGGTTGCGTGACTTTTTGGACACCCTGTATTATCTTACATCTCAAGTAGCAGATTTTAATCATATCCAATAACATTTTCTACCATAATTTACTTTTGTTTACAGTTCAGTGAATTTTGACACGTGATTTTTTCATGTTAAATTATATTTTCACTTCACGATTTCATTCTGTAATTAAACGAAGAGTGCATAGTAACTATTTTTGATTGAAATATTTGAACATGATTTTTTTTCTTTTATTGTTTAGAATATGTTTTTAGTAATTTTGGATTGATGGAAGCACCAGCGTCCTATAAACTCGTAATAAATCGTACACAAATAATTATTCTTTTTCTATTGTGGTGCCTTCACCTGAAGCGACTTGCCCCTTCCTAGGGTCGACACTGGTAAAAACCTGCGTTGCAGAAATGGCCACATCTTTCCTTAATGACTTCTTGCTGCTGATAACGTGAAGCTGTCCGGAAACAGACGATCACTGTCGAAAGTCCACGAGAAACAGTTTGACAGTAGAAGCTGAACAAAGGGGTTAACATGAAGTGACAAACTTTGCAGCAGATAAGCTCGTGCTGAAAGGGAAAAATAAGAAACAGCAGTCAACTGTTAATGGATTAGCGATAATGCGCCGCATAAAAAGCTTTCCTTCGTAGCTACAAGTGCGAATTAAAATAGTTTATCTCTCCCCTTGCACAAATGTTGACATAACAGTGAGCTGCGTGAATAGCGGCGTATTCATTGTTTACATGTAGCTGCAAACTGACATTTTTGTTATCACCAGGCGTTAGGTTAAACAATCAAATCATTTGTATTGCAAATGCTGATTTTAAACCAGATAGAACTTGTTTTAAGGCGGGGATTTCTTGCACAGTATGGCTGCTCGAGCCACATTTCCCCGGAAAGACTGTCAGTTTTTCAAGTCTGATTGCTATTATACTTTTGCCTATATATTTGCTACATGACTTTTCTGCTACTTATTTTTTAGAACATCTCGGCAAAAAAAAAAAAAAAATAGGTAACACTGTACTATAGGGGTGACGGATTTCTTACTTGTTACTGGAGAAAGTACTTAACTAACTAACTCTCTAGCCTTCTTAAACCTGAAGGTTCATGGCTGCAGCAACACAGGCCTTCCATCTGTCCCTATCTTGAGCAAGATCTTTTCCATCCCTACCGATTTCCTTTAGGTCCATCTCAACGTTGTCCCTCCATCTTCGTCTTGGTCTTCCTACAGGTCTCTTACCATCAGGTTTCCCAACAAGAATCCTGTAAACTCCTTTTTCCTCTCCCATTCGTGCCACATGGCCTGCCCACCTAAGTCTTCTTGATTTAATTATTCTAATAATATCTGGACATGAATACAAATTATGTAGTTCTAAATTATGTAACCTTCTCCACTCACCTGTCTCCTCATCCCTTTTAGGTCCAAATATTTTCCTAAGGATCTAATTTTCAAATATTCTCAATTTATGTTCCTCTTTCAATGTAAGGGACCAAGTTTCACACCCATATAATACTACAGGCAAAATTATTGTTTTGTATATTTTAACTTTTAGTTTCTTAGATATTAAACGAGAAGACAAAAGTTTATGAAGAGAGAAGTAACATGCATTTCCTGAATTAAGCCTACTTTTTATTTCCTCTTTAATATAATTTTCATTTGTTAATATTACTCCTAAGTATTTGAATTTGGAAACTGGTTCAAACGAGTTGTTATCAATAATTAGATTTTGATTATTACCTATATTTAGTTTTCTCTTTGTTAACTTCCAAACCTATCTCTTTAGCAGTTTTGAAAAATATTTTAGCATTATTCTTAATTGTATTCACATCATCCCCCGGTAAGTCTACATCATCTGCATATGCTAACAACTGAGTCACACCATTTAATTTTAGTCCTTCTTTAGTTTCTTTTACCTTCCGAACAGCATATTCTAAGGCAAAATTAAAGAGCAATGGAGATAATGCATCTCCTTGTTTTAACCCATCATGAATTGTAAATTTGTCCGACATATTAATACCCACACGAATTTTACTTTCTGTTTCACTGGTGCATATTTTTATCATACTAACAAGCTTCTTAGGTATTCCAAACTCTATTAATATATTATATAATTTATCTCTTTTGACCGAATCATATGCTTTTTTGAAATCAATGAATAGCTGATGGACATTTTGATTATATTCCCACTTGTTTTCAAGTGTCTGTCTGATGTGAAAAATTTGATCTGTAGTTGATCGGTTACGTTTAAATCCACATTGATAATCACCTATAATTTCATTAGCATATCGGGTTAGTCTTGTTAAAAGAATGTTAGACAATATTTTGTATGTTGTTGAGAGTAGAGAAATTCCACGGTAATTACTGCAGTTCATTTTATCACCTTTTTTAAACACAGGAACAATTATGGATTCTTTCCACTGTTGAGGGATTTCTTCTTTATTCCATATTAAACAAATTAATTTATGAATTTGACATATTAATGAATTTCCACCATATTTAATTAACTCAGCTGGTATTAAATCAATGCCAGGTGCTTTTGTTATTCTTTAGCCTTTTAATAGCATCTTTAACTTCAGTCAAGTTAGGTTCTGGAACTAAAGGTTACGCAAATCATTTTCTTTAGCGTTGTGGAAGTAGTTTTCATCCATTTTAATGTGAATGCATGTTGTTTTCTGCGAAAATCTCTGTCCGACATGCTGTTTCTGCTGCCGCCATTTGCTTTCTGCACGAGAGCACAATGTTCTGTGATAGATTACGTAAACCCTGTAGTCAGTGTTTCAAACTCGCCGTGTTTTTAGTATACCATGACGTGTCGAGTATATTTTTTTTAACTATGCTTGCCTAACCTAACCTAACCTTACCTTACGGAAAATGGTTTTTGGGGCTAACTTGAATGGTTTTTGGGGCTAACGTGAATGGTTTGTGGGGCTAACGTCAATGGTTTGCCAGGTATTAGCACAATTTCAAATCCGGGCAACACTGAATAAATCGACAAAACACTCTCACAACGCGCGATGCACCAGTACGCTATCGCCATAATGTGTGTTACAGAATCGAAATAACGAGTAAGAGTAAGTACTCGTAAATGTAAGATATATATATACACACATTATTTTCGTTAGAAATTCATTATTTCACCTAAAAAAATGTTCCGCATTCCAGAATAGTACGTTAGCAATGTAAAAAGTGTGAAATAAATTATTTATATGTGTCATCCCTATAGTAAAGTAGTACCAAAATGTAAAACAATGGTCTTTATCGTAATTAGGGGTTAATTTTAGCGATAACAGAGAACAATCTCCATTTACTTATAGCCAGTGGCGGTGATTGGGGGGGGGGAGTTGCCCTGTACTTTTTGCTACTTTTGCACCCGCACTGTGTTAACCGTATCTGCTTAGGAAAAGTAACCTATCCTTGCCCCAGTTTTAGAACCCAGATATCACAACAACGAAATCAACAACAGAACAGGAATTTTGCACTATATTTGTGCCATTCTGCATAACAAAACAACTGAACGGTCCAAAAAAATGGGAAAAAGTGAATATCAAAATTTGTATCCAACATTTACTTCGAGGTACAACTTTCAAGATTCCAGAAATAAACAGTACCGAACTTTGTAATAATATTTATACAAAAGTTCAACAATTTTGTACAAGTCATGTAACCCAGACAATTCAAAATTTGTACCTACCATTTACTTGTTCACTTTGAGGAATTCCAAAGTAAACGGTGCACAGATTTTTGTACTATTTCTGTACAATCATGTAAAAATCCAATTCTGTGCAAAATTGAACAACATAAATCAAACAAAAACCTTTACCTACTTATTCTGCCACTTTCAATCCAACAAGTAAGACTGCAGGAGTTGGACCTCCATAGCAGCACAGCGCGCCAGGGGTGTAGGGTTCAAATCCGAGCATATGTGTTCTTTGTGAGTGTCCATCAATAAATTTCATATAATCACTCATCCTCGTCGCGATTAGTCAAAAGTGGCAGAAAAACGACGCTAAATAACAAAATCGCAACTTTGTGGTAAATTCATACAAGATAAAAAAGATTTGCAAGAAAAATGTGCGAGAAAATCGCAGATTAAAAGTGGTACTGCAAATAAAATGCTTTTGAGAATTCAAAATAAACTGTTCAGGAAATTTCTACAGTGGAATCCATGAGCATTGCCGTGCAAATTGTCCATCACCACGTTCGTGAACTCTATTTGACCCAATAAGAGCTACAAGAATTAAAAGAAAACTCCAAACAAGCTGTTGACAACTTCTGCACCCGCATACATAAAAATCCATCGCTTAAAAACACATAAGGTGTGAGAGAAAAATTAATGAAAATAGTCATGGACAGTTTGCACGGTAATATTCATGGCTCCCACTGAACACATTATGCTATCGTGCTTTTTTGAGACATATCACACATAGGTTACAAATGGGTTTTTTTCTTGACCGATAAACAGATAAATCTGATATTCACTCATCTAATAATAATTGGTATTTGAACATTATTGTTACTACTATTGAATTGGATATGAACGGCCTGCTCACATAACACACCTACAAAAATACGACCCCCTGCCTGAGCATATCTCTGTTACAAAGCTGAAAACGACACCTTTGGTAAAGTGGATCCATCACGCTTTCCGGTTCTGCATTACATCATTCCCTAATTCGGTAGCAGCAAGGGGAGCCTAGAGGCGCCATAATGTCAGGCCCGGTGTCTCTTGATACGTCACACGCGGCTTCCGCTCCCTGTGCTGCCACCTATTGACCGGAAGTTCTAGGCGACCTGTTGCTGCTCGTGGGAATGTAACTCTATCCGCATTAGGATGAATGGCCGGCGATGGATCATATTCGCAGTCTGCGGCAGCAATTTTTTTTTGCCACAGTTGCCAACTACAAGAAAATGTCACCGTGTTTGGAAATTTTGGACAGTGGCGTGCTTGGCGAAGGAAACAAGTTTCTGCGCAAGTAGTGGCGCGAGACCGCTCCACTAATGAACACGTCAGAGAAACGGGATTCTGTGTGTGTGGGAGGGGGGGGGGGCTGCAGTTACCTGCCTTCCCAGCAGCGTGTCCCGTGTACTGCTTCGCTCTGCCCCCTCGATTCCCCACCCTCACCCCTTCTCTGGCCTTGCTCCAGATATTTTTGAGCCAGGGTATAGACAGGAATTGTGGACATGAAGACACAAACATTTAACAGCGTATAGAGGTCATTAGGGCAAACATTGTTTTTCATTTTTTTTTTCTGCTGCCTCGTTAGGCCTTCCCGATGGTGCAGTAGTAGCGTCGTCGCTTTGTAATCAAAGGATCCCGGGTTCGGATGCCACTTTAAAATGTAAGTCCACTCCAGATTAGCCTTACTGTGCATAAAGTGGACTTAAAACACCAAATCAATCAATCAAAAGGCTCGTTTCAATTAACCTTCGGGGAGGGGGATGACATGTTATCCTGAATATAGGTGCAATCTCGCATCATACGCCAGTCTCTATGAACGGGTGGAAGAAGTTTAACCACTCATTTTTTTTAAGGTCGTCAAAATATTTCCAGGCATCAGCGCGAGGCCTCCGAGATACTTAATATGGACCTCACATCAGCTTCCGTGTGACGTCAAAGGATTAGTCAACTATAGTCCATTTACAACATTTAACAAAGTGCATTATAAGAGTATGATATTTATTTTTCTGACTGAATCGTCCTTTCTTATTCGTTCAGAACGTTGTTCTCACCTCAAGAACATTTCAAATGTTATACGGCATTTGAAAATATGTAAATAATATTGATAGAAGCAAAATCCGTTCTACATAACGTACCTTTATTTTTCAAATTACCAAGGGGAAAAAAGCGATATAGATAAAATTTTATCCTACATTTGGAACTTGCTATAAATTCGTAAAGAATTATCATCGTTAGTATATATTTGCTATGGAATTGATGTAGAATAAATACTTATGATTCAAGTTATGCATGCAAGATAATTTTGTAAAATTTTACGTACAGAATGTTGAGGAAAGAGCTCGTAAGATTGGAATTTAGAATTAAATAAACTTTCCAACTTTAGAAACTTAATTCCTGTGTGTAATTTGAATAAATTATTAATTTTCTAGAAATCCGTTAAATATTGGACCGCACAAGTTTGACTGATTTGATTGTAGGTTACAATTTTTTACAATCATTTATCGTATTAAAAGTTTTACATCACGCAAAGAGAAAGTGTACACATACTAATGCAACAAACGTAACTAGCCTAACCTATTCGAAAGACATGGATGCTAAGAACATTAACCTTAAATGATCTAACAGTAATTCAAGCCTATGACAAGAGATTTACGATCACACGGAAAATGATAATATTAATGCAAGCAACTTACTTTAAGAAGTCCACAGCAAAAAGCAGGAAAACACAATAAACCTCATGTTCTATTAGGAGAATATTGTTAGAAGAATTTCGTAAATTTCGAAAAATCTCGCTCTCCTACTTTTGCACGGAGCATAAATTTAAATACACCAAATAGGTTACACGAAATCACAATGACTGACTGTGTAAGTGTACGAAACGAATCTATATGTTTTATATACTAGTAAATTTTCACTTTAGCAACTTGTCTACAGATTTTCGTTCTACATTTCCAATTACCTTAATTGCTAGTGACACAAGTACACATTTTTATATCGTTCGCTAACTACATCGCAATAATAATAATAATGATTTCTTCCTGTCTTTGACAGAAACAATCGACAAAGGGAAAATATAACATCCGTTACTGAGTACAAAAGTACAAAATTATCCACAATGTATTTGTGAAATAAGTTATAGAAATTGAACAAAGTCGTAAAATTCTATTGATGTACATTATATTTCTTTCACGTGATGTACGTATATCATGGAGATCATAATTCTTGTAAACCGGATCATAGCTTGAAGAAGTAAGTGAATATTAAGATGTTTAAGACGTGACTTTTGAACTTTCAACTACACAATTTCAGACAACGTATGAACAATAATACGGACATATGAATAACTATCAACAAATTTTTCGTGTTAAATAAAGGAATATAATTAGTAGTTACAAGTTCAGCATCTGTGTTAATGATATTACTATACAGAAATTCTTTAATGTCGTAGCCTAATTCGTACTGGTTGAACACACCTTCTTCAATAACGCGTAATTAAACGTTGAATTACATATAAACGCATAAATTTACTTGTAACTGCTCAGGACATAAATATGTTTGATTTGCGATA
This sequence comes from Lepisma saccharinum, assembly GCF_977018435.1. Taxonomy (NCBI): domain Eukaryota; kingdom Metazoa; phylum Arthropoda; class Insecta; order Zygentoma; family Lepismatidae; genus Lepisma; species Lepisma saccharinum. The sequence goes on along the minus strand of NC_139257.1, from coordinate 35,243,283 downwards.
ATAATTATTATTCTTACTTGGAAATAAATACATTTACAGGAACTCTTTTTCGAAGAACTCGTTCATTCAAATATGTGTATTTCCAAAAACACACGACTAATCCTTTGACGTCATCAGTCCTTTTAACATCACAGTGCGGCCCGTATACGAGGCATCTCGGAGGCCCCGATCAGCTTCGAATGTTGTCGCATTTTATGTTAATATATTGCAACTGATCGAAGGAAACTAGTGAACTAACGTGTCTCGTTACAATGAAATAAAGTACACTACTCCATCCATCTTGTGTAACACTTGAATCAACGCTATTTCTTCATGGCACCGTATAATAAAATATTAATTCTGGACATAGGTACATACAAATATTTACAGTGTTCTTCCACATTTTAGTAATTCAAACAAAGCAGTGATTAGTGTTTACCAACCATCAATAGGGACATTTGTTGGCATGTGTTGGCAACACTGACCGCGACGCATTTTCTGCGCACTTTCTCTTCCTTCTCATTTTCCAGTGCACTTGTATTCAATGCATGTTGATTTCAAATGCAACATGATACCTGAAGATCGGTTAGGCTTATATAAATGGTACTAAAATGCAGGGGGGGGGAGCGTGCTTCTAGTTACATGTTTTGTAAACTATTGAAGAAGAGCATTAGTGTCCCATTGATAATGTGTCAATCATCGGTTCAGTTCGAGATGGGCACCGAAGCGAAAGGTTTTCCAAACAAAATTGTCACAGGCCGTTTTTATCTTCTCCTCTATGTCATGTTTGGATAATACGCTGTTGTATGTGCAAGGGGGTTGGTGTTATGCCAACAAACTATCTACTATTGTATGTTCAAAGGATGTTACGTCAACAAACTGTACGCTATTGTGTGCGCAAGGGGTGTTTAGTCAACAAACTATGCGTTGTTGTTTGTGCAATAGGTGTCAAATCAACAAACTATGCGCTGTTGTACATTTAAGGGTGTTACGTCAAGAAAGTACGCTATTGTGTGCCCAAGGGGGGTAACAAAGAACACGCTGTTGTCCCAGTGACCGGGGAAAAGAAAAGTAAGTGATTTAATTGATTTCGCCAGTGGTACATAGCGTTACAACAAATCTTCAGTACAATGAATCAGAACAGTTGGCCAAAATCAACATAAGGTTGATAGGGCCAGAAGAAAGACGAAGAAGACCCACATCATCGCCAGCATTATTGCAAGAAAAGAACATTCCACCTAACTTATCGCCGATTATACATAACGAACTGGTAATTTTATGCCTGTGCCCCGAAGAAACGGGGTTGTGGAGGTCATAACCAGTGCGAATTAAAGGGGGGTGTCATGGATTCACCCCCATAAAACATTTCATCCCCAGCAAAATAAAATTACTTTTTTATCCCTTCCAGGTATGTTTTCATGCCCCTCAAACAAATCGATGTGAAAACATATGGCATACCTTTCTTAACTATGTAACAAACATCATTTGTGTCCAGTAATCGAAGATTTCTATGCCGAAACAGTGATGCCAACCGTAGGGACATGTCCCTACGCATAGGGATTTTTCACTATATTTCGCCCGCGTAGGGAAAGATTTTGACAAATGAGGGAAAACGTAGGGACGTTTTTCAATCTTGGAAAATAACATTTTATTGTGTAAAGGTGCAAAGCTTACTCGCCAGTCAGTTGCACTTTCTTCGCGCTCAATTTGGAATGAATGGATTAGTTTATCTGGATGCTTTAGCGAGGAGGAGAAAAAAAAACTAACAAATCTCCATCAGAATTTTGGAACATGTTATCGGTTACCAAGAACTTTGAAGGCAAGTTCTTTTTTTAAAACATTTCAACTCGCGAAAATAGTGCTAACATTACCACATTCTAACGCGGAAACGGAAAGAATATTTTCGATGTTAAGTGATACAAAAACCAAAAAGATAAATAAAATGGTACCAGAATTGTTCAAGACTGCAGGAAATACAGCATCACCAACCAACATCTATCTCTTCACAGCAGCAGCATATATGACTTCAAATTACATAATCAACAGTATACGACTCAACGTTATTCATAAATTGTGGAAGCATCGAGCAGAAAGATTTGGTAAGTAAATGTATATATTTTATCTTCTGTTTTGCATGCTCATGAGGTGTTGTGTTTTTTAGTAGCTTTACTACGCGTAGGGACATTTGGTCAGTTGTAGGGGCATTTTGACTACGTCTGTAGGGACATTGCAACACTGTGCCGAAAAGTATGCAGCCTGGTGGATTAAAGGACACCAGTCTGCAACTGACCAACCTCACCGAGACAACAGCACGTTTCAACTTAGGTTTTCATGGGACAGTTCTGATATTTTAGAAGTATTAAAATATTCACAATAAACGTGTAGGTACGTTAGATAGACGTTAAGTTTGAACTTGCCAATAGAAATTCGGTCAAGTTGTCGGTGTTATTAATTCGATAGTTTTACGTATTAGATTGGGTTTTGTAGGAATAATACGGGGTGACCAGAATTAAACTTCCCCAACTCAGAGCCCTCTGTAGCCTGTTTGAGGCATCTTAGAACTCTGACATTTGGTGAATCCACTATGCAGACCATGAAGAAGAGGATGGCGATTTAAAAAAAGTTTAATTTTCCGCCACCAGGTTCAAATGTGGCGCTGAACTTCCATGATGGGTTGTACAAGTAATCACGTTAAGTGATTTAGCCGAGTTATTAATTAGAAAGACATTTGTTAGTGGCTGGAAGTTGCGAGAGAATAATCTCTCGTTTATTGCAAGATTACACGGTAAAGGCAAATCCATAACCAATTGGAGCAATTTACGTTATTATTACAACCCATGATGGAAGTACGACAGGCTCAGAGTTGGGTAACTTTAATTCTGGCCACCCGGTATATTGGAAGCGTTTCTAAATTACGTGTAATTGTTATCATAAGATTAAATGACCTAGATTAGAACCAATGTTCTAAAATACTTTGAACCGCAAGGCATGGTAACATAGCATTTGCATCTCCCCCAAAAAGCTTCATTTTGGCAGTGGTCTTAACACATCGCTCTGGACTTCACTATGCATACAGAAGAAAATAAGGCAGTGTAATTAGTATGCTCGATGTATTCCTATTCATAATTGAACAAAAATGTTCTTTAACAGATGAATCCTCTCCTCCCTCCTGAACAGATTTCTGGGTACGCATTACAATGATTTTACGTCATTCATATGTTCTGATAAGTTCCTCTCTCTGTCACTCACTCACTCACTCACTCTCGCGCACACACACACACACACACACACACACTTAAAAAAATTGTTATGAATCCCATTTAATTTCAAGCCAAAACAGCTGATAACGTTTAAAAAAGTCCTATTGGAATCTTCGAGTAAAAAACCAATCCACAACATCCCCCAAAAGTTTCTCAACACAAACTAAAAGTTTTCACAAAGGGCCGATTTATATTATTTTTAACACCATTAAGCCTTGTTTCCATGATATGAAAAACTCAAAATGCTGACGAAGGTAGTAATTAATTTTATTATAAAACATAAACTAAACGTAACGTTTCAACCTTCTAACAAGGTCTTCTGCAGACTCTGCACCAAGTACAAATGTAACAAGGTACAACAACAGGACGATATAACAGGACATGAGATAGAGTGGGATGAGGCTAAGCAGATAGAAAGGGAAAAGAGAATGCTAGTGAGAAAATGGAAGGAGGCCAAGGAAATAGAGAAGAAAGGTGAAGAAGACACAATGAACTGGAATGGGGGACTGAAGTTAAACAAAGAATGGAAGAAAGTGTTAGAAAGAGTGGAAAGGACAAGGGAGAAAGAGGAGAGAAGAAGAAAGAAGAATGAAGGAAATAGAGCATGAGATAAAGAGTCCAACCACATTCACTTTCAGGTGAAAATACCGTTGACAAGGGAAAGCCACCTGCTAGAATGTTCCAGAACAACTTTCTAATAGTCTGGAGGGGAGTATTTTTGTGTATACATATAGTCCTGTTGCGTACCTGGTTACATTTGTACTTGGTACAGAGTCTGGAGAAGACCTAGCTAGAAGGTTGGAACGTTACGTTTAGTTTGTTTTTAATAAAATAAAGTTATGTCTTGGTCAGAATATTGAGTTTTTCATATTAATTTTGTTCTAAATTCATCTTTAGCATCCCCAATACGAACGTATCCTCCACGCGAGTGTGCTTTGTTAGTGTCCCTTCATTGATTTCAACATATCATCATTCATCCTCATCTTCGCGATTAGCCAAAAGTGGCAGAAAAGCGAAGTAAAATAAATCAAATCAACTAATTCTGGCTAACCCCCAGGTTGAGGATAAAAGGTGATTAGGTGAAATTGGCAAAAGGACAGTTACAAAAAAAAAACACATAGACAAAACACCAACGCAAATTCGACACATTTATTATGCTGGTAAGAGTCCACACTCGGAGAACTAAATCCATCATATCGATTGATGCACCAGAATGCATCGATTGATGCACTAAAGTGTGTTTTATGGCTTCTTCAAAGAATCAGATGCACATTTGATGCATTTGGGTGCATTTTTGTTTCAATGCATCAGTTGATGCATTTTGATGCACCAGAATGCATCTCTTTCGATGATGCACTGAAAACGTTTCGTCTGAGCTACACGAACTCGGTAGCTCAGACCAAACGTTTAAGTGCATCATCCAAAAAGATGCAGGAAGGCGCATCAAGGAACATCAACTGATGCATTGAAGTGCATCTCGACTGAAAGAAATCCTCACTTGAATCAAATGATGCACTTTGGTGTTTCTTTCACATGTAAAAAATGCACCCAAATGCATCAAATGCGAATCTGATTCTTTGAAGAAGCCATAAAACATACTTTAGTGCATCAATCGATATGATGCATTTAGTTATCTGTGTGCACTTTCTAGTCATTCGATTTTTATCAAATTCTGGGAGCATTTTTTTGTTTCTTTGTTACGAAATAATTGTCTGGTCAACGAGGTGAGACATTTCAAGTGTGAAGAAAATCTATAAAAACAGGAAAATATATTAAAATAAATTAAAATAATTAAAGTATGGAACTCATCCAAGGAGCTGCGGTAGGTAGTCTGGTCGGTAGAGCGTCTGACAACAACGCGGAAGATCCGGGTTCGATTCCCGGAATTGGTTGGAATTTTTCCGGCTTCTTCTCCTCATAAATGTCCCGATAATTCACATCTGGATTGTCTCTCTGTTCTTGCCAACAAATCATTTTACAATAGTTAAGCTTATTGTCGTTTGAATAATTGTCTAGTCAACAAGGTGAGACATTTTAAGAGAGACATTCAAACATGCTGCGGTAAACAATGGGAAGGCAGACTGGTGACTGTTCTTGTCCGCCTAGCCTTTGTCTATACATTAGCAGCTTACAACGAACCAAGAATTTTCTTTAGTTAATTCTCATTGTTCACACAAAAAAATACATGTTCATTGAACGTAGAGGGGTGGCTGATGGGGTTACAGCCCCTACCAAAATTTTGAGAAAATCATAATTTTCAAATAAAAATCCGTTAAGAACTTTAAAAGCTCAAAATGTGTAAATGCGAAACCTCTTTTAAAGTGAATCCCGATTACCATTTTTGTCTTTGAATACAATTTTTTAATAGACTGAAAAGCTCCAAAAATACGAAATATTTTATTATGCATCCTGCCCTCCAAAACGAAGGCATGTGCTATCCACATTTACTATTCCAGCCCATCCCGAAAAAAAATTCTGCGTACGCCAGTGTATTGAACATTGTTGCAACTGAGATACAAAACAAGTTTTCTCTCTTTTAAATCATTGTTTCCCTTATATTTTATTTTCAAGAATACATGTTAATTTTCAAGGCTTTCTCTCTGAAAGACGCATGTGTTTGGAATGCTGTGCTATTCTTCGTGCTGCATGGAAATAATAATTCAAATTATTATTATTATTAGTAGTAGTAGTAGTAATAGTATTGTCCTAGATCTTTGACTGTGGTAAGTTGGCCATTTAATTATTTTTTCCACAGCATTTTTCATAACATTTCACAAGCTCGAAGGGGGGTTTAAACCCCGTAACCCCCCCTTGCGTACGCCACTGCACACGCCTAAGCCTATTAATAAGTAAGCAGGAAGCAGTCCAGGGTGTACGACGTGGAAGTGAGGTTGACATTTAGTTTCCCCTCAGAAAATCCCCCTTCCCCCCCACACACACAGAAGAAAATGTCACTTTTAGTAAACTCCTTTCTGTGTAGTCATTACAAAAAAATGCAATCAAACCTTGAACAGGAAAATGACAACGAATTATATAACTGACATGATTTTGCATAAGTTTCACGTTGCACATTTTTATATATTTCCCAGGATATTATGTATTTTACATATTTTCTAATTTACTTTATATAAAACAACATATTTCGGTATTTTTTTTCCTATCTTGAGCATTTTTCCTTTATTTTCGATCTCCGAAACACGATGAAGAAAATTTGTAGCTCATATGATGTTATATTTTATAATCAATGAGATGCTTAGTGCTTACGGTCATCCTAAATTGACTGCCAAGTCGAAAGACAGGCTGAAGACAAATAAAGAAATAAAAAACTACGGGAACTGTTATTTATGGAAAGATCGTGGAGTTTAGTGGTTCACTCTGTAACAAATCACAAGTAAGTCCTGTCCTGTATGCATTATTCCCTCTTGAACCTGCCCCTAAATTTACATATTCTACAATAATTTGCGAAGTGAAAAGTAATTAATAGTCGACAATATTGGTTTCTTAAATATGTACACGTTGCTGTGCTTCCTTCAGTTATAATTTTCACAAATTTTCATTTGAGCAACTTACGTCCTTAAAATTATATTGAATATGTTCAAATAAAATAAATATCTAGCAGAATTCTTGAAATTACTTGGATATTCCATTAACTACATATTTAGCTACATATCCTTTTGATAATGCATATTTAGGTACATATTTTATCAATTATTGTTGCATATTTTGTACCATGAGATTACATAAATATCCGGGTCTGGTTCTGGGGTCATTCCACTATCACGTGTGTGACATTACATTTTACACACATAGTTTTTAAGGTTCTACATATGACATTGAGTTAAAAATATTCACAATGCACTGTTTTCATAGAATTATGAAGTACTTTGTCGCGCCTGTTAACAAATGCAAACAAACACTTGATGTTTTTGATGTATGTACTGGGTGGCCAGAATTAAAGTTACCCAACTGAGCCCTCTGTGGCCTGTTTGAGGCATCGTAGAACTCTGAAATTTGGTGAATCCACTATGCAGAGACTGGCGATAAAAAATAGTCCAATTTTCCGCCACCAGGTTGAAATGTGGCGCTGTACTTCCATGATGGGTTGTAATAATGACGTAAACTGCTCCAATTGGTTATGGATTTGCCTTTACCTTGCAATCTTGCAATAAACGAGAGATTATTTTCTCGCAACTTCCAGCCACTAACAAATGTCTTTCTAATTAATAACTCAGCTAAATCACTTAACGTGAGTGCTGAACAAAAGTTCGGAAGTGATCACCATGCCATTAAATAAAAAAGAACGTGCATTGCTGGTGAAGTTGTATCAGAACGGTAGTAACAGTGCAGTTGCACTGCGATGTTATGGTCATGCTAAAGGACTTTGAAAAGGGGCCATGACGACGCATGGGTTAAGAAAGATGATGAAGAAATTTGTACATTATTACAGCACCACATATCAACCTGGTGGCGGAAAATTTAACTATTTTTTTTTTTACCGCCATCCTCTTCCCCATGGTCTGCAAAGTGGATTTACCCAATTTCAGAGTTCTAGGATGCCTCAAACAGGCTACAGAGGGCACTGAGTGGGGTAGCTTTAATTCTGGCCACCCGGTATGATGGCACAGGCTGAATGCCTGAAAATTAACTTCATTTGTTTGTGAAGCATATAGGCTGCAGATGCTAGTAAGTTTTATTAGTGAAATGTGTAAATTATATGCAATTACAAGCATCTAAGCCTTAATGCAATTAAAAACCATAATAATTTCCACATTAATTAATTATACCATTTACATGGAGTAGGACCACTTTTCGTGGAATGCATAATTTTAAACAAGCGCCGCCTTGCTTTCCACTTTTGCTGAATCGCGACGATGAGGATGAATCACCTGCATCCAGACTAGGATTCGAACCTGGAACGTTCGGTGGCGAAACCGCCTTCGAGGTGGCATTTTTTTAACCACGCTGTACCAAATTTCCATTTGAGGTTCCAGGGCAACATGTGAGCTCAATAATAATGTATGTATGTTGCACGTGCTATGATGCAACCGTTTTGTGCAATTTGCCACTGAAATGTAACCATGATATATTTATTGCGTATTGGAATGAGACTTAATTCTTACAACAAACGAGGAATTAAGAAAACTCAGCAGATTGCGTAACAACACAACCTGCGAATACCTATGACACGTTACGCAATGCAAGGCCTTGTGAAGTTACGCAGCCATTGCGAAGAAAAGTGCAAAAGCATTTTGCTTACTAGGTGCACGATATACGTTGGCAAAAAGTATGATTTATAAAAAATTATGGACCGGACAGGTTAATCATGTATATGTGTGTGTGCGTGTCTAGAAATATATTTCGGGGAAGGTGGTCCGAACGAAGTATCTGAGGCATAATATCTACAGGGAGGTTATTTCAGTCGTTCACCGCCAGCGTGACGGCCGGTCGGCGGACTCTTCATGCAACAGGTCCCGGCAAATTGCGTTCAGGAAGTCCGTAACAGAAACCGCTTGTTTTGTAATGTTTCCACTTTTCACAATTACAGTTACAATTACAATTGAAATAAGCACGTACCTTGTCGCAAGGATGCTGTGTGTGTGTGGAAAAGGTGTCCTCCCAAATACAAATATTTCTGGCACCTTATTTCTGACAGAAAATCTTAGATTAGACATCGCTACTTTATCGTCAGTTGTCAGAAAGGGAAGACAGCATCCCGGCGCATAAAGCAAACCGAAAGCGTAAAATGATATTTAAAAGTAATAATAATGATGATCACTAACCTCCTGTGTTATAAGAGATGTTGAAAATGACCTCCTTTAACAGCAATACAACACGTTTCTTAGGTTCAAGAGATCCTGTCTATCGTAATTCCCTGACCACTTTTCTGCAAGAATTCGTTTTCACGTAATTATCGTACATAAAAACTCTCTGTTCAAGACTATATTTGTTTAACGACATAACTAATGAATGAATAACAATTAACACACAATAAAGCACTAGCACTAGCAATAACACAGTATAAAAAAACACGCGTAACTGATAAACGCAAACAGAAGTGAACATGAGGGTACGGTACACTCACTACGTCTGGTAGACGACAGTGTTGCTAACCATTTTTCGGCAATGTCCCTACAACTGACCAAATGTCCCTACGCCAAGTAAAGCGACTAAAAAAATTATCACCTCATGAGCATGCAAAACAGAAGATAAAATATACACATTTACTTACCAAATCTTTCTGCTCGGTGCTTCCACAATTAATGAAGGAGCGAATTTACATTTGCCTATCCTAACTTAACCTAACCGTACCTGGAAGCGGCCCCGGCGCCTACCCAGCGTCGAATAACATGGGTACCTGGGGGAAACCCTGGGGGGTAAAGGCGGTCAGGGGCGTGATGCTGATCACATCACCCCCACTCACGACCGGATCAAGAAAGTGTGGGGCGTTACCCTCACACCCCCTATACGCCTTCATGGCGTGGTGCTATGCACAGGGGAACACTTTACCTTTTTTGTACCTGAATGGTTCGTGGGGCTATCCGTCAATGGTTTGTTGGGCTACCCGTTTTTCGAGCCCAAATTTTAACTATGTTTGCCTTGCCTAACCTAACTTAACCTAACCTTACCGAGAATGCTCAGTGGGGCTATTCCTGAATGGTTTTGCGGTAATTGTGATTACGAACCGATAAAAAATATTTTTTTCGTAGCACTTTAACATCATCGAAGACGCCATTTTCGTATCCTGCAATTTTATGATTGATGTAATGTTGCCAAATTTACCTGTAATCAAATCAGTTCTTCTACATCGTGATTGTCGCTGTCACATGTAAGCATGTTCTTTGGGCAATATACTGAAATGAATAAGTTTATTAATTAGCCCTCCTGCACACTCCACCTAACAATCTGTATAACATTAACAACTTTTTTACTGTTCTCTTCCGCTATTCTTACACAATCCATGCTCTCCAAGTATGAAATCAACAGTGTGGCAACGCTGTAGACAGCGTAACTAATTGTAATTTGTTCATATCAACAAATATGGCTACCATACTTGTATACGGAGAATCATTGCGAGAATTGAAATGCTTATTTTACAACTTTTACACGTTAATTAACATTTTTCCCCCTCACCCCAACATGTTAACTTAAGATAAATTATCACGACTAATTATTTCGTGAGTATAAGACGTAGCATAGAAATTACAGAAGGGTCCGGTATTGTAAATTCTTGCCTTAATGAATAATAGGGGTGTGCGGGACAGAATGTTTTGGGTGGGGACGGGATCGGGACGGTAATTTTTTTAAATCCCGACATTCGGGACTGAAAAATTTGCAATTTCCCGACCAAGTCGGAAAATTTTCGGGACGGGAAATGTTCGAAATTTCCCGAAGCACTGGAAATCTCGAATTTTACAAGTCATTTTCACTTTAAGTGATTGTTTTTGCATTTCTAGAATAAAAACTTACAATTTTCGATAAGTTCCAGAAACTTACAAGGCAGAAAACGTCGAGAATTAACGACTTTTTAAAGTAAAGGATCCTGCACACCCCTAATGAATAACGTTGAGTCGTTTACTGTTGATTATGTTATTTGAAGTCATACATGCTGCTGCTGTGCAGAGATAGATGTTGGTTGGTGATGCTGTATTTCCTGCAGTCTTTAACAATTCTGGTCCCATTTTATTTCCCTTTTTTGTTTTTGTATCACTTAACATTGAAAATATTATTTCAGTTTCCGCTTTAGAATGTGGCAATGTTAGCACTATTTTCGCGAGAGTGGAAATGTTTTCAAAAAGGAACTTGCCTTGAAAGTTTTTGGTAACCGATAACATGTTCCAAAATTCTCATGGAGATTTGTTAGTTAGTTCTTTTTTCTCCTCTTCGCTAAAGTATCCAGATAAACTAATTCATAAAATGTCATTTACCAAGATTGAAAAAAGTACCTACGTTTTCCCTCATTTGGCAAAATCTGTCCCTGCGTTCCTACGCGGGCGAAATTTAGTGAAAAGTCCCTATGCTTAGGGACATGTCCCTACGGTTGGCATCACTGCCGACACGTGCAGTATGAAGCGCCCTCTCGCGGCTGACAGACAACTCACCCAACCCCCGATAAGCTGCCGGCGCTGTCGCGACAAGTGAGGATAAAGTAGCGATGACTAATCTAAGATTTTCTGTCAGAAATAAGGTGCCAGAAATATTTGTATTTGGGAGGACACCTTTTCCACACACACACACACAGCATCCTTGCGACAAGGTACGTGCTTATTTCAATTGTAATTGTAACTGTAATTGTGAAAAGTGGAAACATTACAAAACAAGCGGTTTCTGTTACGGACTTCCTGAACGCAATTTGCCGGGACCTGTTGCATGAAGAGTTCGCCGACCGGCCGTCACGCTGGCGGTGAACGACTGAAATAACCTCCCTGTATAAATGTTCAAATTAATGTGCTAATATAATTTATAGGTCTGTTCATAATATGTGAATTAATAAATATTGCATTATTATTATAACATGAGTAGGTAAAAGACTGTAACAATAGAGATATAACAGCACATGTTCATTATCTAGTTTACGTGTAATCGCCAAATTTGTGTAAAAGCAACTGTCCTCAAAGAAATTAATGTCAAAAAGGTAAAGAATTGAATATTAATTGAATAACAAAAAGGGATGTTAGATCCCGTTGACGAAAAGTAAAAGTTCATGATTACTATTTTATGCATATTATTGTAAAGAGTGCATAAATCTTCTTTGGTTCTGTCATCAGTGATGTGCCGTAGACTATAAGTTTACGTCTACATGCGTTGTCTACACGTAATCTACGCGTAGATTACATTGGGTTGTAGTTTACATAGACTACGTAGACAATCTAAAGTGCATTAAAATTAATTTTCTAGGCTTTCATGAAAGGATAGTGACATTTTCAACTATATTGGTTCCTAACGAACTGAAAAGAATAATTTTTACAACAAAATTCCTCTTCTCTTCCATTATCAACTATGGAAGAAAATAAATAGTATGCAAAGAAAACAACAGATGGCAGTCGTGAGGCAAAATTAGTCTTTTTTCCATAAAACACTACAATATTTCCTATCTTAGGTTTTTTCCTAGGTGAGAAATTGTTCGAATTTGGAAGAAAGAGCATGAAAAGTTCTCTTCACACATCAGCAACTGATACGCAGCATAATTTTCTTTTAATTCCACGGCGCCCTTTGCTAAGTTATCACCTTTCGCCATGTTGTTTACATAGATTACGGCGTCTACGTGTATGAAATTGTCTACGTGTAGAATGTAGAGTGTCGTTGTTTACGCGTAGACGCACATCACTGCCTGCCATTCAAAGCCTTATGATCCAACTCTAATCCTTGCCTTCAAGTAAGTTGGCGGAAATAAATAAGCCTGGATTATACAACAAATGTTGAACAAGTATATTTTCATTATTTGATATTAGTACTTATGGTAAGTCGGCGAGGTCAGGACCCTCGCATATACGTTTGCGCGTGTGTAGCAGTGTCATAGTTGCAGACGTAACATTTTCAAACTGTGACCTTGTGTATTCTTTAAATTAATCGCATGCACCACACAGAAAACTAAACGCATCATATCGATTGACGCACCAGAATGCATCGATTGATGCACTAAAGTGTGTTTTATGGCTTCTTCAAAGAATCAGATTCACATTTGATGCATTTGGGTGTATTTTTGTTATGTCGCGAAAGAAACACCAAAGTGCATCATTTGATTCAGATGAGGATTTCTTTCAGTCGAGATGCACTTCAATGCATCAGTTGATGTTCCTTGATGCACCTTCCTGCATCTATTTGGATGATGCACTTAAACGTTTGGTCTGAGCTACAGAGTCACGCATCAAGGTGAATCAAAACGCATCAACTGATGCATTGAAGTGCATATCGACTGTAATAAGTCCTCACTTGAATCAAATTATGCACTTTGGTGTTTCTTTCACGACAAAAAAGGCACCCAAATGCATCAAATGGGAATTTGATTCTTTGAAGAAGCCATAAAACACACTTTAGTGCATCAATCGGTGCATTCTGGTGCATCAATCAATGTGATCAAATTGATTTAGTTATCTTGAGTACACTTACATTTTGTTATAACGTTAGAACTGATATGTATTTTGTAGTTATAATTTGGAGATTTCTGCACTTATTATTCCTCATATATTGATAAAAAAATTATACCTACACGGACCGCTTCGACCTTACGTAGGCCATAATATTTTTTTATGAGTTACAGGAAACCAAATCTCACTTTCGTATGTTGTTAGAGTAGGTTAAAAGTCCGCCATCTTGAAACGATGTGGTTACGATTTCGCTCAAATGCAACACCAGACCAGTCTTCCGACATATCTATTCTCCGGAAATATTTCAGATGAGTAATTTTATCGAACTTAGCATGGGCACCAAAATGGTGACTAGCCTCCTCTATGGATATCATCAGTCACACATTTTATTATCAAACGTAAAATTTCTGCGAGATTTCACTTTTTAATCTCGGAAAGAGATTTGAGAACATCAGCGTTCAAGCGTCCTGGAACTCAACGTCAGTCTTTTTCGTCTGCCATCTTGAAACGCGTAGAATGAATGTCACTCAAATGTAGTACCATCCCCTGTAAGGTCACTATCTGCTGTAAACTTTTCCCCTCAAAAGATGTACATTTACTGTAGTCACAAATTGTTCCTTTTAAACCAGGCATTCTATTTCGAGGGGGGCTGTATTTGTAGAGGGGGCGGTATAGATAATAATATTACATAATTACCATTTTAAACCTTAGTCTTAGAAGTTGTTCAAAGAGAAAGATGGTAATCCGTGAATATTTTAAGTGTGTTTGCAATTAAAACTTTGGGTTTTCCCTACTAATTTACAGTTTCCATCTAGAATTTTTCATTTTGAAAGGGGTTGAGGACCCATCAGCTCCCCCTCTGCGTACGCCAGATAAGATAAGTTTTCCAAAGGGGGAAATCTGCTCAAAGATTGAGAATTACTGCCAGAACACAACGTATGGAAATACTTGCCGCCATTTTTGTCATGACTAAACAAATGTTGATTCTAATTGGCTGCGAAGGAATAGTGAACATGGAAAAATAGATAGAAATTAACCGACACTGGGCTAGTTTTATTCCACGGCATACGTGCCAGACCCTATCCTCATCTTGTCACTTTATGTAGCCACAAATGGTGGAGCGGCATGAAGTTGGAAATAAGACAATCTTTTGTTTAGGCAAACTGAAGTCTCTGCTGGCAGTCGAAAGAGCTTTTTTGCCTACTTACGTCTGTAGGGCAGAGGTTCAATTCGTTTCGCACGGGAAACTACTATTTCACCTCCAGTGACATACATGCCTCTTGGTTGCCATAAACTAACACGGGCGACGCCACAGTCTTACCAGTCCGCGAACTTTTCGAGCGCACCTCTTACCTATATGATAATCTTCATGCGTTGTTTCGATCTGCGAAACTTGCTCATTGAAATTTGTACAAAACATATAAATAGAGCCCTGTGCAATCAGGATCAACCGTGAAAAAATACACAAAATAACCGAACTTATAAATACACATAACATGCACATTAAAAAAGCCATTAATTTCCTGCTTCGAAAGAACAAAGCAAGTTTTTCTTATCATTATCTCCCACCATTTAATCGCAAGGACCAACAATTACAGATATCTCTTAACTGGCAGAAACTACCGTTCAATACCAATTATTCACGCGGTGCTGTATGTGTGCACTTATCATTTTCAAATGACAATAACAATGCCATACCAGAGACCATCGACACGCCATAAGAACCACATATGTATTCATTCAAGTACCAAGCAAACTCGTAAACCGCATCGAAGCAGTTAATAGCGCAGGACGAAATTGTGAATAATTTGCAGTCTTTCTTTTTCTGTGTTGCATTGCACCTTGGGAATGTGGCCGGATGGAGAACAAAACACAAGCGTTAAGCGCTCGTCAATAGAGGGCAGCACAGTATGCAGTTAATGTTGCTGATCTTGTTGCAAGATTGTGAGCACCGCCTACCCCCAGTATGTGGATGTAATCGCACACAAACGAGATTTGCATAAATACAGTATGAAAATTGATGCAATTAAAGCAACCGTTACAAAATTAAAGGGATTAGAATGGCACCACCACATTTGAAACTTAATTTTTACTACTATAATCAGTCTCGGGAATGTGTGCAGCAAAACTGCGAATTGAGGAGAGAAAGTGAGTGGACGGAGCAAATCAGTGCGCGCTGCTACAAAAGGTAGGTAGCTGTAGCCTCGTTTTCCCCTCCATGCACTCACTCCTCCTCTCGCGTTCATTGGCTGAGACCTCTGGAGTCCCACTTTGTTTCCGTACGCTTTATCCAGGGATTCCCGTAATAGAGTATATTTTTATTTTATGAAATAATTTTCCTAAAATACAAATCTAACCATGTAAAGGATGTACCAACAATAAGGTGAAAAAAATATTTTATTTTCATGAAATGGCATATATTTCTACATCATTACTAGACGTCGTATTTTAGGTTTTTAACCTATTTTTTCCTTTACAAGTATATAAGAAATAATAAGTTATGTCAACATTTCGTTAAAAAACGCAACAACTGAAGAAGTTTTATAGTGCCTAAAAAAAACTATTTTGCTTTTTAGAACCTATTTTAGGTATATGCGCCTAAATCAAGCATTTCTTAGATTTTTATATATTTTTAAAGGTTTTACAGGATTTGTATGTCACACAGAGGCATTTGCATTGTTTGGTCACGAAAAAATTCTATGACGAACGTGTTTGAAACGTACTCTCTGTCGATTTCCCTTCCTCCAAGTCCATGGTGATTTTTCAAAGCTCTAAGCAAAGCAAAGTGTCTGGTGCCACTGTTACCTGTACAATCCAAAGTGGACTGATCCGTGTGGTCTTGCTCACTTTCGCGTCACTTGGGTGCTTTGTGGCATTCACGCCTTGCAAACTAACATTTCGGCATTGAAGTTTGCACCACTGACTATGTTTTTGTTGAAAGATTATTTTCAGCATATAAAATGATTTTCACAGACAAAATTGATGAGTTTGAATATGGACAACATGAAAAAGATTGTTGCCTAACTATAGCGAAGAGTGGATTCTAATAGCAAATTTCCAATGGTAAGTTCTGCCATCGCCGTAGGGTTAGGCAACACACATAACGTTATGCAAGATGGTACGTATTTCAGGATATAGGTGTCCCATTTTCATTGCCGGTGACTATACCTAATCAGCATTTTAAAGGAATTTTGAACTATTTTAATTTTTTAACCTATTTCAGGGTTTTTCGAGGCTAACTTAAGATTTTTAGGACCTATTTTAAGATTTGTAGGGTTCTTCGAACCTATTTTAGGATCCTAAGTCCGAGGTCTAATCATTACAAAGGGTATATGCTAGTTAAGTTTGAAAAACAATATCTGCCATATGTGCCCCACGATTTGCTCTACATCAGCGGTGGCCATTTTTTTTTTTTTTTAGGGCTAATTTACATTTCACAAATCACTGGCGGTCTACTTATCTTATTAAACCTAACAACGAGAGCCTAAAAAAGGAAGCAAATGTACTACAAAATTGACACTGGTTATTTTGTTTTATGTATGTATGTATTTATTTATTTATTAAATAAGTTTTGGCTTCAGTACTGTGGGCCTGGCACCTGTTTTTGGCCGGATCTCCCCAGTTCATCTTAGCACCTTTTCTCCTTTTAATGACAAGGTAAATATATATATATATTTTTACATAAACATTATTACTACACTTTTATTCTTTCATAAACACTCATTTTAACAAAAGGATTTCACTTGTTGCTGGGTATCAGTTAAAAAATTACACAACTATTTTGTACTTTTCAGCAGTCAGTTCACTTGTTTCGAGTACTGCATTCCGCCAATGAGTTTATCCTGTTGCACGTTATATGACGTTACTGCTACTCTCAATTGTTGGTTACTCCGAACGGAGAAGGCAAAGAATATTTACATTTTTTATGGTTAATTGTTATGTGATTCAACAAAGAAAGAAATTGACTGTTACAACAAAGCTCTTTTCCTGATACAACAGTTGAAAATACAGAGACAAAAGTAATAAAATGTTTTGTGACTATGCATAATACAATCCGTATAATAGAGCACCGCGGGCTACGTGTCGCGGCTTGCCGGTCGACGCGTTGGCCACCCTTGCTTTACATGTAGATGTAGTCACTCTACCGATATACACGATTAAATTACTGCAGACTCTTGCACAGACTTGCTTCTCGATTTTGCCGATGACACGTCGAATTTCCTCCTCTGAGTTACGGTTCGGAGATTGGTTTTATAAACCTGCGATTTCAAATACCCCCAAAGGAAGACGTCGCAGGGTGTCAAGTCAAATGACCTCGCTGGCCAGTACTGGTCGCCGTTGCGCGAAAGGACTCGACCCGGAAATTTGTCTTGCGGAAGGCAATCGTCTCGTGGAAGGTGTGGCAGGTAGCGCCAACTCAACAACAAAAAGACAACAGTATAGTCTATGCGTTTACTTCGTTAACGTCCAAGAACTGAAGAAAGCCGCCGCCACGAACGTGGGTGGGGATAAACAGCAGGCGAGTTATTTTCGTCCAATCACACTCAACCTTTAGCCAATGGGCGCAGCTGTCATTCTGCTCGTCTACTCCACGTGGAGTCTAAATCACATGACTGCAGATACGCTGTTGCCGTACTTTGCAACTTCAATGTAGAGACCGTTGAAAGGTGCTTGTGCGCGGAGGGATAAGGTGGCGTAGAGTAGATGTGTGGCAACACTGTGCGTTGAATGCGATTGTTCCAGCTGGTGGGCGCGCTCCGTGGACTCCAAAGCCAGCCTGTCGTTAACGAAGCTAGCGTGTCGACTATACTTAAATTTAACAGCGCCGCCAACCCAACAAGACCATGGCGCAATTCAAATCCGGCGTTGTTGTTGGGACACCCTTTATACTTCTGTAATTTGTAACAGCAAGTATAATTTAATTCGAACCTCTGAAATGTGATCTACCGATATCGGAGTCGAATACGCCAGGGGTCTCGGGTTCGAATCCCGGAATGAATGATGTTTGTGAGTGTCCATTCATCAATTTCATAATATCATCAATAATCTCCCATCTTCGCGATTAGCCAAAAGTGGCAGAAATGCGAAGTAAAATAAACCAAATAAATCAATCATGGAGCCGAGAATACACAAGAATGGATCTCGTCTCGAATAGTTTCATGTGCAAAGAACGTTTTTGCTTTGTTTTAAATACAATTTTTACGTTTTTGCACGTGCAACTCTAGTATCTTTGTAATCAAGGGGTCCCAGGTTCGATCCCTGTTGGAGGCACCTTAAACTGTGGTCAAACTGACCATAAAAACTGACTTTTATCAACAAACAAATGTGCCACGGAACATGAAACCAACTGGAATTTGGGTATGACCTAGATCTCCTCCTACCTTCCAGATCTGGTTTTGAGATTCACCTGAATCACTAGTGAAACAAGCCCTCGTGATCTATAAGCCTGCTTAGAAGGTAAGGCACAACAGGAAGAACAACTTTATAACTTTTTAAAGAAAAAATGTCCTTTGATTGGCAACTGGCAGAGAAGCAGACTACACAAATGTTTCGTCACTTCGTTAATCATGAATGTTTACAAGCATCTTCCTAATGTTTTGCGAAACTTGCAAGTGCTTCCCAATGTCAAGATGCTTGCTGGCTTCGCGGTTTCACAACAAACAGTCGGTGGTTTCTAAGCTATATGTGTTGCAAGTTTTCTTCCTTTCAACATGATTAAGTTTATGCCCACTAAGCAGATAGTTATGGATGCTTTGATAGTTGCTCTATACAATTTGTTAAGCGCTATTTAACAAACTCACAATTAATTTACGGAAATGTATTGTGTTGTCAAACAATGTTTGATAAACGTGAAGTAACATCGATACGGTACTAAATGTTATGTTTAGATACAGAGTTCTATAAAACACGTATGTTGCAAATGCGATAACAATTCGCGAAGTATGAAAATTCAATATTAATGCTAATTTATTATTATTATTCCTGCATAAGAAGACTTGGACCCAGTAGGTAATGAAATATATTACCAGCAAAGATTTAACTCGCACACTGTACGAACATGAGTTTTATTACAATTATCATATGTTAAATTTAAATTAATATGATTTAGTGAAACAATATCATATGGTCGTCAATAAAAAAATAACAGTTCGTGCGTGTTGTATCACTTACAACTTACCTGGAATAAGGTAACTGAAAATTAACTTAAGCTTACTTTTTAGACTTACGTTAAATTTAACCTGAGTTACATTTCAAAAAGAGTAACTTTAACTATATTAACTTTCCAATGAGTACTGTTAGAAGTTATCTTCAAATTTACAATATTCTATAGAATATTTAACAGTTAAAATGTAACAATTCACCTGTTGATTTACAATATATATTAATTAGTTTAACTATGCGATGGCCATTGATATTTTAATAAACCGCAATAGTCATTTTTCCTTTATTTTACGGTACTTGGATGGCAGAACTAGTCAACTTTCTTCATAGTGTATGTACGAGGCGTATTTTTTAAGTAAGTACCGTTTTGATATGTACAAAAAACAAGTAAACTTTTTGTAACAATTTTATTGTTACATGAAAGACCAAACTTTTATCTACTTCTCCACATAATTGCCACCAATATTAAGGCACTTATCATATAGAACAACAAGCTTTTGTATTCCGTCGTCATAGAAGTTTGCCGCCTGAGTTGACAGCCACTGCAACACAGCCGATTTGGTACCCATCGTGAGCACAATTTTCGATAGTTTAAGCGTTCGATAACAATTTCGTAGATAGCACTTCTTGAAACTTCAGGGAACTCCTCTGATAACGAAGAAATCGTGAAGCGTCTGTTCTCTTTCACTTTTTCGTCTACTTTCTGCACCAAATCGACAGTGATCACTGAGGGTCGCCCACTCCGTTCCTCGTCATGAACATTCTTTCGGCCATCTTTGAAAGCTCTTACCCATTTGCGTACCATTCCATCACTCGTAATGTTTTGTCCGTACACTTCACAAATCTGACAGTGAATTTCAACTGCTTTCACGCCTTTAGCACTAAGAAAACGAATAACAGCGCGTATTTCACAGTCGGCGGGATTCTCAATCGGCGGAGGCATTTTAAATAAGCAAAAGCAAATGTATACACGATCGATTGTTGCCGCAATGGCGTCTGTGGCTTGCCAACAGATGTAGGTTCACAGTGCGTATGCACGGGACACCGACCGCAGCGCTGCAGCGGCGGAATTTCAAAACGGTACTTACTTTTAAAATACGCCTCGTAGATAGGAGAAAAGCGCTTTTACACGACTCTGTATGAAAGGCCTAGTGACAAACTGTTTTACGAGCTATCAATGACACTATTGAGTGCATGGCGATTAGTCACTGTCCCCATTGTCAGCACTGATTATGGAATTTTGAGATAGATTTGATCCTCCGCTTTTTAATTGCTCTATGCAGGTACAACTATCGGCTGGACACTTCTGTCAGTAAGAGAAGGTGGATGAGACTGCCTATCCTCTCAGTGATGAATTCAGTGGGTGGCCAGGGAGGAGGGGGGGGGTTCACACCAGAAAATTAAAGTCTCCCTCCCTGAAAAATTCAATAACCTGGTAAGAGCATTCAGACAATAACTACGAAATTTGGCAAGCATGTTGAGTTTGGCTTCTTTCATTCACTTTAGTTTAACGTAGAACGTACTTTTTTTTTGTTTGTATCTCGTTTGTAGTAATAAGCACTGATTCAGCCCTCTTTATAATTAAAAATCAAAATAATGAACGAATTTAAATTATCACCCGTTTTGATAACTGCTTAATTAATAAATTGGATGGATCAGGATACGCATCAAGCTTGTGCGAACATGTCAATTGAATTGATGTTTAAGTCCACTTTATGCATAGATAGGCTAATCGGGACTGGACCTACAGTTTAAAATAGGATACGAATCACTGTGCAATGTGCCCACACAAAGTTTCATTGATGATGTCATCCACAGATATGCCGGCCCCATGGCGGAGTGGTTATCACATCGCGCTACGACGTCAGGGGCGCTGGGTTCGAATCCAGGCCTGGGCATGGATATTTGCGAGTGTCCTTTCACCAATTTCATCATATCACTCATCCCCATTATCATCATTCATCTCAAATTAGACAAAACCGGCGCAAAAGCGAAGTAAATAAAGCTAATCAATCATTCACAGATATGCTGTAAAAAGCCTACAAGCCATAAATGTAAATTATTGCATGCTATAATATTATTTTATTGATTCTTATAATCTCATTCTTAAAAGATAATTATGATACCTAATTACACTTCATTTAATTACACATCAGAGGTAATAGGCAATTTTAAGATTAGTATTATAAGTTGATGCCTATGATATTCCTCGTAAAGTTTGATCCCCCCCGAGGAAAGTGGCAGGATTTCATTTAATCGGTCACGCACCACCAGCGCGTGTTCTTTGCGTAAAGTGACTGACTGTTCCTTTTAGCAAGACTGTTCCTCAGTCTTTCTTTGTGCATTTGCGAGAAAGACGCACTTCACTGTGCCCCTTCCTACCAAAAATTAATACGAACGCCCTTCCGCACTTGCTTCTGCTAATGGGAAGAACGAGACTTTGAACGAAACATGATCCGATGTGAAACGATGAACTGGGCGATTATATTCTGTCACTGACCGATGTGTGATGCCAGCTTATACGGGTACACACCAGGTGACACCTTACACCACATGAGCTGCATGTACACCAAGTGTCGTCACGTGTTAGGACAAGTGAACATGATCAGTGTTGCCAGACATTTCTTATTAATATCCCTACGAGCAAAAGTAAAACATGCCTACATAAATGTATAGACTGTGTAGGTCTGTTGAATATTTGACCCACATTCACAATATAATTTATAAAATACTGTTAGAACATAAAAGTACTAATTGGCAAAGCAAGAAAATATATTCTTTATGCTTCAAACACTACACCTTTCCCGAGTTGCAGAAAAATACTTCAATCCAACAAGCCAGCCTATAGTCAATGCACTTTAAGCTTTATATGGGTGAATTTTATTTTATGTTCGGTCAAAAGAGTAAAAATCAAAGAGGGTATAAGGACAGTTTACTTTTTCTTGGTAGACAAGACTTAGCATTAAGAGGCCATACATCAGCAGCAAAAATGGGGGGTAACTGCCCCACCACAGCCCCCTAGTAGTCGATGCCACTATCGAAATGAGCCTACTCGAATGGTAACTCAAACGTAGTTTTTAAGCCCCTCCCCCCCTGCAGTTTCTTCAATTCGAACACTGGACGTAAATTATGTTTCTCTTAGCAATTTTTATCTCTTTGCCCAAACGACTTGGGCGAAAGCGAGTCTACCACTATTATTCTTTGGTGACTTGATTCATACTCTTTGAAAGATACGATGAAACTTATTTAACTATCTGTATCAAACATTGAACGTTTGTTCGAAATTTAAATATCAACTGTTCCCTTATTCTTCATTCATTTACATTCATTATATTGTTTTCCTGAAACACAATAAGCAAAATTCACAATTCTGAAAATATACAAAGTTAAGGAACTTGGAAATAAAATAAACAGTTTTGTAAGTAACGTTTTCTACTTATTTTTGATATTCTATGGAAGCCACAGTTATGTGATGCGCTGGACTTTGTAACCCCTCCAACGTCCTCCTCACACAAAATCAGAACTGTTCTTGTGCCGTCCAGGCAGCAGGAAACTACTTTGGTCTCTCTCTTTCATGCCGAGCTCCGTGTGGTAGTAGTTAGCACAGCGCGCTACAACGTCAGGGATCGCGGGTTTGAATCCCAGCCAAGGCGTGGGTGTTCCTTGTGAGTGGCCCTTCATCATTTTCATCATATCATCCTCATCTGCGTGATTAGCCAAAAGTGGCAGAAAAGGGAAAGGAAAGTTATAATCCAAATCAATCTTTCCACTTCGGTTATTTTCGCCGCAACCGAATTGCGCACACTTTAGATCCAGAATTTCGCACCAATCTCACTGACCTGTTTTGCGCACAGATCTTGATCCAACGTTGCCACTTTGATAGCTTTAAAGTCTGTGCTCAAAACTGTTTTCTTCTTTAGACAAGAAGAGAGAGATAAATTAGAAATAGTTAATCTCTTAAGGATTAAATAAAAATATATAATTTGACCAGTAAATGTAGCAAGTCAAGATACAGTTTACATACCAATTTACATAATACAGTAAGTCACTATTGATGTTTTCAAGATACAATTTTTCATAAAAATTTACTCAAACTCAAAAGTTAGGTTAGGTTAATGACTGCACAACAAACACTTCCGTCAATCGAAGCTCGTGACCTTCGGAATAAATACGGATATACACCGACCATTACATTCTAGTCCACCAATCAGGTTCATCCTCTATGCCTATCTAATGCTACCCTTCCAGCAATAACACGTGTAAGTCCCCACACACACAAACACAACAGAAGTGAGAACGGCTTGAGAACATTTTACATATGACAACATCGCCTCATTTTTTTGTGCGCAATCCTGTACATTGTGACAGCTTGTCAAAGGCTTATCCCTGATAAAACCGGAAAAGTGTGAGCAATCTGGCTGTAGCAGTTATTTTATGTCTCCTTTCTCACACTTCATTAAATAGCGACGAACAGGATGAGGAATGTTGTCCTGATAAATGGATGATATGACACACATACACGCATGCAGTGACCAGAGTTCGAACCTGGCTTCGTAATGGTTCCGTCACGTTGGTCACTCTGTCACGGAGGCAAGCATACTTCCGTCTCAAAAAGTTGGTTCAAAAGCTTTGACAAAATAACTCACTTTTTTCATTGGAAATCAAAATACCCTAAACGTGCGACAATTTCAACATGGTTGTCAACACTGTTCCATACACGCACCTGAAAGTACGGGGTTCGGTTCAAAGCGTGACTTAGCTGTGGACAAAGAAACAGAAGCGGTGTGGAGGGAGAGGTGGAGGTGCTTTATTGGGTGGATGGAGTTGGATCGTGCTTACGGCCCTGCTCAAGGAGACCTTGACTCTCTGTACCGTATGCAATTGCTCACTGCACGCAGGTCATGTTCCTCTGTGCATAATGGTACTGAAAGCGCCGTGGCAGTACTTGCTGCAATTACACTTGGTAACAAGAATAAGTTCCTTTTCTCTCTTTGCTTTCGGGCCCCGCTGCGAATTGCTTTCCAGTGCAAGGTCGTCTTGATGTGGCGGTTTCGTTCCTGTCTGCTAGAGGAGTTTGTCGTCGGGAACTGATCAACCTGCTGCGAAAACGTATATTTTGTATCAAACTGTCCCGCGCTGAATACTGTCCCGCGCTGAATACTGTCCCGCGCTGAATTTGGTTTCAAAAAGGCGGCGACCTTCCGAGTCAAATTTTCTAGCTGCTCTGGTAAAGGTTCGCTTCCAATGAAAGTTCGAATCGAGTTGTTGTTTTAAGCCCACTTCGTGCGGAGATAAGCTAATCAGACTGAGCCTACAATTTAAAGTGGGACCCGAACAACTATGCGCATCCACAGGCATGGGCGTGCGGAAGGGGGGGGGGGCGTGGCAATGTTTTTTTAGAGAACAACACTATTTTGGGGGGAAATGTGCCTTGTTTGCCCCCCTGGAAAAAAAACCTTCCTTGCCCCTCCCTGGAAAAAATCCTGCGGACGTCCATGTCCACAGGGGTATCGAACCCGGGGCCTTTAGACTGCCGGGCGGGTTTACGGAAGTAACCCCTATTCCGCCGAGGCGATTTTTACACTTTTTTCGAAAAAACGTTATAACTCGTAGACTATTGGACCAATCTGCTTCGGGTAAGTTTTGTTTTGAAGCTAAGACACTAGGGCATGCAACTGTGTACAATTCAGAACGCCAAAGTGAAAAAGATGGGTTGGGGTGGGCCGTGCTCCCAATTTTCCATGAAAAAATCATGAAAATCTAGACTTCGTCCCATCTTTCCCCACTCCTATGGGAAAAGGACGCAGATTTAGCTTTCCTTTCATAGTATGGACCTTTCGTAATGATATGAAGGTTGTTTCATGTTCCTAGCTGGCACACAAAATGTAATATGAGCCAATATGTTGAAGTCTGCATGCACAGCTCGAAAAACAAGGTTAACAAGGACTCGAACACTTGACCTGGGCGTGTTGAAAGGGGGGGAAAGTGCTGCAGCCATGACGAAGGCTTTCCCAGAAAGCCTGTTAGTCTCTCCTCCACAATATAAACGTATCAAGGTGCAAATAGCATGGGAATTGTACCTAATTCTTCTTGTCGCCTTACGGTGACAACGGCTGCGAGAGCCTCATTTTGTGTGTCATCGAGATTAGACGCACCGAGACAGAGACGTCTGTAAAATCGAGAAAACTGCAAGACATATATGCCCATTTAACACGCTAGAAGACCATCCGGCCAACACTATTTGCTATAGTATCATGATGTAACAGTTTCGAAAGCTGCCTTACCAGAGTAATTCAAATTCGATGTATTTTCGCAGCTTTCTACCACAACACAGCTCTTCTTCTTCTCTACTAACAGCAACGTCTGCGAAATGTTATTGACAATTCTGGCTAAAGCACCTAGAGTTGTGCGCTTACATTTTCGACCTGGCTACACTGCTTTCGTTCTTTCTTTTCGTGACAAAACTGACTGTTCATGCTGGGAGTATTATGCTTATAATACTCGATAGCGATTGATATGTATTTAACATTTTATTCATTTAGCTTTCCTTTCTTATGTTCAGGTCATGCACCACAATTATATATCGCATAATGATTTTAAAATAGCTTGTAATAAATAAGCACATTAATCCAAATGAGCATTGTTTGTACGCTTATCATCTTGCAAAAGTTATTTTTGCAATTTATTACTCGTAAACTATATATCTATTAATCGTTTCCTAACGCTGCACATATATAAAAACCTTTATTTGTATGAGTAATTGATATTTATATTTCTTTGTGAGCAAGGGCTGGTAATAAAAGTTCACCAACTTGGCGAAATCTACGTATTTACAAAACAACTTGAAATAATTACAAGCACTACGTTATTATCAAAAGCAGAAACCGTGAAAGTGAGTCATAAATGATAAAATAATTAAGTACTAACACACACAGAAAGCAAGGGAGAAGAGTAAACATTTCACATAAATTTATTAGAAGTTATTTACGCCTTTATTTGTGTAGCTGTACATGTATTTTATTACTGCCAATATCTTTTTAGATGAGGATTATAAAGCTTCATTAGTGATCACCGGGTTTTAACGTAATTACAGGTTTTTGCTTTGGGTGTAGCCAAGCAAAAATGATAAATTTACTATTAGGAAAAAATATACATTAATTTCATGTTACATGTTGAGGTATTTTACATCTTTTCCGTTTACTTTTACGTAAAGTGCGATATTCTCTCCAGTTTTCGTTAAGAAACGGATGTATATTTGTTGGACAAACATTCAAAATATAATTTCTGTAAAAATTCAATATTTTTTATCTGATTGTGAGAGGCCCGACTCCTTAATTTATCTTAATCTTTTAAGCCATAAACCACACCGCAAATCAGTACTGCCACATATCTCAAATAACTCTGCTGATTCTGCGATTAGTGATTGCAGGTCAGTAGTTCACGCAGTGGTCCTTCGGATATTTAAGAATGACCGAAGACTATGAACAAGGCAACGTACATTTATTTACATATTTCAGTGATTTATTTTGCATATTTCTTATGTTTTGGTGACATGAAATCCTTGCTTTAATGGTCACACTCTACTTAGTTCTTAAAAAGTAGAACTAGTTTTAGATCAGGGTCCGCGTTACTTATGAAAGCAATTGTTTCCGGGTCACGTTCACTAAGAAAGGAAGTGCTTCAGGTTCAAGTTCGCCAAGACTGTTTCCGGTCCACGTTCTTGACAAAGCAACTGTTTCCGGTCCACGTTCTTGAAAGATCAACTGTTTCCGGTCCACGTTCTTGATGAAAGATCAACTGTTTCCGGTCCACGTTCTTGATGAAAGATCAACTGTTTCCGGTCCACGTTATTGAAAGAGCAACTATTTCCGGTCCACTTTCTTGACAAAGCAACTGTTTCCGGTCCACGTTCTTAAGAGCAAATAGTTCCGGTCCACGTTCTTATAGAACAAATGTTTCCGGTCCACGTTCACCAAAAAAAATATTCCGGTCCGAGAATTCAAGGAAAAGTCGACATGTTTTAGTCCGCATTTCCAAAAGAAGAAACCAATTGCTTTGAGGATTCTTAAAAAATAAATAAAACAAATAAAAAAAAAAGTGGACCAAGGTACTAACTGCACCCTTGTGTAAGCACAAAAACAGTGGAAAAACAATCACTTCCACCTACACTGCAATGTGCTGTGCAGGTGAGCGACTAGCGAGAGAGAGCGAGTGCTCTGTCGAATGTTTTGTTCCAAGGACGATTAACTTCAACTGTTGAAGCTACGGAAACCAAACCGAGTGAATTCAAAGCGACAATCGCCTTTGTTTGAACCGCGGTTCATTTCACATCTGCCATTCTCGCGATACAAAGTTCAGCACACCGTGGCACATCGTAACGACGCCAAGAGATCACAAAAAAAGCGGTATAGGTTTTTCTAAACCTTCTCACGAATTATATAGCCCGTTCGGGTAAATTGCAACGGAGTCATAGATAAAGGTACTTAATGGGCGTGTAATCTTCATCTCCGTGGGTGATAACACTGCTTCTCTGTCTTGAAGAGACACATTGCAAACGTTACCAACCCCCCTTCTTCATAACTACAACATCTCTTCAGGAAGTTGCTATTTTCAAGTGAGTGTGGTACAATTTCGCCGTAAAATGTACAGTATCTTTATTCCAATTCTGCCCAAAAGAAACAGTAAGTTATTGACTGTGGATTTCTCTCTACATTGCACTTGTAAGTCCAACTTTTAACTCCTTTAAAATAAAGTAAAGTGCTCCCCTGTGCATTGCACCAAGCCACGAAGGCGTATAGAGGTGTGGAGTTAGGACACCACACTTTCTTGATCACGGGCAAAGTTGGGGGTAATGTGATCAGCACGTCTTTACCCTCCAGAGTTTCCTCCAGGTACCAGCTTTAAACGACGCTGAGTGGGCACCGGAGCCGCTTGAACAGGGGGAAAAAATTTCTGTTCTCCCCTGCCGGGTCTCTCGCATGGTAACCACTGAGCTATCACGGCTGTCTATTAACTCCATTAAGACCATTAAAATGTCAATAAGTGTAGCCTATTTACGGAAAATGAGCTTCAATCTTAAAAAAATTTCATTGATCGACCAATTGGAACATTTTGTAACAGCAAGAGAGGGGAGAGCCTCCCCGATGTCGCAGTGGTCTTGTAATCAAGGGGTCCCGGGTTCGAAACCCGGTGGAGGCACGGAGTGGTTCGGATCCCACTTTAAACTGTAGGTCCAGTCCCGATTAGCCTTTCTGTGTATAAAGTGGACTTAAAACACCAATTCAATCAATCAATCAATCAGGCAAGAAAGGGGACATACTTTCTTTAGGCACCCAAATCTCAACCTCGCTTCCGCGTACACACTGCGTGAATGTGATTGCGTGGAGTGGTGGGGGCGAATGTATTTATCAGCCTTCGCTGCAGCATGTACTGCTCGCTCTGCACACTCGATTCCCCCACTTCTCTGTCACTATGCGCGGCTTTGTTCCACAGATATAGCGACAGTGTACAGTACATCCTGTGCTGCAGACTAACGAAGCTCTGGCGTCTGGACTCGCAGCCAAAGCAATCCACTGTGGGCTCGTGTTGTCTTCATATACAGGGTGGCCCAAAAAAGAAAACGGAACACATATACAACGGTTATAAATTTCTGTTACCGGTTACATTTTTTGGCCACCCTGTATATGAAGACAAAGCACGAGTCCGAACACATATACAACGGTTCTAAATTTCGGTTACATTATTTTGAGCCACCCTGTATTAGAATACATTTTTTGGGGGTTACATTATTTTGGGCCGCCCTGTATTAGAAGACATTTTTTGGGCCACCCTGTATATGAAGACACAACACGAGCCCGAACACATATACAACGGTTCTAAATTTCGGTTACATTTTTTGGGCCACCCTGTATGTTTCTGTCTCTTCATTCGTCCCTGCCTACCCACATCGTCGCCTTGTAATCAAGGGGTCCCGGGGTTCGATACTCGGCGGGTGCGTATTGGACAGTGGCTCGGATCCCACTTTAAACTGAAGTTCTAGTCTCGATTAGCCAATCTGTACATAAAGTGAACTTAAAACAAAACTGACGTCATGCGCTCACAGAGAGGAAACGAAATGTCGCACGTGCCTGCCAAGCGATCGGGAGTTAGTCTGACCACCGACTGTCAGTAATACAGGCACGTTGCGCACACACAGCAGTCATAGCTCGTCCAGTGTCGAAGAGAAATGGAAGTATCGAAGCAGCTTGTTCGCGTGTGTTTGTTGTATGACTTTAAAGTGGGCCTGTCAGCTGCCGCATCAAGTCGCCGCATTTGCCAGGCATTTGGGGAGAATGCCGTGAACAAACGCACTGCCAGGCATTGGTTCCAGAAATTCCGTTCGGGAGGTGTGAGCCTTTCGGATGAACCTCGCAGTGGACGACCACGTGTGTTGGATGACGAGGCCCTGAAAGCAGCCATCGAGGGGGACAGTGGTCTAACGTTTGATGAACTTGCAGAAAGGTTCCATGTTTCCGCTGAAATAGTCAGACTGCACCTGCATGGGAAGTCATACAAGTTAAGCAAGTGGGTACCCCACACAATGTCGGCAGCCAACAAGGAACAACGAGTGACAGCCTGTTTGTCCTTGCTCACTCGGCACCTGAACACACCCATATTTGATCGCTTGCTCACTGGTGACGAAAAGTGGGTCCTCTATGACACTCGCAAGCGCACCAGACATTGGTTGTCGTCACGTGTCTCTGTTCCTCACACCTCAAGACCACCTCTGCACCCACGAAAGGTTATGCTCTCTGTATGGTGGAATTGTCGGCAAGTGGTGCATTACGAGCTCCTTCCACCTGGTCAGACCATCACTGCTGACCTCTACTCTCAGCAGTTGCAAAGGGTGCACCGTGCATTGCGGCAGAAGGAGCCGGCATTGGTGTATCGCAAGGGTGTGCTGTTCTTGCACAACAATGTCAAGTCACATGTGGCAAAGAGGACCCGGGAGACCCTTCAGCAACATGGCTGGGAGACACTGTGCCATCCACCATATTCACCGGTCCTTGCCCCAACAGATTACCAGATGCTTTATTCCCTCGACAACCACCTCCGTGGGAGATCCTTCGCAAATGAGGGAGACCTGCGGAACGCACTCACGGACTTCGTTGCATCCAAGCCCGCCGAGTTTTATCACCAGGGTATTGTGAAGCTGCAGAAACGTTGGCAAAAGGTGTTGGATGCTGATGGAGATTACTTCGTAACCTAAAGGTACGTACCGTCCACTGTATTGCTCTTTGTTTATCACTGCTCTAGAACGGCAAGAACGTTTTTGGTTACCTTGTAAATGAAACATGAAGGTCATTGCATGGAGAAGGATAATAAAAGTATGAAGAGCATGGGAGAAATGAGGATTTGAGCTTGAATGGCGAGAGGATAAACATCTTGGAGGCGAACCTACTACCATTTGCGTTCTGAGTCGAGACAGTGGTAAGACCATTTATCCTAATTCACCCAGTGCTGGCCTCAGTGTTGAAGGTGTTAACATGAATATTGATTGTGTTCAGTGATTTATGTAAAATTAGGTACCTCTGGCAACCCCTAACGGGGGTTGTGGTACGTGATAGTCTCTTGGTTCGATCCCAGTTCATGATAGAATGGACGGACAGAGAAGCAATGGACACGACCTAGCGTAAGGGCATTTTTTTAACCTTTTTCACCAGTATCCAAAAATGGGTTAAAATGGCGATGCAATGTATGCAACCCACCGTACTTGGTTATGTTTGATGACAAACTAAGCTGTTGATCCCTTATCCATCCAGTTATCTTTGCTTGTATCAAATTTCCCCAATCTAGCAATGACCTTAATGCAAATGTAGGACACTTGATGATGTGCATTGCGCATTCAATGTCGCGCCTTGAAGATCTTATCCAGCGGAACCCAAATAGCGCGCACTCTTGAACCGCACACCGTGCTACTGACCGACTCTTGACCGAGAAATAGCTGACTACGGAAGTCCAGAGGAAATTTTTAAGTACATGACGTTCTAAGCCTTATCGCTTGACATGAGGGGTGGAAAGTGTCAACTTTGCTTAATTCTAAACAGGAAGAACACGTGCTGCAATTGTGCGCCCACATTTGGTCCCTCTGCAAAGGCTAGCCTTTGGTTTAGGTCCTTAAAGAGTCTTATTATTCGAGATTGTCGTTTGTTTCTCACTATATACTGTCTCTGGAATCTATGGAGCAAGGGCGTGCATAACGGAAAAGGGGAGAAAGCGAGTTGGGGGAGCAAATCATTTGTAGCTGCAGTCACTTCAGTTTATTGGTCGAGCTCTCTCTAAGCTCAGCGACAGGTTAAGTTTGCAGCAGAGAGGGAAGTAAAAGACAGAGAGAGAGAGAAAGGAAAAAGCTATCTCTCTCTCTTTCTCTCTCTCTCTCTCTCTCTCTCTCTCTCTCTCTCTCTCTCTCTCTCTTTCTCTTCTTCAAGCTATCTTTTTCACCTTTTCTCTTTCACTTTTCTCTATTTTCTCTTTTTCACTTTTCCACTTTTTCTCTATTTTCTCTTTTCACTTTTTCTCTATTTTCTCTCTTTTTCACCTTTTCTCTATTTTCTCTCTTTTTCACTTTTTCTCTTTTTCACTTTTTCTCTATTCTCAATTTTCACTTTTTCTCTATTCTCTCTTTTCACTTTTTCTCTATTCTCCCTTTTTCACTTTTTCTCTATTTTCTCTCTTTTTCTCTATTTTCTCTCTTTTTCAACTTTTCTCTATTTTCTCTCTTTTTCACTTTTTCTCCATTCTCTCTTTTTCACTTCTTCTCAATTTTCTCTTTTTCACTTTTTCTCTATTTTTCACTTTTTCTCTCTTTTTCACTTTTTCTCTCTTTTTCACTTTTTCACTTTCTCTATTTTCTCTCTTTTTCACGTTTTCTCTATTTTCTCTTTTCACTTTTTCTCTATTTAGATTTGATGTATTAGTCCACTCGAGAATGGCACTCACCAACTCCCGTGCCAGTCTTGCCTCAACCGCCGAGCTGTTCATATCCCAGACTGTGACAAAAATTGCAGCATTACAGCTCAACTATATTGTGTGCACATTTTGTTCTATATATGCGAAAAGTTGCTGCAAACTTACCCTGTCGCGGGGCTTAGTCACATTCGCGCAGAGATTTGATTTATTTCGCTCGCTCTAGAGACCCTCGGAATAGAGTGCAAGAGCTAGAATTACTCTAGAACACAATCCCAAGTGCAAATCCCTATCATGTTCTCAATATCATCTCGAAAAAAATGGACAAAAATACTAAAAATATGGTTATTCTAAACCACTCAATTCTTAACTTAGGTCTGGGATGTGAAAACACCCAAATGTCAACAACCTCTGTTCCACATAGTACACCCTGGACCGCACTGTTGGAACGGGGCTGTGGTGCCTTGACTCACAACCAGTAGGGCAGTGTTTGTGAATGTCATCATCTGCTCACTATTAATACCCATTGTCGCGATTAGACAAAAGTGACCGAAACGCGAATTTGATTAACTAAATCAATCAATCGTATCAACATCGCTTGGTAGTGTCAGAAATGTATGAAAGAACAGGGTATCTACCAGTTATATGATAGTCAAGAAAAAGTTATGACATTAAGGCGAGGAAGGACAATTACGCACTAGTTGTGCATTTATTTCAATATCGTCGGATTGAGCACTGCTATTTAGAAAAGGGTTTACTATGCAAGAGAGTATGAATTTCTCTTCGTGTTGCAAGTAGAAACTGTTTTTCAAGTTGATTAGTAAACTAGACACGATGTTTGAAAAATATGATTAATAAGTACGCGTATTTACAGAATCCCATGTATTCCTTATGGGTAATCGACTTCAACTTCAAATTACGGCTAATCAAATGGGAGTTTCGACTTTTCCTTCTATTATGACATAGTTCAACGTGTCCTTTTCCGTCCATGTACTTTTTTCTACGACATTGGATCTTTGATATACCCGAGAGAACAAATACAATAATGGTACCATAAGCGTAATGCATTTCTCCTTGCCTCCTACGGCCATCCTGGCAGTGTTGCCAAACCTGATGTGCATAAAAGAGCTAAATTTCACCATTAATAGAGCTAAAGATTACTTTCAAAGGAGCTACGTTAACGAAGGCTGCATAAAGTACCTCCTAGGGTAAGTATAGGTGTCAAGAGAGGTGGGGGCACTGCTATTACCGTTAGCTTTAAAGTTATGGCAATTTATTCTTAATTTTCACCGCCTAGATTTGGCGGCATCACCCATCTCAATAATCCACTGATGTTCATATGAAATCGAAAATAAAGGATTCCCGGATAACAATATTGTCATCTTCACCTCAGCCACGGCGCTATATAAAAGTAGCTGGGGAGGTAAGAGGGGTGAGTGACGCAGCCAATATAACAATATCACGTCACGTGCAAAATGTACACTCATGACAAAAGTTGGTCTTTGTGGGCCGGAGACACCATCATAGTGGGGCAGGGGGGGGGGGCGGGTGCCACAGTTCACAGCCAAACGAGTGCACGAAAGAGCCAGATCTGGCTCCAAAAGAGCAAAGTTGGGAGCAGTGATCGGCAGCTGCCCCAGCGAGAAAGCTAAGCTAAGCCGCGCGTCAGGCTAAGTTTGCAGCAGGTTTTATGTATCAATCCGCGCGAGAACTGACCTCAGAATCTTCCGTGCCAGTCTTGCCTCAACCGCCGAGCTGCTTACATCGTAGACACTGAGAAAATCCACAGTATTGCCAACCGCACAACCGCAAAACACATCAAAACCCGCATGCATGTCAAGCGGAATATATTTCTGCTTCTTTTTGTCTCCTGAAACATGAAATTTTAGAAGTACTTTCTGCGCATAGATTGTTTAATAAATGTGTCATTACTTAATATAAATGCGAAATAACTTCTAAACATGAGAGCGTGTGTGTATATTTCGAGATAAAAGTAAACAACGATAGGCCCCTCTTGAATTTAATGACAAATTATTGTTTTTGGTTTAGAAAGAAATACATTTATGAAAAACGTGGTTGCTTCGTTCGCAATACATCCGTTATTGTAAGACACACGCACTACAAGTTATATCAGAAAAAAAAAAGCATGATTTGTTATTGGTGACAATCAGGTGCATTGTCTGCTGCTATTACTCTGGTTTCAATTTATGAATCACTTCACTAAACCAGGACTCAAATCTTGGTCTGTCCATTTCATGCTCATAATCACCCTTTCTTTGCACGGAACAGTAAATATGCGCCTTCAACAAAGGCTTCATTGCCGCCAGTGGGTGAAACAATAAGCCTTCCCCTTCCCCTCTTCTTTTCTCGTCAGTTTCTTCAGCCCTGGCGGTGGTTTTGCACGGTGGTGTCCAATGTTTGATTCAATGTACGTCCCCCGCCACCTATCCCCCCCCCCCCCACACACGGAGTTAAAGCACGTCTCGTCCAAATAATAAACATGTTTCTTATCACGGCGATATCTTTTAATACCTCGGAGATTCTTTTGTCGTCAAAAAACAAACAATCGCGACCTCTTCCTAAACTTAAACCGCAAATCATTCAGCACCTGTGATACAGTTCGTGTGCACATTGACGGCAAATGACTTCAAGCCCTGTTTTACTGTGATCATGTTGTCGTAAGGAGGATTATGCATTTACAACAACTTGCTTGATTTGAAGAGCTTTACCCTTTTGAAACAACACTCGGGTAAAACCGCGCCCTGAACAGGAGACCTCGATTCAGATTTGAAGAGCTTTACCCTTTTGAAACAACACTCGGGTAAAACCGCGCCCTGAACAGGAGACCTCGATTCAGCCATTCTCGCCGCTGTATAGCAACCTGCTGCAAAGTTGACTTGACGCTTGGCTTAGGGGAAATTGTCCCTCAGTAACAAGTAGGTCAAGCAGTCAAGAAAGTGGTATATTGTAATCACAATGACTACTTGATTGATTTATTTTACATCACTTTTCTGCCCCTTTGCCTAATCACGAAGATGAGGATGGATGGTAGTAAGATATGATATGTGAAAGAAGCCCCACATCAGAT
The DNA here is from genome assembly GCF_977018435.1 of Lepisma saccharinum. NCBI lineage: Eukaryota > Metazoa > Arthropoda > Insecta > Zygentoma > Lepismatidae > Lepisma > Lepisma saccharinum. The sequence continues at coordinate 35,207,764 of NC_139257.1, read as the reverse complement.
TATACTGGCTGTGAGTCCAGACCCCAGAGGCTCGCTTGTCTGCGCAGTGCAGTCCAGGATGTATTAATAGATAAAGCAGGTCTAATTATCTTGTTTAATACAGCCTCAGTTTTCATCTTAACTGGGTTTTAGTAGCGGTTTTTCATTAAATAAATATTTATTTTATAAATTGCTAATTTCTAACTTTACCCAAGTAGAGAGGGCATAAATAAAGGTCAAGAAAGAGTCATGGAAAGAAGTTTGGATTTGTTATTTTGGCAGACGCCCTGAAGAAGAAAGTTGAGATTGTTTTACGAAAGAGGGTAAAGTACTTTGGGGGTGTCGATGTGAAGTTGAAGCGACGATGGACTCCGCCATCTACAGACAGTGATGTACAGGGGCCGGATTTATAAGCACAATCAAACAGTAAAAATAAGCAAGTTAATAAGCACAAAAAATGTAAAAATAAGCACCAAAATAAGCATAAACAAATACAGGAAAAACTGAAAAACATTTGTTTATTAGCTCTCTTATCTTATTCAAAGCTGTTACAGTATGTAAGGAAGGTCATCCTGAGATTTTCTTGTGTGAAGCTCCTGCATCTGTCAGTGAAGAATGATATGTACAGTGAAAATGTTCTTTCTACGTAGCATGACATCACAGGCGCATGTGAAAAACACCACAGTTCTTCGGTGAATTCCTCTTCAATGTCTGTTTCTTCACCAGAAATACTTTTATAAATTTGACACAGTGTTTTGTAACCGGGATTTTTCAGTAATACCTGACTGAGCTTGTCGGACACAATTTTAGCAACACCGTGAGTTTCTGAAGACAACGTTACTGAAATGTCATCAATGAGAGAAAGCGAATGTTGCAATGGATTATTTCGAGCTTTCAACTGTGTTATAATAACAGGTAATTTGGAAAAATGATTTTGGATGTACTGTGTCTTTTCTTGGATGATGTTTCTGTCGTGTGGCTATTTACTTAGAAGCATTGATCTCGTCATCCCGATGACGTAGTATGATTGAAATATGACAGATTTGAGTAAAATATGCTATTTTAAACCACAATCATAAAATAAGCAAGCATAGCCGTTTCCAGCAGAAATAAGCATTTATAAACACTTTCAACCTTAGTTAAATAGATCATCAAGGTATGTAATACGAAGTATAACCTTTCTCCTTACCATTAGAAGTCTGGAAAGGAATATGCATTTCGCTTACGAATCCGGGCTTGATGTAAATTGGCATGTACATTGCCTGGATAGTAACAGATTCAAGCCGTGAAACGCCGCAGAGGCGACGATGCAAAAGTTACATTTAATTCAACGTCACGAAGAAAGTACACACGATATCCTTCGCGAACAGACGAGAGTAAACTCAAGAAAAAGCTGCAAGGAAAAAATATTACCACGATTCTTTTAACACGAGTTCAACTTGTTTGTAAACGTTATATTTAGGAAATGATTCTGGATGCATGTTAAGCTACCAGACGGTGCAGTGCACAGATTCAGGACCTGTTTATCAACGATTTAATCTATTTCCCCTCCCCCGTCTTACGTTCTTAGTATGTTTCTAAATATATTTCCAATAGTGTCAGCAGGCGAATAAACCCTTGTCAGTGTGTCTTGCGTACGTAATTAGTGCCTCGTTCTCACATGAGGGGGGAGGATTTGGGGGGGGGGTCCTTGGAAAGAGCACAGAGAGCCTAGATTGATGGCCCACGTAAAGGTTTTCCCGGCAGCTCGTAGTAATGTGGCGGCTAATTTGGGCCCCGCCTACCCTATGCTCCCGTTGACAGTTTACCCATAATTCACTTGGCGATTTAACCCGACTCCCGTTTTGCACCGTTGCCAAGTCATGGGGGGGAATCTCAAGCGCTGGTATCGCAGACACGCTCGCTTCTTTTCTCTCATTTTCTTCTTCTTCCTTTTTTTGTTCGTTCTTTAATTTCGTCTGTGTGGAAAGACGTGCTGCACACGAAGCTCGACCAGGAAATGTACTGGCTTGAGTTTTCAGGCAGTGATTTCATGTCTAATAGAGCAATCACTGGCGGTCTTTCTTTACTCTGTACATGTGTAACCTTAACTTCCACACATGCCGTTGTGTCCTGATATATGCTTCCATCTAAAAGTAAATAGCTATACAGAATGTCCCAAAAAGATATCCTGATTTTAGACGGTCTGACCTCAGGTTTCCAAAGTAGTGTGTATCAGTTCCATAAGAACTCCATACCCATATTACTGTGAATTTCTCGTAAAGCATTTCAACAGGCATAAAACACCCTTTTGGGTATATGTACATCAAGTATGCAACATCTGTACAGGATATGAACACGCCGTTCGTTACAAACTTGTGACAGTTGAAATCTGGGTAAAACACGCTGTACATAACATACATGATCTACAGTGCTTTGAAACCAAGAGAGAAAGATTCGAACCCAGGAGAAGAAGTCATTGGCAAAGTAAGGCAAACGACAAAATAAACACTGAACTGAACATAAATATATTTTTCAAGCATGCAAAAAGTTGTATGATTGCATAGCTGTCATTATGATGAAACACTTTACCTTTCTTAAATAAATAATTTCAATTTGAAATATGGAAATTAATTCCTACAGTACGGAAATATTGATGATATAACTCACTCTCTCCTTATATTTTTCTCTATCCCCCCCACCCTTCACTCTCTCAGATAATGTAAATAGTATTGCATATTAATATGGTTATCTTCTAAAAAAAGGGGTAGTCAACTCACGGTAGGCGAACTTTTTAAGTGGCGCTCGAAAAGTATGAAATATGTAGATACTGAAATTAAGTTACAAGAAATTTGCCATCAAGGTGGCATGCAAGTTCCAATGGGGTGGTATGGCCATCAGATGTCCCTTTCCGGAAAAGACTGGACGCCAGCGCCTCTGACGGATTGGCTAGCGTTTCTGTCAAGCCACCTGTTGTAGGTTTGAATCCCGGCAAGGCATTACTAACCCTCATCCTGTTTTGAACTGAGCAGATGTAAAATAACCGAAATAAAAATGAAGGCAGTTGGGGGTAAGTCTACCCTTCGCTCTCCGATCACGGGAATCTGCCTGCTCAAATAAACCGTGACTTTAGAAACAGCCTGTACATCCTGTAATAAATCTGAATGGCCAGAGATTTTCCCACAGGCAACAGGTTGAAATTCTAGGATCAGATCACCCCCTACGCAGTCCGAATTTCCATGACGTGAGCAAATGAGGAAAGTTATGAATACTTTTCTTTGAAAGGTCCCTAAGTCAGTCAGTGAACTTGTGGAGCGAGTACCTTGGATTTAGCTGTGTCAGCTTCGAAGTATCATATGATGCCTGGCGGTCGGATCACGCTTCAACTGATAGCAGGCTGTCGTTTCAATCTTTCTTATCAGCAGCCAAGAAGCTGAAGTTGGCCGATATAAACTTACGACCAGCAACTGCACGCTCCACAAAAACAATGAAAGTAAAACATAACGGCTCCCAAACTTCTCTCGTATCTCATACGATATTTCTTTTTTGCGAGACTGTAAACCAGACAGAACCGTCCTCAGTCGCATTTCAGTAAAAGCTGTAACAGAGTACCGAGTCTCCTCTGATAGCGTGGTGGTTAACGCTGTCGTATTTCAACCTTAGTGTTGGATTTCCGGTACTGTGAGATCCATGAGTATTACCGTGCAAATTGTCCATCATGTTCGTGCACTTTATTTGACCCAGTAAGAGCTTCAAGAAGAAAACTCAAAACAAGACATCAGGTTGCCAACTCGCAAGAAATCAGGTTGCCAACTCATAAGAAATCAGGTTGCCAACTCGCAAGAAATCAGGTTGCCAACTCGCAATAAATCAGGTTGCCAACTCGCAAGAAATCAGGTTGCCAACTGCAGAATCACCATCATTTCACTGATATGAACTTACAATTTCTGGTCGATTTTTCTCCTCTATTTTATTCTCTATATTCTCGCAGATAGCCTAGAATATACGCTCCTGATACATATAAATCCATCGCATAGGATGTAAGAGAAAAATTAATGAAAATAGTCATGGACAATTTGCACGGTAATACTCATGGATCCCACTGTACAATCAAGGGGGCCTGGGTTCCATTCACGGTGAATTGACTTCAATTTGTTATATCGCGACGATGAGGATGAGTGAGGATCTGATGAAATTGATGAAGGGACACTCACAAAGAACACCCATGCTCAGTCAGGGATTCGAACCCGAGACCCCTGGCGTCTTAGCGCGCTATGCTAACCACTCTCCCGCGGGAGTCGCCAATTCCCGATGAGAGTTGCATTGCACAGTGGTTCAGATTCCACTTCCAACTGTGATCCAATACCAATTAGCTTACCAGAGCATAAAATTGATTTTTTGTTTTGAAAAGAAGTAATGCACAGATGACAGAGAAAAAAACTATTTGTTAGAATGCGGAGCCATTAGAGAGGATACAATTTTAGCCCGTATCTATACAAAAGCAACATGCTCATGCATCATTTCAATGAAGTCTCCTCCTAAGTCTTTTGATATAGTTTTCGTTTGACAGTAGATAGTACCGAATTTGGAAATTGAAATATGCAGTAGTTGCACTACAATAGTAGACAACGGATTTATATGTACACGTATTCATAAGACGTTAAAATAAAGCACATTCTTGTCGTGCGTGACGCTGAGGTCGTTCGAAGAATGTAAACGGAGTGTACGATTTTATAATACCTTTGAAAATTGATATCTCTTTGTAGTACTCGGTAACAAATTGTGTTTTAATATGGAGTTTATAAAAGTTTAGTGGCATTCTAAGTTGAGGAATAAATAATGTATTTTAAACTTAACTATACACCTTAATTATCATCTGCGTGTGTTTGAATATGCAACTTTGTATTTGACTTTTGCATTACAATGAATTTCAGTTACGTCTAATGCGTTTTACATAGACGAGTCGCTTGCCTAATAAAAAAAATGTAATTTTTAATAATTGTATGAATAAATAGATATTTTATTCCATATTTTGATTAAAATAACAACATATATATTTCCATATCTAACACTTTTCTCGTACATATAAATCCGTCCCTTGTCAGTTAATGTCCGCACTCGGGAACAAAAGCTCCTTGATTTGGGTTGTTTGTAAAACTACTCCCAAAGCTACAGAGGGGGGGAAACAGCTATCAGGATAAAACTACTGATGAATGTTTACCATACACTCCTTTGACATAAAGCAATTTCAAGTTTAAAGGAAACCAGAATTAACAAGAAACAAAAATAAACACACCACTTAAACGGGATTCGTAACACTGCCAAGCTGTCCAAGATGGTTGCTTTACCCGGTGATTAATATTGGGTTTTCTTAGAGCTCGGAAGAATGATAAACTTTGGCCCAGGATTCAGCAACACTGCAGGTTCGCAAAACAAAGCGGTGTTGTATTGGAGGAAGCGCATACGTGACGAGGTCACACGGTGGGGGAGAGATTTATAGCGCAAACAGGCGTTTTCTGGGACCCTCGAGTGTGGAAAGATTTCCTTCACGATCAAGCCACCTCACGCTGCTCCACTTCGCTGAGAAGCTTCTGGTAATCTTTGTTCTTCATTTCAATGATTGGAAAAGTTGCTTCTGAAGTGCTTTTTGGGTTAGGATTGCTTGTGCTTTCCCTAAAAAGCAACTCTGTTATAACTTAGACACCGGATGATAAAGGGAATTCCTTTTTTTTATTTTTCAACACGGAACATTGAATAAATAACAGTGTTGATAATTATCTTCCACCTGCAAGATTACCTGTTTTTCCCTTGGTACTACTTTACTATACCGGAGACACCTATCAATGATTTATTTCGCAATTTTTTACATTGCTAACGTACTATTCTGCATTTCGGAACATTTCTTTAGGTGAAATAATGAATTTCTAACGAAAATAATATCTATTTCTTACATTAACGAGTACTTACTGTTGTTCCTTATTTCCAACAAACCATCCACGGGTAGCCCCAAAAAACATTGACTCTAGCCCAAAAATTCACGATAGCCCCACGAACCATCACGGGGACGAGGTATGCCTACTAACTTAGGTTAGGTTCCATTAGCACTCCTTTCGTTCAATTTAGCATATACGGACAATACGAGAGCGTATTGTGCTCTCGTGCAGAAAGCAAATGGTGGCAGCAGCAATAGTGCGTCGGAAATAGATTTTCGTAAAAAAACCACATGCATTCGCATTAAAATGGATCAAAACTACATTCCCGAACATCAACAACGCTACAGAAAATGATTTGCGTAAGTACTTTCTCCTGTAAATTTGAAGAAATCTGTCTCCGGTATAGTAAAGTGTTACCTTTCCCTTTTTCAGCCCATATTCCCTTTTTTAAATACATTTTCCTTTATGATCCCTTTATTGACCAGCTTTTTAGCCTACGTTCCACTTTTAAAAAAACGTTCTTTCGTCCCTTTATTGACAAGATATCTTGTTTAAACATAATTAAATAATCGCATCGCATTAACATTTGATCAAATTACTGTGTAATATTTTAAATCATTTTGAAAATTTAACTTATGGTTTAGAAATGGTACACAGACATAACTGTCTCACAATTAATTATGAAAAATTAGACTGTAAAATGGTAATAACTCGTATAAATTTTCAAAGAAACAAAACAAAAACGCGCGCACACACACACACACACACACACACCCACACACACACACACACACACACGCACACACACACACACACACACACACACATATATATATATATATATATATATATATATATATATATATATATATATATTGATACATAATTTTATGACAGTTGTATTATTTGATTAATTTTGTACTCGAGTGTATTGAGGTAGGATCGTCGCTGTGACGTGGTAGACTACCTCAGAGCTCCTCATGCCTCGTGGCTCGAGCGAGGTGGAAAGGGGGCGGGGCTAGTAGTTGAAACGGCAGATCGCTTGACGTCGGACTGGGAATCGAGCAGTGCCTTGACGTTTGTACGGGGTGTAATACCTGTAATTACGTGTTCGTATTGAATAAATAGTAAGTCAAGGAAACTGATTCTTATTACTTCCCGTCGTCATAAGTATGGCGCACGAACAGGAGGACTCGATCGTCTACGTCGTTAGAATCTGGTTGTAGCTGTTAGATGGAAGAATTCAACTTTTTCGTCTGTGATGTTGGAACGTAAGTACTGAACTTTTTCTATGTGGAAAAGAAGAATGACGAATAACTTTATCGCGCTGTGATTGTAGCACCGAAACTATAAAATAGTTGTACTGAATACTGCGACTAAAATTCTTAGCTAGCAGTAACGGAAATTGAAAATGGCTACAAAAAAGGAATTGGAGTTTCTCTTTAAACAATTTGAAGCTAGACTCGCGGAACAAGTTAGTAGTGTGAAAGCTGATATTAATAGTGTTGAAGCTAATGTCAAAGCTGATATTAACAGTGTTGAAAGTAACGTCAAAGCGGATATTAATAGCGTTGAGGCCAGTGTAAGTAATGTAGGCACCAGTATAGGTCTCTTAAGGCAAGACTTCGAATTATTGGAAGCACGAGTCGAAAAGAAAGTGTCTGATAATTTGGTCGAAACAAAAGAATGCGCCCATGAACTAAAGGAACAAGTGGTCAACTTGAGCACGAAATTGGAAGAGAAGATAAACGAGGTTTCTGTTACGTGTGTAAATCAACATAAAAAATTGAGAGAGGTTTTCGATTCTCATGTAAAACAGGTAGAAAATGAATGCGTAGAAATTAAGAAAACACTCGAAATAAATCAAAAGAAGTTTGAAAGTTTAGTCAACCTTGTACATGGAAATGAAAGTAGTATGAAGGAGTTGTTTAATAACATTAGTGGACATGAAGTTGCTATTGCTGAGTTGAATAGTAAATTTAACGAAATTAGTGTTAAGTCTGGACAAACTATTCAAGATCTAAACTTGACCGTTCAAACCGTTCAACAGAAAATATCTAGTAATGACATTACTGTTAAGGGTTGCTTACAACAACTTACAGAGATTACTAACAAATATGAGGTTCTAGATGATAAGCTGGAGAATATTCGGTATCAAGTTAGAGATTTAACGAATGATTTTTCCATTTTAAGAGTAAGTGCTGAACCGGTAAAATCTTCTTTAGGATTAGAAACTAGAGTACAAGGCTTAGTTAGTCCTGATGTTCCTAGATTGTCTGAACAGCAAAGGGAAGCAAGGAAAGCTTCTTTACCCATTGAAAAAACTGAATATATCACGTTTAGAAAGCAAAGACCATTACGTAAAGGAGAATCTGATTCAGATGTAAAATCTTCTAACTCTGAAACTAAAGTTCAGTTAAGGGGGCTTAAACGTAAATCTGTAAGTAGCTATAAGACAGGTAGAGTTACAAAAAGCATGTCAAGAGATAAATTTCATGATAGTAGTTCGGAAAGTGGAACTGATCACAAAAGTAGTAGTTACAGAAGGAAGTTTGTACCTAGTACACTTAAGTACTCTGATCTAGATAGGTTACCTAAATTTACTGCAACTAGGATGGATTATTTGGCGTCACAATTTCTTCAAGAGGTTGAGGATCGCTTGGATATGTTAAATGTTCCCAAAAAAGATTACATGAAGTATGTACCAATGCTTTTGAAAGGTGTTGCTAAAAATTGGTTCTCTCAGGAGAAACTACACATTGTAGATTATAGTTCTTTTAAGGTTCTTTTCCTTAATGCCTTTGAAAGTGCATCGTGGAAGTCAACATGTCTTGCAAATGTCTTGTGCAAGAGATACAGCAAAGAAAGTAGACAAACTCTGTTAAATTATTTCTGGTCACAGATTAATTTACTAAATTCCATTCAGCCAGACATGCCAGAACAGCAAAAAACTATTTTAGTAGCCCAACAGTTACCAAATAGAGTTAGAGAAGCAATCTTAAATCAACCTAATATTAGTCTTGGTACCGCTGCGGAATTGGTTGCGCGTCATGAAGCTTTGTATGCAAGTGTTGAAGGTGAAAGTAGGAGAGATGGAAGGCCTGTTGGTATTAGACAAGTACAAGTTGTTAATGAAACTAAAAGAAATAATCAATCTAGAGTAAGCAATATGCAAAATTCTAACGCAAGCCATGAGACTAATGTAAGGAATTCTGGTAATTTCAGGAGATATGCCACTGATAATAATAGTAGTAATGATAGTAGATCTGGTCAAAGGTCTTGGAGAGTAAACAGTTTTCCATATTCTGGTAATAACTATAGAAATAGTAACTTTCGAGGTAGATACAATTATAGTAACCAAAATCGTATAAATGCTGATAATAGTAGGCCTAGGTATAGAAATACTAGTACAAACACTGTGTCACACGATGATGTTCAAAACAATCCTCAAAGAAGTGAACCTAGATCTAGTACTAGGGAAGAAATAGAAAATGGTAATGGTGGGTCTTCACTTAGAGTGAATGCGCCCTGGTTTGTACCTGAACAACCTTTAAACTAGATAGTGAGTCTATTGTTATTGTGACACAGAATAGCATAGGCGAAGATGAGAATATTGTGTCAGTAGACAATCTTAATACTGAAGATTTAAGAAACAAACTTTGTAATGAAAATTCTAATAAAGCAAACTGTGAATCATGCCTTAAAAATGTATGTAGGGTAGATATTAATTTTTATGAAGACTTGTTAGAAGATGAAGCGAAATATAGTTCTAATAACTTAATGTTACCCGTAAACCTCAGAAACAAAGTCAAGAATACAACTTCTATCTTTGCAAATATTAATGGGATAGAGAGTAAATGCTTAGTAGATAGTGGTAGTGACATTTGTTTGATGTCAGAGAACAAATGGAAAAGTATTACTAGCGAAGTCACCAGACCTAAATTAGAGCCAATAGAAGATATTATTTTGGTTGACTATTCTGGAAAAAGAAAACAGAAAGTACTTGGAAAATTTTGTGTTGATATAGAAATTGAAGATATTATGTTTTTTGTTCAGTTTGTTGTCGTCAAAGATTTGACAGTAGACATTCTTTTAGGTTTAGATTTTTTGTATAATGTAGAGGCTCTTGTAAACTTCAAGGAAAATTCTTTATTGTTACACACCAAACAAGGTGAAAGGTTAGTTAAATTATTACCTATATCTTGTCCAACTTTTGATGTGAGTGAAGAGGCAGAGAGTAGTTGTCTTAATGTAAAACGAAAGTCAAAAGAGGAAATAACTGTTGCTAGTGTAGAAGATCTTAAATTAAAAGCTATGCAAGCTGAAATACTCGATGAAGATGAAAAGAAGCAACTGTTTGATTTGTTACTTGAATTTAGGATGGTGTTTGATGAAAAACCTGGTTTATGTACTAAATATGAACATCATATTGAATTAGATACAACAGAACCTTTAGTTTCTAAGCCATATCGAATACCTTATCATTACAGACAAAATGTTAGAGATCATATTCAAAAATTACTTGAGTGGGACATTATAGAACTTTCTGATTCACCTTATTTAAATCCACTAGTAATAGTTCCTAAGTCTGATAGAAGTGTAAGGGTATGTACCGACTTCAGGAATATTAATCAACACCAAAAAGTTAGTCAAATTAGACCTATTAATATTGAAGAGGCATTACAAGGATTTGTTGGCAGACCATATGTATCACTGATCGATATGTCCTCTGGATTTCACCAGATTTTGTTGTCGGAGTCATCTAAAAAGTATACTGCATTTTTGTTTGAAGGTAGACAATACCAATACAAACGTTTAGTATTTGGTACATGTAATGGAGTACAAGCATTTACGATGGCAATGACCAAGGTATTAGGCGACATTCTGTCAGAGAATGTTATCATTTATGTTGATGATTTATGCATTAGAAGTGAATCTTTAGAAAGTCACATAGAACATTTAAGAAGTGTATTTTCTAAATTAAGAGAGTCTGGTATGACTGTACGTCTCAAAAAGACATTCCTGTGTAAAGAAAAGTTATTGTACTTGGGTCACATTATTGACAAAACAGGTATAAGAGTAAATCCAGAAAGAGTAGAGGCTATTCTAAATCTTCCTACTCCGAAGGATGTAAAGACACTTCAAAAAATAATAGGTTGTTTCTCTTGGATGAGAAGATTCATTCCAAACTTTGCTACCATATGTGCACCTTTATATGAATTGTTAAGGAAAGGTAAGAAATGGATATGGACTAAGACGGAACAAGAGAGTTTTGATTTGCTCAAGCAAGAAATTTCTAATGATGCTAAACTATTTCATCCTGATCTTAATCAAAGGTTTTATGTCCAAGGAGATGCTTCCTTACTTGGCATCGGAGGATATTTGTATCAAATAATTGATGGCGAGAAAAGAATAATAAGTTATGTAAGTCGTACACTGAAAGGTTATGAGAAACAATACACCATAACCGAGCTAGAATGTTTAAGTCTTTTATTTTGTATTGAGAAATGTAATCAATATCTTTTGGGTAAAGAATTTACTTTAGTTTGTGATCATAAGTGTCTCACTTGGCTGAACCATTCGAAGAATTGGAACCCTCGCTTATTGCGTTGGTCCCTTCAACTTCAAAAATACCAGTTCATTGTAGAATACTGCAAAGGATCTGACAATGGTCTAGCGGACTTATTGTCCAGACAATTTTCAGAATCAGAGCCGATCTTGATGCACATAAACAATAATGTAAGGTTTAAAAATGAAGTATTGGATATACCTGTAGAGTTGTTAGTCCAAGAACAGTACAATGATAAGATATTTCAACCTATTATTGATTATTTGAACAATTGTGAAAATGTAAATGTAAGTTTACCTCAAAGGTGTAGAAATTGGAAAAAGTTTTATAAAGTATGCAATGGAATTTTGATGATAAGAGATTTTCACTTTGAGAACATCTGGAAAATATGTATACCTCAATCTTTAGTTTCGGTAATACTGAGGAATTATCATGACAATATGGGCCACTTTGGTTGTGAAAAGGTACTCAGAAGAGTTAGGAAACTGTACTTTTGGCCTGGTATGAGAAAAGGTATTCTGAGTTATATCAAAGATTGTGAACTATGTATGAGAACGAAGCCGAGTAGACATCCGCCCAAGGGCATATTCCAACAACATTGTAACCAAGGTGAAACTATTTTGTTTTTAGATATACAAGGACCATTAATTAAAGGTTCGCAAGGAGAAAGGTTTCTTCTAACCTTACAAGATGCTAACACTAAATATCTGTTCGCTTATCCAATTAGGTCAGGTACAGCCAACAGTATTGTAAAAGCCTTGCTAGAAGGATATGTCAGGCATTTTGGCATTCCACACAGGTTGGTTAGTGATAACGCCACGGTGTTTCATTCTAACAAATATGTGGACACTTTAACAAGTTTAGGTATAAAATTGGCGTATACCCCAATATATCACCCTAGTTCTAATTTAGTTGAGAGAATTCATTCTGAACTCAACCGGCTTATGCGTGTGTTTTGTAAAAACAACCACAAGGATTGGCCGAAATATATAGATGTAGTTGTAAGCTTATTAAATGATAGTGTACACACACAGCTAGGATTTGCTCCCTCCGAGTTACAACTAAACAGAGATCTTAACTCATGTATTTTGAATCATTTTAATTTACCGCCTAATGAAATTTCTCTGTGGAAAGATAAACTATACATGGCTTTTGTAAAGGGTTTCCAAGCAAGGAAAAAAATAAATGACAGGTACAACTTACAACAAGAAAATAGACCTGAAGTTAAAATAAAAGACCTGGTATTTGTAAAAACCCATTATCTTAGCAGCCTCCTAGAAAATCGCACTAAAAAGTACTGCGAGGTCTATGAAGGGCCGTATATGGTAATTGACAAACAAGCAACTAATGTATACATTGTAATAGATTTGAAAACTGGCAATATCAGTGGTAACCATCACAGTGATAATCTAAAAATCTGGAATTGTACCATTGAAAAGAGAAGTTGTTATTTAAGCCAATTGGAAAAACTAAATCCAAAATTGTACAAACATTTATTTTGGGTAGATCAAAGAAAGATTTAGATTTTGTTTCAAATTATTTATATTTATTTGCTATTTTTATATTTTCTTTAACATAAATGTTGTTGTATTGATTATATCCAGTATATTTGATCATGATGTATACCAGTTTAACTGTAACTACACAAAGTATGAGTGTAGATAACATAACGATGTGTAAATTATAAATGGGTATTTTATTTTGTAAAAATTTCACTTGAAGGAAATTTTTCTCCCAAGAGAGGGGAGTTATGACAGTTGTATTATTTGATTAATTTTGTACTCGAGTGTATTGAGGTAGGATCGTCGCTGTGACGTGGTAGACTACCTCAGAGCTCCTCATGCCTCGTGGCTCGAGCGAGGTGGAAAGGGGGCGGGGCTAGTAGTTGAAACGGCAGATCGCTTGACGTCGGACTGGGAATCGAGCAGTGCCTTGACGTTTGTACGGGGTGTAATACCTGTAATTACGTGTTCGTATTGAATAAATAGTAAGTCAAGGAAACTGATTCTTATTACTTCCCGTCGTCATAATTTGCAAATTTTGATAAAAATCTACATGTCCATAATGAAAAATAATATCTTAATTGTTAATTAAAAGTAGCGTTCTATTAATTCGAAACTGTTTAAAGACAATAACAACGAAATTATTAACCATTATCCATCATTTACGAAAAAATACGACCGTTGTTGTGGCTACTTACGTAGTTACAACTGAAGGCCTCTGTGCAACAGCCAGTCAAGTCCAAATGATAAAATATTCCAGGAGACAAAACTGAAGTTCAAAATAAAGTAAACTGTGCATGACCATGAAACTGATCTTTGTGTACAATAATTAAGGTCGTGGGAAGAAAATTTATGTACTATCGGATTAAATATAATAGATACTCGAGTTTGGACGCCAATTAAAAATTAACCCGTAGACCAACATAGCAACGAGTTACTTTAGCTTATTCAATTCTCCGTTAATGGTAACTGTTTTCTTTTTTTTTCGAGTATACTTTCGATTTTTCATCGACGTGAGAAACAAAAAAGTATCGGTTTCTTGGTGTTTTTCGAACGACTGCTTTCTTTGAAATTCTGTAAATATAAAACTTGTTTTGTTGTTCTCACGATGATGCAGTGGCGAATAAAACATTTCTTCAATTTCCCTACACTTTCAGGCGAACATTTGGTTCAAGATATTGCACAAACGTGACAAAGAATATTCTCTACAATGCGAAAACTTTAGGAAAAATTATTACCCTTGCTTTCCAAATATATAGTCCGAATGCATATAAAGACCTAATCATTCTCTCTCTCTCTCTCTCTCTCTCTCTCTTTCTCTCTATATCTCTCACCTCCTTTTTCTCCTTCCTCCTTTATTTCTGTCTCTCCTTTCTTTTCTCTCGAGTTTCCGACACTCGTCGCATTGAAACGGAGGGAAGATGCAGGAAATACACGTATACAGAGGCGTCTCGTGAACGCATGCTGCGCATGCGTCAATTATGGGAAAATAATTATTACTTTCTTTCAGATCAGATCGAAGAAATGTAATATAAGCTTGGTTGAGCGCTCTCTTGTAAAACAAATATATGAAAAAATTAGAATGTAGAAATACTCATGAATGTCGCCGCAGAGCAAGCTGTCCTTTTCCCCACAATTGACGCATGCGTTCAAGAGACGCCTCTGCACGCATAAGATCCACCAACCCATCTGAAACCCTGGCGTGGGAGCAGTGGCGCTAGTGTCGCTAGTTCAAGTTACGATGAAGCCTGTAGTTCGCATATTTTCCGAGGTTTCAGAAACTTTAGTGGATCTTATATCTACGGCAATATAATATTTCCAATCAGATACGTATAATACCAAAACATATTAGAAGTAAAGTACATCGGTCGAAAGTTTCTGCTGCAATTAACATTGACTCTTATGGCGTTCTCGCCTTGTAATCAAGGGGTCCCGGGTTCGATACCCGGTGGAGGCACAAGTGGTTCGGATCCCACTTTAAACTGTAGGTCCAGTCCCAATTAGCCTTACTGTGCATAAAGTGGACTTAAAACAACAAATCAATCAATCAAACATGGCACGGTGATTTGGATCCCACTTTAAACTGTAGGTCCAGTCCCAATTAGCCTTACTGTGCATAAAGTGGACTTAAAACTACAAATCAACCATTGACTCTTATGGGGCTTTGGTAACTAGGCTCTGGCGTCTGGACAGACACCATGTATAATTCTCTTTGGAGTTTTTGTTGATTCCTGTCCATGTGTGTTTGTGTCTTTTGTCATTTTCATCTTATCATTCTTCCTCATCGTCGCGATTAGCCAAAAGTGACTTTTCTTAGGATAAAGAGAGACGTTAAATTTTCGCGGTTGTTCCTTTCGTGTTAATTCCGGTGTTGAATTTTAGCTTCGCGCTTAATCCGTTTCGCAGTTTTCTTTCGCGCTTACCTATTGTGGTTTCGTGATTAATCCGTTCCGCGGTTGTACCTTTCGCGCTTATTCCGGTGGCCACGTTTGGTTTCGCGCTTAATCCGTTTGGCGGGTCTTCCTTTCGCGCTAATTCCTGTTTAATTTTTGTTTCGGAATTAATGAGTTTCGCTCTAATTCCTCTCGTGCTTAATCCGTTTCTCTCTTGTTTCTTTCGCGCTTAATCCTGTGTTACGTTACGTTATGCCAATCAATCTTGTGGAGCTTTGGGGTTAGGGCACTTATATCATGGCGGACGAAGATTCAGTTTTCCCATCCGGAAGAGACCTTCAGCCATTCTATGTATATATTCTAACTCGTTGACTGCCATTCTATGTATATATTCTAACTCGTTGACTGAGGCTAAACTTTTCGAATGTATTAACTTTGGCAAACCATGGTTTATGAAAGATCGGCCTCGTGAATTCCTTTTCAAATCGCGGATACAGATAATAGCGTGTTATCTTGTGAGTCTGGCCTTATTTTTCCACACATTATATCACATAAAAATAAACAGGGGTCAGTTTATTTACGCTATCAAATAAAGAAGAGGTTGACCTAGAAAATAAACGTATTGAAATATTTCTAGTTACGATGTGTCACGCTTATTTCGATTCTCCTTTCATCGGAATGTATGGTGCGATGCATAAATATTTCCAGGGAAAAAAGCGGGGAAATTTTTCCTGGGTTGGATCCAACTTGCGACAAAACGTGTTGAAAAATTGCGGATAAAACAACTTTGCAACGTATCTGTCACCACAGTATTTATATCAATTCCGATTGCGAACAAATTACTCACATGGAGAAAAGTACAAATTTTCGCTGTATTCTTCACAGAATATGTACAAAATGTGGCAAAGTTCGGGAGGCTCACTATACGTTACTATTACTTCGCGATTTAACGTAAGTGAAAAATGTGTTTATCATGTCATTTTATTCACTTACGGATTCGAGCTATTTCCATTGCAATACATTTTGCAAATTGTTTGTTACATTCCCTTGAATAACATTAAAACAAGCACCTGTAGGTCAATCAATATCATTTCACACCTACTGTTCTCATCCAAGCGAGTGCCCTACAGTTTCAGAATTTTAGGGATTCCGGGTTCGATACCACCTTAAACTGTAGGTCCAGTCCCGATTAGCCTTTCTGTGCATATAATGGACTTAAAACAAAAACTCTAACTAACACACTATTATTTAAAAATCCGGGAAAATGAAGTTAAAAACCTAGAGCCTGGCAACCTTGCTTTATTAGAAAAGAAGGGGCAGACAGAACCAGTCTTTAAGTGTTATCAACACTACTGATAGTATATTAATCAACCTTATTACCATAGCTATATAAATAAAAAGATAACAATGCAGAATAACAAATAATAAATTGTGTCTATTGCAGAATATTATACGCTAGTAACATACTCTGCGGCATTCTTTGAATCATTATCATAATTGTTAAATATATATTGCTGGAAAGGTTTCACGGACTACATTGAGGGCTTTGTGAAAGCTCAACACAAGCGTATCGTGCTAGGCATATTGAAAATTCACAAGTATTGTATCGGAGGCACACGTAAATAATGATTAGCTTTAATGTCAAACATATTGTTCTCTTATCGGTATTGTTTTTCATCAATAGCGAAAGCAATATTCAACCTTATATGTTAATGTTCCATTTTACAGGTGGCTATATACAAGTAATGTTCTCTTTATTGTTAACCGGACTTTCTTGGATCTTTTTACCATGTTTTTTTTCTCAAAGATTTTCATTGTTAGAAATTTCACGCGGAAAAGTTGACAACACTAAGATCATGCACACTGTTAGATATTACCGTAAAATTTAACGGTCTACCTGTTCATATATAAAAACGGGCCGCAAAAGTTCTTTATTCAAATTTAAATACAGTATTTCACAGTAGTATAATCGTCGTTTTTTTTACCAATCCAAAAATTAGTCTTTAACCTTTCATCGTTGCAATTCTGTCCGTCAGGCCCGTAGCGAGGGGTAGAGTTGGAGGGGGGCTGAAACACGCCGCTGGGATTTTGTTTCCCAAAGTAGTACTAATAGTACATTATAAAATATGTTACGTATGATAGAAACACAATCTTCGGATACAGCAACAATGTATCAAATTTTACGAAGTGTAATATTTCGACTATGATGCACAATTAATCAACTAATGTGCGACATGTTCTTTCAGTCAAAATAACATAGTTTAACTAAAACACCAAACAGTAAGTTCATATGAAGACTCGTAGCATTCACGTGATGCCTCTCAGGGTATGGGTAATAATATCTCTGTTCATTCGTTGGTCAAATAACCAGTCAAGTTTTCACTAAGAGAAAAGAAGCATATTTTACTTCTTAGCAAAATAAATGCTCATGTTCACAAAACCATTGGAATTTCAAAGCAATAACAGCATCTTCCAATTCAACATCATCATCTTCTTCATGGCCCTCGCCGCCGGGTATGTGGCAGTCTTGATCAAGGATCTAAGGGGTGTAGAACACTGGGGGAGTTATATAGAATCGAAGTCGTTGTGGTCTTTAATATGTCGCAATATTATAATTCACTTCACTGTACTGTAACACTGATCACAAACTTGCATATACCCACAAATTTCAAAATTGAATATCACTCTGCCGGGCAAAACTATGTAACATCCACATTGTAGAGTCCAGCGCAGATAATTCTGCCGTGCAATGCGCGACAGAACTAAAGAAGCAGTGTTGCTAATGGAGCAGATAGAAAAATCGCTGCGGTGCGCCGATGCACAGCTGTTACGTACAACAATAAAATTAGAGAATTCAGGTCTATCTAACGTTGAGTTTTAAACGTCATGCATTATACCAGGACTAGGATTAATATGTACTAACAAGTGGCTTTGTATGTAGCTACATACATATGGACTAAAAATTCGCAAAATATGAACTAACACATAAGTACAATTACCAAAAATTCTGCAAAGAAGACTTCTTCATACGATTCCTTATTTGAGTGATTTCAAACAAAATAAAAAAAATATATACGTATATATTATTTTTCATTGCATTAATGCACTGGTGGCGTTCTAACTTTTCACTCCCAAAACCCGTATACACTGGTATGGAACTGCAACGGCAGATAATAACATGCCAACGTGTTAAACCGCTACAATTGCACCATAACACTCCTCCTCAAACAGTATTATTATTTCCTCTCTGAGATCTGTGACAGTCGGTTGCCTTTGTTGTACATTTACAAAGGATGCCGGCTTCGACAACAATAACAAGTACATATACTGCCACTAGATGATAAGCTGCGCGGCTTTTTCTTTTGTTATGAACCAGGGCCGGCGCTAGTCATTTTGCCTCCCTGGGAGGTGGCAGTAGATGCCGCTCTATTTCGACCCCCCCCCCCCCGGTCATTACGCAGCAACGGAAAATTGAAAATCAATATATTCCTAACTAAAACATCAAATATAAAATAAATAATGAGACTTCTTATGCTATTTCAATACTATTCAGCGCAAAAGAATATCTCGCTCGATCACAGTTTTCAATAGGCTTATTTTTTTCTTCTCTTCAAATTTTGCCGCTCGGTTCGCCCTCCCCTTCCGCCGGCCCTGCTATGAACTTGGTCACCCATCAAAGCATGGCAATTTTAACACAGAAAACAATATGTATCGCATTAAGCAGCAAAAATGACAGCCTCCTCTATGCAATTTCTACAAGAACACCTGCCGGAGCCAGAGTTGAATTGCTTAGAATTTCCCGAGCTTGGCTATGCAAGGTTTTTGATTTCAACTTCGACAGAACTGGAGGCATTATGGAATTTAACGTTCATTAGCAAACACACACTTTTACATACACACACGCAATACACGCACACAACGTCAAACCGGTCAAATACTTAGTATAAAATAAAAATATGGTGCTTCCAATCCAACAAAACTCACCGCCACTTTACCTGCTTTCCCCTTCCGTGACAGAAATAGTGCTTCATTATTACAGTTGGCAACACTAGTTACTAGCTAGCCAATGAACATGCACTGCATAAAAGAAGCAACGACTACGCCGTGCTATATTGCCACATTGCCGTCCCTGCTGACCGGTGGGAACCGCGAGCTGGAGCGCTGTTCAATTGTTTTCAATGAAGTTTGCGCGAGTGTGTCCAGGAATGGAATGACAATATGGCAACAATAGCGAAGGTTTTCGAGCAGGGTAGAACACGTGATGCTAAGAGAGAGGGAGACGAAACGAAAATTCGTTTCTACGCAACGGCAAATTTACGTGTGTGGCACTCTACGAGGGGAAGGAGACGATAAAAAGGAGGGTAGTGATACAGGATTTGGAATCTTGGCTCTGCATAATCTGTTAAAAAGAGCGTGTCTATGCTTGTTCCTTAAGGGGCAATGGAAGAAGAGATGATTTGGCGTTTGTTTGTTTACTCCACAACCACAAGCAGGAGAGGGGTTTTGATGTATCCTCGCTAGGTGTTCGTTCGTGTGAAGGTAATTACTTCACGAAATCAACACCACTTTTTAAAACTCAAAAGTAAAGACAAAACACAATCGTAATTCCCATGGCAACAGCTCATACAAGATATGTACATAAAGGTCAGTCACTATCCTGACATTATCAGTGATAGGTTTAAATATTAAATACCACAAGAATTACAAAATTAATAACAGAGATTAATATTAACAACAATAAAAATTTGTAGAAGAGGATAGGACGTGTCATGTGTTGATTTAATTTCCAGACTGGAAAAAAATTCGCGCTAAACTGTCACGAAGAAATTTTGTGCGTCGATTAGGACTATTCAATTTTAACGTAAAATCACAAGTATTCCGTGCATACTAATCTTGCACCAAAGATGATTCTAAAAGTTTTTTTTAAGTAATACAGGCACAATGGTTGATATTCAATTTGACGTCATTGCGCAATACATTTTACCTCATGAAGTCGGGCAAACAGATTCGCATGTGTTAAGGAATGCGTATGAGAACCTTACAACAAGAAATTTGCGATATTTTATATGTACACATTCCTCTTATGATCATGTTAATCATACCTTGAATGACTTCGGCAAAGATCATACGCACAAGCTTACCCGACATGTTTACAACGTGAGATCTGATTTGTTTGCCCGAAATATGGCGGCGGAACGTTATTACGCGCAATGAATCGTGGGGGAAGTTGTTCACTGAATACCATACCATAATGGTCGTTCTCCACTTCTCCATCCAGCTTATTCACCCGATCTTGTATCTACTATTCTAACATAATTTATTCTCGGAAAACCCATTTCATTGATGACAAGACATTCATTTTATGAATGTTATGTATTTGGAATTTGAGCGTGTTTCTCAAGTGTGAATTTTTGTTTTTAGTTTGAATTAATATATAGCCTGCACATAGAATGACGGTTGAGTGGACGAAAATACAATATAGACTCTAAAATATATATATATATATATATATATATATATATATATATATATATACCTAACCGCCTTCATGTAAACTAATTCGTAAATAAAATGTTTGAAAACAAAGCAGAAAAAGAAATTTACGTTTGAGCCAACAGTTAGAGTAATAATGTATTAACGACACATAATAATAATAATCCTTTGCGCAACAGCCCTGAAGGGCCTTGGCTTACCTACCGACTGCCGGTCTCCCTCCCGCGCTTTCCTTCGTCACCTCTAAGCGTGGAGATCTGCAACCAGTAATGGAATAGTCGGGGGGGGGGGGGGGTCAGCTCGACGTATCCCCAGCCGTTATAGTAGGTTTCCGGGACCGGATTACGCTTACTCATTCGAAGCTCCCCAATTTCCTCACGATGGTGGGTTGCCACCGGCCGAATAAATTCCGACCAGAGACGGATTCATTTAAAAAATAAAAGACCAGTATTTGAGAAAATGGACTACCCACATTTTGATTACACTCCCTTAAAAAAATGTTCCCTGATATATGCATGCAATATCTTGTGTAAAAGAGCTGTTCAAAACCTCGTAAGCGGCGTCTGAATCATTTCTGTAAGTGTCATGATTGCCGAAATATTGAAATTTAAAATTAACACGATGGTGGAAGAAAAATATCAAAAAACGCACAGAAATGCCTAAGATATGGATCTGCAAGTTAGGCCCACCTGAGGCGGAACCTATGCTTTCAGTATGTCATATTTCAAATTAACAGTAGGCCAAACTTGTCACCTCGTGGGAACATCACCGCCACAAGCGGCAACACCATTTTTCTGAAAGAGGTCATCATGGAGAGTGAAAAAAGTGAGGTTGCCAACTTCGCAACTTGGGACGGTGGCCGCCATATTGGATTCACAATGACGGCAAGTCAAATACATTTAGCTTACTACTTTTCACGATAAAAACGATACTATGCTACCCAGATTTGCAAAACTCGTGCCATTCGACAGAGAACTCTCGCAATGAAGTATACAATTACCATCGAACTAAGTTTTCTTGTTATTCCTTGAATATAGAAACAAAAAACTTTCAAATATATATTTCTTTTTTGTTCTAGAAATTATATTTGTCATTTTGTCTCATAACATTGTAAATATCAATCATAATAAACAAATGTAAGGTTGAAGGCCTTGTTGTTTTGACATGGAATGACCCATACCTGTGTAACTGATGTCTGTACTTTGAATTTAACCAATTCTCTTTCATTTCCAATACTTTTAATTCATACATGGATATGTTTTATTTTTGCTGGTGTTCTAGTGGCAACCCTGATATAAAAATCGACACCACATAAAGGCAAGTAAAAAATATTATTGAAATAGTAGAATACGTTCAAAAGAAAACAATGGAACGTACATGAAAATGAGAGAGCTTCTATGCTCAAAATGAATAACTTAAAATACATTTCCTATAACTAATTGATTACAAGCACTTCCTCTCGTCGTTGTGTATTCAGTGGCCGAATTGGACATAAATTACTACCGGTATGCTAGTATGCAGAGACTTGTCTTTTGATGCAATAATTTTTTGAGGGTGATTTCTTAAATAATACATCGATTCCCATTCTCTTTAATCACCAAATATTGCTCTCCTTTTTTTATACCTGTCACGCATGAATGGTAACACCGAAAAGTTGAGGAAATAAAAATAAAGTTTTTAAAATGTATTTGGGCAGGTTAAGGAGCAGGGACGTAGCTAGGTTATCCAGTTTGGGGGGGGGGGGGAAATCTGAAATTTTTGCCTGTGACACTGTTATATTAATGGACAAAAGCATAGCAGTTAGTAAGGTTTATTTTTGCCATGTCAAATGATTCACATGTAAACATTATCATAAAAAGTAGTAATTTATCTATTAAAAATGGAAATGCGCTACAACACTTTAGAACTCTTCCCACACATTACTTTATGGGTAATTCATAATGGGAGCGCAGAGCTTGTGATGTTGCCTACCTTGGCTCCCATTGCCTGTCGGTTATATCTCAACTTCCACGGTAGATAGGCAAATAAAACCTATGGCAATAAGTAGTGCAATACATCAAGGTTTTTTTTTCCATTTCTTTGTTTTATCTGATTCTTATTCCCTTGTCTGATTTATTCTTCTCTTGTGTTTCAGGTAGCGTAATTTTCAGATGAAGCGACGTTTCATATATCCGGGAAAGTAAACAGACATAATGTCCGGATATGGGGGTCGGAGAATCCACATGTGTTACAGCACATAAGGGACAGTCCGGTGTGGCTTAATGCACAACAAAATTATTGGACCGTTCTTTTTCATTGAGCCTACCATTACGTCAACAGTTTACCTGGACATGTTGAAACTTTACGTTGCGCCTCAGTTACAGGAATTTCAACCATGGGTAGTGTTTCAACAAGATGGTGCACCACCACACTGGGAGTTAACTGTTCGCCAGTTCTTGCATGACACCTTTCCAAACAGATGGATCGGTAGAGACTGTCCCATATCATGGCCACCACGTTCGCCCTCTTGACTTTTTTTATGGGGTTACGTTAAGGACACAAGTGTTTAGTTCACCTGTTCCTGACATGCAAACTCTTCAGACACGAACACGGGCTGCAATAGAGACGGTGACGAAAGATATGTTGGCAAAGACATGGAGAGAAATTGGGTATCGCCTAGACGTTCTAAGGGCAACGAAGGGAGCACATGTCGAAGTGTACTGAAGTGTACTGATAACAAAACATTATGAGTTAAACTACCATTTTCAACAAACCGCATATCTGTATCTAGCATAGTTCTTTAGCAATAAAAGTTTGTAATCAGGGAAATACTTTATGCTCACCCTGTATAATAATACATTAATAATAATGACCCTTCATGTCGATAATATCTCCTGGTGGGAATTTTTTTTGTGTGTAAGGCGACACAGGATCAGACGAAATGGGATGTCCCGTTTCGCCTTAGAAAGTTAGTGTCGCATAAATCACGCGAAATTGTATTGGGGAGGTGAAAACGCAATAGGCGAAACGGGCCCTAATCCTTTGACAGCAGCCACAGAAACTTGAGAAGAAACTTGAGAGAAATTTTGAATGTCTCTCTCGACCCCCGCACTATTGACAGTTCGGCGGAGACTTTTGATTCCATCGATAAGGGAAGAGTAATTTACAGCAAAGGTTGGAATCTCTGGTCTCTAAGAACTTGGGCCAAGGTAGGTAGATTGTATGATTTTTGTTTTAAACCGGTAAGTAACGAAAGGGTGGAAATTCTGGTGTCCTACATTTGCTTCTGACGATTTTCTTCAAAATAGCAATTTTCTTCCGCCACGCAGTGGTCTAGTTCTAATACAAATTTGCCGGAAAGGTATGTAAGTATTAATTTATGATAATTTTTAATTGATTAGAATTTTGTTCGGGGGGGGGGCATAGTTGCAACTGGTGAGGCAAGTTTTCGGTGTTTCGGAATCGCGAAATAACGCGAATTCTCCCATTTTTTTTCAGAATAACACCGAATTTTACACTTTAACGCGAAAAACGCCGCGAAATATGCAATATAAATGAGATAACACTTTTTTTTCTTCTTTAAAAAAAACTACCTGAAGCGCTATTCTGTGATTTGTAGCGTAGTTCGATTCAAAGGAAATTATCACGATTTATTTATTGCAGTTTGGGGCAGACATGACGGAGTGTTTAACCTCGTCCTTAAATAGAAATCGCTCTCTGAAGGAAAATTTCGTAGGAACAAGAAAGTTTTCAGGGAGAAGCACCTGTTGTGTATCGGAGGGAAAAGGGGAGGGGGGTCGAGGGCAGTATGTGTGTACACAAAACGGTATTTTCAGGTCGCAGATGGATTTTTTGGCAATGTTAGGGAAATGTGATGTGTGTGATTGTGTTCAAATATTTGGGCGTTATAATCCAATAAACATTTCATATTTAGTGGCTGATGAGATGAAATAGTTTTCCAAATGGAAGCAATTTGGTCATTTCCCACAAAGGTAAGCCATTTTTTTTTTCTGTCATTAAAATTAAAATTGGTCTCAATTTTCCAGAACTAAAACAATATAAAAATCTTAAGCTCAGAAGGAGCAGTAAACATGCATGTAAAAATAACAACGAATTTTGCTCTAAACACCGATTTACACTAAAAAATAATATCGAAATTTAGGGGAAAACAAAACGAAAACTTCACTCCCTACTAATAATGTATTAAGACATTAAACCACTCGTTACTGCATAAGTTCCTAAGACCACAAGGGCCTCCCCGATTACGCAGTGGTAGCGTTGTTGCCTTGTAATCCAGGGGTTGCGGGTTCGATACCCGGTGGAGGCACAAGTTGTTCGGATCCCACTTTAAACTGTAGGTCCAGTCCCGATTAGTCTTATTGTGCATAAAGTGGACTTAAAACAACAAATCAATAAACCTAAGACCACAAAATTAACATGCATGATCACTGATTCATTCTGCCAACTGATAACTTGCAATAAATTTAATAATGTATCTCATGTTGTAAATCTGAAAAAGGGCGTCCTTCGTTACCAATAATATATACAATTCTGGTTGATTCTATGTCCTTTTGATTATGTTAATTGATTCCTCAATTTGGTTCAATTTAGAACTTTTAGCGTATTGTCAGAGCTGTTGTCGTCTTTGTCATGACGTATGATCAACAAGAAGCGCTTGGCCGTGGACGGAGGTTGTAGGGAAGAGTGCAAAGTGCTGTATGGTGAAAGTGAAATGTGCAAGAAAGAGAGGGGGGAGAGAGAAAGAGAAATGAGCGAGTCAGGCCCCAACCCAGGATTTTTTGAGGGAGGGGCCAGATCCGAAAATGTTATATATTATGTATCTATGTATGTGTGTATATATATATATATATAAGAGTTTATAAAATAGTTGGAAGTGTTTACATGTTTTTTAAAGTGTTCGATTTTATTTAATTTTTGCTAGAGCTTAGTGCTTACATTCAATTCTCTGAAGTATTCAAATAGTTATGTGTTCCTCAAATTAACAATGTTTTCAAAATTTCCTTTTAATTTTCTTATACCAGCGCCATACAAAAGTCATAATTCTGTTTAGAAAGTAATATATTTATAAATTTAATGTTGCGTATTAGCCATTATTATTACAATAAAGAACATGTCTAAATGTGGGTTAACAAATGGAAGAACGTCGTTGCCTTGTAATCTCCCGGGTTCGATGCCCGGTGGAGGCACATAGTGGTTCGGACCCCACTTTAAACTGTATGTCCAGTCCCGATTAGCCTTACTGTGCATAAAGTGGACCTAAAACACCAAATCGATCAATCAATCAAAAACAAAAAGAAGAAACGTTTCGTATCACGACTGCAGTTCGAAAAAACCGAGACGGGGATTAAAAGTAATGGACTGTCTCGGCTAAATCGGACGTCTGGTAGCCTTGGAGACAACAGACTTCTACACAACAATCATATTCATATATGCAAAAACAAAATTGAAATTTTTACAAATTTGGAAAATCGTCCATGTTATTTTCGTTGCTTTTTATAGGTTCATATTTAAATATTTCATAGTTCGAGGTGGGGCCATGGGCCCCGTGGCCCCTCCCCGGAGTACGGGCCACAAGCGAGTAGTACATTGTTAGCCATTCTGTAGCTACTTGGGCGATCAGCTATTTTTCTGCGAAGAAATAAAGGGTGTCCCATAAAGTGCGCAACTTTTGAATCTGGCGCCATTTTTTAAATGTTTTGTTGGCAGCCCTGTTCTTATCATTTCTAGTATCTACTATCACTCCGATTTGATTAGCAGTTGTTGTTTTCTTTATTGTTGTAGGTGTTGCGATGGAGCGGTTCACAAACGAACAGCGCGTTCTGATCGTGAAAACTTATTATCAAAATCTCGAAAGTGGTGCCGAGACGGTAAGACGACTTCGCGCGGTTTTCGGAAGAAATGAAGCACCCAACAAGTCTACAGTTCTACGGCTGATAAAGAAGTTCGAAACAACTGGTTCTGTAGCCACTTTGAAATCACCTGGGCGAAATCGCATTCAACGCAATGCTCAACAATTCGCAGTTGTGTACCAAAGTGTAACACTAAGTCCAAGGAAATCAATTCGCCGACGGTCACAGCGGTTGAACATTCCACGCAGTTCATTGCAAAGAATTTTGAGTAAAGACCTTCACATGCATGCATACAAAATCCAACTGGTGCAGGAACTCAAGCCGGCGGATCATAAAAAAAGGAGACGATTTTGCGAATGGATTGAAGAGAGACTGGCAGCGGAAGAAAATTTCGCAAAAAACATCAGTGGAGGTGGTCATATGCCAGACGACATTGTTTTCCACTATTAAATCGGAGATGTTATTGAATGCAAATATATAAGAATATATGCATTTTCATTGATATATAACTGTTTTATTACCTTTTTAAAAGTTGCGCACTTTATGGGACACCCTTTAAGTGCCAATTTTAAAAAAATATTGCCGGTATGCTTTTCGGCATCTTAATTTACTACCGGTATGCCATACCGGCCTAATTCGACCAATGCGTGTATGTTAATATAGATTTAATACATATTACATTCGAATCGCTGTCCTTAAGCTTAAGCGAATATTTTTTTCCAGTCAACTTGTGAATGAGGTTTCATTTCTTGCACTCTGATTGGCTGTTGGAAAGTTACGGTGCTGTGATTGTGAGAATATCTTCTTTACGCGAATTGGCTGTTGGAAAGTTGCGGTGCTGTGATTGTGAGAATATCTTCTTTGCGCTGATTGGCTGTTGGAAAGTTACGGTGCTGTGATTGTGAGAATATCTTCTTTGCGCTGTACAGGATGATGTAGGTGACTTTAACAAGTAGTAAAGAAAGTGTAGAGAAACTGATAATTTGAATAATTATTAATTATGAATGATAAAGTAAGAAGTATTACACACTTTAATGGAATCACATATAGAACTATCAAATTCCTTTGTAAAATAATTCATTTCATATTTTTTATCGCAAATTTGCTGCTTCTTTTGCATCTGGCATAAATGTAGCAGCCTGTTTCGTGGGGGGGAGGGGAACTTGCACACTCGAATTAACCACACACACACACACACACGCCTATATATATATATATATATATATATATATATATATATATATATTACAGTCATTCCATTCCTTTACAAACCGCGTCTGCGGTTAGATACCATAAGCACTGTAACTTTCCAGCAGCCAATCAGATGGCGAGAAATGAAACCCAATTCACAACTGGAAAACAAAACACGTCCTGTTAGCGATTTCCAAGAAAATAACATGGCAAAATGATAAGAGACCAAACTTACCATCGAAATACAGTCTTACTTACCATGCAAAGGCGTGCTTGTGGCGCAACTATCGGGAATATACTCCTCCTTGATCTTCAATGGAATGCTGTCGTCCAGTACCTGAAAGACGACAAAATCACTAAGTGGTATTGAATGTTTTTGAGATATAAATGTATTTTCATGATTATTATGAGTTCGTCACTACAAATCACAATTTTGTTTCACACACAAGCGCAAATATAAATTGTTTACTTGTATCAATACGCATTTCTTATTTGCTTATGCAAGCAGTGGCGTGTCCAAGGAGGAGGTTGGTGGGGGTCATAATACCCCTTCGGCCCTGTATTCCTCAAAAAATGTCAGAGCCAGGAAATGATGGCAAAATGAGGGTTGACTAATAAAAAAAAAGTATACGTAAACCCCCCTTTCGAAAATCCTGGGCACGCCACTATATGGAAACATAAACAAACATATACTGTCACTAGAGATTTAAGTAAAATTTCGTAGCTTGTAAATTAATACATATTTGCCTCGGTATGAATACTATAACAGAGCCGTTGTGATTTTCGGCGGGATCCCTCACCTTTTACCTAGGCTGTTGCGTCACTGGGGGGAACAGAAGACTTGATTGGACGCGGGGTTGCCTTTCCTACGCGTCACAGCGGGCATCCGAAACAGTCAATCCAATGAGCGTGCTGTAGAAATCTTCCCGCGCTCTTTTACTATTGAATGAAGACATAATGCCAACTGGACTTTAAATGTCAGTTTTTCATATACTCTGGCAGTTGTTTCGAATGTAATGAGGCAACAGTACTGTTGTGATCCAGCATACTCAGGTAAATGGCAACACGCCGTGTGCACATGGAAGGGGGTGGAGTTAATGTTCCACACATTCGAAGCTTCGGCCATTTGTGGTGGTGATGTGATCAGCACCACGCTCTGGTCGCCTTTATGTAGACTACTTAATCTGCAAGCCAATGTCATTAGAAAAGGTACCCCTGTGCGCATGCACACGTGCCATGAACGCATATGGGGTGATGTGGAGAGAGCTCCACATATTCTTGATGTCGGCCATAGTTGGGATGATGTGATCAGCATCACCCCCCACGGTTGACCCCGGGTACCCATTTACGAAGCTGGATGGGCCTCAGAACCGCACAGAAACAGGGAAATGACAGGAAAGATTTCCAGTCCAGATCACCCGATCCGGGATTCGAACCCGAGTCTTCCGCGTGGTAGCCAACCTTCCCCACATGTCAATTATCTCAAATCTCTTTTTCATTCAGGACAGACGAACATAAACATCCATGTCTTGACCAGGATTCGAACCCTGGACCCCTCGCGTCGTAGGGCGCTGTGTACATAGGGCAAAGCAATGGCAGCGATTATGGCACTTTGTGACGTCCCTTTCTGGTGTTCGCCACTGGATCACTACGTCACGGTAGCTACCCAATCTCCCTGTGCGGCGAAGTTATGGGACTCTCCTTAATGTTATGCTACATTGAGCATTCTCAGGACGTACGATTAGGAAAAGAAATAGCTTCTTGCCATTTTACAAGTTTAATAACACAATTTACCTTTAAACAATCACTACATAATAACACAAAGATATTCACAAATACAAACACATTTCAATTATGCTGCGGATTTTTCTTTATAACAGTGTTTTCACAAAATTAACATCTCACGCAACTCAACTTACTTTTCGCCTTTTTTCCCACTGTTGTACTAACAACGGAATCAATAAAAGATTAGACAGTTCTACAAATGTTTATAAACCGGAAATGACTTCCACTTCCCATGCCACTTTCAATTACACATAAGTCTAGAAACTATAAATTTGATAACACAAACCACAATATTACAGAAAATAAATAAATCAAACAGATTTCTGTGAAATTAACAGAAAACAAATAAAACATTACATATGGCCAAAATAAACAAGGCGTATCAACTTTATTGCACCCTCCTCCCCCCCCCCGCCCCCCACTATAGCTAAGCCTCATCTACCATGAGAAAGTAAATTTTGGCACCCAATTGCCACTTCTGGAGTAAAGCTATGGTCTCTTTCGTGGGTTCTTCAATATCTGGGACGTGGCAGAAACACCAGCTTCCTGTTTGCAGACACATCTTGTATTTTATAAATCCACAGTAATGGTTTCATTAAATATTTTTGTTATATGTGTACACAACTCTCCTCCCAAAGTCCTCCTCCAATAAAGTCTCTCTTGGCAGTTGTGGGTCGACCCAGCTATCCATCATGGCCGCATGAATTGCTTTAAAAGCTTGCAAGCCTGATAGTAAATCAAGCCACGTGTGCACACGGCGAAATAAATGATAGCTTCCACCCTTGCACATGAGCCCAGTCACAACACGCAGCCTCCAGCGCCGCCTAGGGGCAAAGAGGGGAAGTAAATTCACAGCGAGGAAAGTTTTCGTAAACAAAAAGTTTTGCTTCCAAGCAGCCGAAGGTGGCCATGTCCAAACTTTTCCTCCCATGAAAATGTTTGTTTCCAAAACACGAGATCCCTTCTCTGGCAACAGGAGCATCAACTTGAAAGCTACATAGAAACAGTTGAAAATCTGCACGGGATGTTTCGACAGGATTTTGGCTTCGGTTTTCAACGTTTCTCTCGCGACCCAAGAAGAATGCGAATGTGCTCACGGTTCTGTGTGAATTCGACTTCTGCTTTGAAGAGGTGGATGGGGGGGGGGGGGAGAAAGAGAGGAGAGTGACTTGGAATGCCGTTTTTAATTAATCCACTTTCCGCTGTTGTTGCTAGAAAGCTTTATGATCTATAGTTTAACAATTACTGTATTTCCCGGCGTATCAGAGAACGCAACGTCTTTTTTGTACACATTTTTGAGGAAAAAGCTTTTATCACTGGAGGCGTATCGTAAACGCATGCGTCAATTGTGGGAAAAAGGACAGCTTGCTCTGTGACGACATTCATGAGCATTTCTACATTCTAATTTTTCATATAGGAGAACTATTTATTTTACACGAGAGCGCTCAACTAAGCTTATATTACATTTCATGGATCTGAAGTGAAAGAAAGTAATAATTCTTTTCCCACAATTGACGCATGCGTCACTTCAGATCCAAGAAATGTAATATAAGCTTAGTTCAGCGTTCTCGTGTAAAATAAATACGTCTCCTATATGAAGAAATTAGAATGTAGAAATGCTCATGAATGTCGTCGCAGAGCATTCCCACAATTGACGCATGCGCAGAGACGCCTCTGCTGAACATTATAATTAATTTAGAGTATTTCAAATATATAAAGGTAATATGCAGGTCTACTTTCAACAAATGGCCTCCCGATGGCGCAGTGTTCGATACCCGATGGAGGCACATAGTGGTTCGGATCCCACTTTAAACTGTAGGTCCAGTCCCGGTTAGCCTGACTGTGCATAAAGTGGACTTGAAACAACCAACTCAACAACAAGTACTTTCAACAAATAACTTCCGTCATAGCTCAGTGGTTCACAAACGTTTTCGTTTCACGGCACCCTGGTCAGAATGTAGGCCTATAAACACACATTTCAAATTCAGAAACATTATTATGTGTAAAAAGTACTAAATAAGCACATATTTGGAACAATCATATAATTTCAGTGAAAATATTGCGCGGTGCCATTGTAAGACAGCCACGGAACTTTGGGAACCATTGAATTACATAATCTAAGTAGAAAAGGAAAAACAATCAATCTTTCCCCTAAAACCCCTGACATTCATCTACAGAGATAAATGAGCAGTCATCTTGAAACCTCTAAATCGGAATCGTAAGTCTTCATACAACAAACTGTACCCTCTCTATCATCCAGTACATTACCGACATCGCTATCTTCTGAGCCCAACTTATAAGCATTCGTGTTTTACTTTACCTCCTGTGGAGTTTTAAAAAAGGGACTCCCCTTTCCCGCTCTGAAACTACCGGGCCTGTACTTTTCGTTCATAGATGGCAGCACAGATTCATTAATTCTCCATCGTTACTAAAATGACGTAAAGCTAGACAGTCGATGAACATTTTCTACCATTATATACACTATAATTGAGCTTTGAAAGATGTGAAACAACAATATTGTGTGGTTGATATGGTAACATAATAATTCCCAGTGTAAATTAAGTCTTTCAAGTGTACTGAGAATTATCTATTCCCCATAGGGAAGTTGGACATTTTATTCAAGGTGCCATTTTAAATAAATTTCTCCGTGCAATTGGACAATTTAATATATGAAAATTAAAATTTAGTTTTGTTTTTTTGACTGTTGAAGTGTATTCGCTCTTTTCTTCTGGTGCCTTTTAAATAAACCAGGACCTCGGTTTCCTCGGATTTTTAGTGGTTTTCCACTTTTCATGTTTTATTTATTTCATACAAATGTACAGATATTATGTAACAAATACGTGTAGACATTGTTACAAATGCATATAGACATTAATGAAAAGATACTACAGGTTTTTACGTCCAGAGCTAGTTCTGGAAGCCAAAACAGCCCTTTTGTTTAACTTGATGTGCTATATACCTTTTGGTGATTGTGGCTGTACAGTCACGGACACTTCTGGGTTGTAATAGTCTCATGTAAAGTCAATGGATTTTTTTTACAACCCAGAGGTGTCTGTGACTGTACAACGTCAGAATTTATCTTATTTTAGTTTTAGAAGTTGGAAATGTGGTTGGAATTAATTTTGCAGTATGCCGTTTTTAAGCGAGTATTGAGATTTGGAAAATAAGTGGTGTTAGGGGTATATTTATTCAATTAAATTGTTTCATATAGAGATAAAATAATGCGGTCGATATTTAAAAATAATAAAGTAAATAAATATCTTAAGTGCAGAAACCTAATACGAATTAACTATAATGCAGTGAGATTTATAGCAGGAGCGTATATTCTAGGCTACCTAGGCTATCTGCGAAGCCTGAAGTCTGGAGTTGGCAACCTGATTTCCTACGAGTTGGCAACCTGATTTCCTACGAGTTGGCAACCTGATTTCCTACGAGTTGGCAACCTGATTTCCTACGAGTTGGCAACCTGATTTCCTACGAGTTGGCAACCTGATTTCCTACGAGTTGGCAACCTGATTTCCCACGAGTTGGCAACCTGATTTCCCACGAGTTGGCAACCTGATTTCCCACGAGTTGGCAACCTGATTTCCCACGAGTTGGCAACCTGATTTCCCACGAGTTGGCAACCTGACTTCCCACGAGTTGGCAACCTGACTTCCTACGAGTTTTCAACCTGACTTCCTACCAGTTGGCAACCTGACTTCCTACGAGTTCGCAACCTGATTAAGTTGGTGATTTTTTTTTCTATTCATAGCCTAGGACCACGTGACATTGTGAGATAGGCCAAATCTTGGACTCCGTATACGCCACTGATTTATAGTTAATCATAATATTTATTTACTAACACATAGCCTACATTTGTATAAAACTAGTATGGTGAGGATTATATATAGTTAATTTCTAACTGAACCAAAAGTATTTTTAGAGTTTTAAGGGTTAAAACATTAAGATTGTGTTTTAAGTCCACACTATGGTCAAAACTAATCAAAATTGGACCTACAGACCGTGGCGACTCATGACTTTTTCGGAGTGTAGGAAGAAATTATGGTAAACCGACGAAAGTTTTGTAAATGCAATTACATTCGCACGTAGCGTTTGTATTATCGATTGTATTTAGAATATTGGCAGCAGGCCCATGCTAAACGTACGGCAAGGGGCCCTTGCTCCTCAATTTGAACTATGAAATATTTAAATGTTAACCTATAAAAACAGACGAAAATAAAATTGACGATATTTCAGATTTTGCAAGAATTTCGATTTTCTTCTCCCTCCCTGTCGTCGCGTGGATTGACGACAATAAAAAGTGCTGCTTAAACTTCGAAATTATGCTAAATGTTTCTAAATTGTGCTACGATTTATTATTAATTACTTTTTTCGGATAATTGTAATTCTGCATCTACTTTTCTCGAGTTTTGAACTTCCGTTGCTTATTCTTAAGTTACGTAATAGTATAAATTTCCCTCCAAAATTGTGCAATAAAGAACATGAGTTCAACATAAAACTTAAAAAGGTTTGAGAAAATTGTTAATTTCCACCGATTTCCTACCACAAAATCTCCGGACGAACTAAATCGGGCAGGATGAAGAAAATATAGAAGATGGATTGTGACATGGTTGTAAAAAAGCTTGCTGCTGGATCGGCATACTCCCTTTTGTTTGAAACATGTCCGCTGGTGAAGTAGAAAAAATATTTGGGCATGACATTATTTCTATATCTTGAAAACATATTCCATTGAATTCGATTTTTCTTCTCCCAGGGACTGGCGTTTGCAGATTTTACCATTATGTCAAAAGCAGGGTGCTAAGTGCCAACAAATATCAAACTGTGCTTGGTTTAGTACCATTTTGCTGGGATTGGCAACGCTGATTGAGGAACAACTTGCTGGTTCCTCAGTCCTCGCCGCCCCTCCCTTCACTGCTCCTTCCACCCCTCACCCATCTGTCTGTAGGATGACAGTCAACTCTTTGACAGTAGCTAATCTAGTCAATCAATTGTACGTACATTGCGCTCACAATTTTATAACACGCATTAAACTCCTAAAAAGTAGAACTCGAAATAAGTACACATGAACCGTACGAAGTTCCTCACTTCCTACATGGAGGAATCGCCCCTGCCTACAGTATAAAGTTGGATAAGAGCCACTGTACCAGAGGCGTCTGCTGAACGCATGCGGTGCATGCTGCGCATGCGTCAATTGTGGGAAAAAGAACAGCTTGCTCTGCGACGACATTCACGAGCGTTTCTACATTCTAATTTCTTCATATAAGGGAAGTATTTATTTTACACGAGAGCGCTGAACTAAGCTTATATTACATTTATTGGATCTGAAGTGAAAGAAAGTAATAATTCTTTCCCCACAATTGACGCATGCGTCACTTCAGATCCAAGAAATGTAATATGATCTTAATTGAGCGCTCTCGTGTAAAATAAATACTTCTCTTATATGAAGAAATTAGAATGTAGAAATGCTCATGAATGTCGTCGCAGAGCAAGCTGTCCTCTGCACTGTACAACTTGTATCCACCAGGAATCGAACCAGAGATCCCTTGAGGATGGAGTAACCACTATGCCATCGCAGAGGCCCATTCACCAAAATTTGGTGTGTATCTTTTGGGGCAACACTATGTGTTATGTTTGTTAACAGTGTACATAATAATTGTGAATTGAAACCTTTTTCCTTCGATGATACGGGACTTGATGGTATGTAACGAAGAAACAGCTGACGATCTAATCTCTTCCTGTCCTCTCCCGAGCGTCCGTGTGTCCTCGTGCCCTTGCCCTGACCCCTGGCGGTGATATGATGAAACTATCGCTCGATCAGGTCAAGTTTTTATCGAGGAAGTGATGCAAAGGCTCGGCGAACGTCGGCACATTGTGGTTGGAGGAAAAATCGCAGAAATTGGCAAAAATGTATATATTTACACTTCCAATCCTGGGAGTCCGGAGGAAAAAGCTCGTTTCAAAAGTTCGTGAAAAAAGCCTGGTTCGAGATTCTCATTACGTCGGGTTAGACTTTCAGAGCTACTTTCCTCAAAATTAACTCATTTACTGTTACTTTTAAAGGTGCTTTAAGCCCCTATCACACGGAACTGGATTTCTAGTTGGAATGCCCTAGTTAGCGCTGAACTAACTTTCTAGTAGCAATCATGGCCACCTGGCGGACTGATTGACTGGTTTGGAGGAATAGGACATGTTCTAATTGCTACTTGCTTTCCTCAACTGGATTCTGTGCAACAGCCAATCAGGGCAAAGTTTCGCCATGTGAAGATAATCTGTGAGTGTGCAAGGGAGCGCTTTTGTCTGTGGTTTCCGAGTGTTACTCTAGCAATGTATAACGTATACAGCATGAAAGGCGCGTTGTTACACTATGCCGAGTGCACTGTGTTTACATTTGAAACAACTAAAATATTCTTCCATACGTGTACAGTAAACGTTGTAACGTATGTATTTAAGCAGCGCCATTGTTTTGTACCTAATAACGTTTTATCCAAAAAGTTATTCCTCTCGGTTGAATAGTTATCGGCTTTTAAAAATGTGAAGTGATACATTGTTTACATCTCACGCGACCGCCATTACAACTTCCCTCGTATGGGAACAAAAGTCTATCGACAAGTACGCTGATAGGTATCGTGTGAGGCGAAAACTATCAAATTGATATAAAGTCCAGCGCCAACTAGGGCATACCTACTTGAAATCCAGTTCCGTGTAATGCGGGCTTTACAGTCTATTAACTAAGCTCGTAGAATCAGTTTCATGTATGAACCGAAACTGATCTGTTTTTCCCCCCCCCCCTTTACTGATGACCTGATTTTTTTTCCTTTACTGATGACCATCTGTAATTTATGCTCAAATTTCAGAATATAAAGGCAAGACATTCAAAATAAACTATTCTATGTGGAAAAATTACTTAAAACATTGGCTTGTAACAAATGTTTTGACAAATTTCGCTCTTAGCACCCTGTATAATACCTCTTACAGGATAATTATGTGAAATATTGATATTTTCGAATAGAACACTGATTCATCTCACACTTACTTCAGGCTTGAGACTGATAAGGTAGCTTGTAAACCACTTTGGCGTGTTCAAAATACGTGTTATTCCACACATCGTCAGTCATAACTATTTCCTTATTCTCTAATCTTTGTTATTAACTTTCTCTCTTTTTTCTTGTCAGTACGGAAGTGCTTCCTCAAACTTGGCTAGGAATTTGGTTCAATTGATTGATTGCTTTAGTTTATTTTACTTCGCGTTTTGTGCCTCTTGGCTAATTTGCGAAGACGGGGATGAGTGATGAAATGATGAATAGACATTCACAAACAACCAAGCCCGAGCAAGATTGGCGTCGCAGCGCGATGTGCTAACCACTCGGCCACAGGGTCCGGTTTGGTTCAGTCAAGTTTTTGAACATGGGCTAGAGCCAACAGACACCTTTTTGAAGTTACCCGTTTCCTCATGTGTGCGACTACACTTCCCAAGTCTCTCGTTGATTTTAATGTCACACTTCTTCCTTTTCTGACCTTCTAGATTAAGTTCCATCCGCATGTACTTGATGTTATCTACTGCTTGGCTCTTGAGGCAGGCCAGAACGTCATGAATTTTTGGATGCGGTCTTCCAAGCCACCTATTTACTTTGTTGTTCCAACCTTCTACAGCATTATTAGCTCTATTGCGCCTTTGGTTAGGTTAGGTCCTGATGGTCGCAAAGAATTACCTTCACCGTGAAAATCATCGCAATTGTCCGTAATTTTAGCTTCATCACACCTGTCCTAGATTCGAAACTACCGGCCGTGTACTTTTCGTTCATAGATGGCAGCACAGAATCATTAATTCTTCATCGTTACTAAAATGACGTAAAGCTAGACAGTCGATGACTATTTTGTACCATTAAAGGAAAGTGTGGCACTTTGCAATAAAGGCCAGTTTTTCAGATGTTGTCAGAGTGGAGGAAGAAAGAAGAATTTTGAGGACGGTGAGTAATTTTTAAGAATCTCTTACAATTCTTAATACGCAATTCCTATAAATGACCACAGCATGCGACATGTGGTCAATTGAAAGCATGTTTAATGAAGGTGTGGAAAGTGATATTGCTTTTTATGTTATGCAATTTTTGTGGAGGCAAGAATAGCTTTCGTAATCAAACATGTCGGTGAGGCAAGTTTCAACAGATGTTGCAACTTACCCCACAATGTTGCAAACTGCCCCATGACAGACCAGCGTTTTAATAAGATATTGAATATAATTGTTCACTGTCCCGAATGTGATAAATCGAAATACGGTTTATTGTTTACTAATTTTACAATGTTTTCAAGTAAAAGAAAAATGTGATCGCATATATTTAGTCCTATATTCAGTAACCAACACACATTTTGAATTTTCACTTATTTTTTCTTATACAAAATTACACGCACGTCAGTACGGAAAGAAAACACTATATTTCACTTAGTAATGCTAGATAAATACGTAAATTGTGAATGAATTTTTGTTTATAATCATGTGCATGTAATTTCTACTAGCAGCACCAAACATTAATATTGTTATGCTTTCTGATACTGTCTCTTTCGTCTTGCAAATTTATTTTTAAAAAATTGTTCCTTCTTATGTTCCCGCCGAAACTATTGTTGTCGAATTGCTGTATAATTGCCGCATTATTATTATTATTATTATTATCATCTCTATTGTTTCAGGTAGCCTGCAAGATGAACTACAAGAGGAAGACCCAAAAGGATACTACACCGCCTGATGTGATGGATAGAGCAGCAAATTTAGTCCTGGAACACGAAGATGACAAAAATGTCAGCTTAAGACAAGTGGCTGCAGAGTTCAACATTCATTATTCAACCCTCTCAAGATACATACAAAAGAAGAAATTACAAGGAAGTGGTCGTCGTGAGGGACAGAACATAAGTTGTGGTTATGCGAAACCGTGGAAAGTGTTTTCAGAGGAAGAAGAAAATATCTTCAAAATGTACTTGCAGCGTTCCAGTGAGATTATGTTTGGATTAACACCACAGGAAGTGCGAAAATTGGCTCATCTCTGTGCAGTTAAGTTTGATATAAGTGCTCCTTCATCGTGGTCGGTAAACGAAATGGCTGGTATTGAATGGTTCAGGGGATTCCTACAGAGAAACAAAGATCTTTCGGTGCGCTTGCCTGAATCAGCTTCCTTAGCACAAATGTCCAGTTTCAACAAAAAAAATGTGCGCATGTTTTTTGACAAAGTTTCCGAAGTTCTGTCCAGAAACAATTATTCATCCTCAAGAATTTTGAACATGGATGAAACTGGTGTCACAACTGTCATGAAACCAAATAAGGTTGTAGCTCGAAAAGGAACAAAACAGGTTGGCATAGTGAGCAGTGCAGAAAGAGGTGAACTTGTGACAGTTGCAGTGGCAGTTAGTGCTCAAGGGACTTTTATACCTCCAATGCTAATATTTCCACGTAAGAACTTTCGGGACCATTTCATTCGAGATGGCCCAACAGACTGCATTGGAGCAGCTACTGGTTCAGGATGGATGATTGAGGAAACGTTTGTCCAATTCATTCGACACTTCATTTCTCAGGTGAATCCTAACGAAAACTCCCCTGTGCTTC
Organism: Lepisma saccharinum; assembly: GCF_977018435.1. Lineage (NCBI taxonomy): Eukaryota > Metazoa > Arthropoda > Insecta > Zygentoma > Lepismatidae > Lepisma > Lepisma saccharinum. The sequence goes on along the minus strand of NC_139257.1, from coordinate 35,168,499 downwards.
TTTTCATCGATAATCACTCTTCCCATCTTAGCTGTGAAGCTTTAGATGAATGCAAAAATAATAATATTACCCCTTTGTCATTTCCTCCACACTGTTCGCATCGACTACAACCGTTAGATGTCAGTGTTTTTGGTCCATTTAAGAAAGTGTGTGGCCGAGCAATTGATTCTTGGCATAAGAATCATCCAGGAAAAATTCTTACAATCTACGACATACCACAGATAGTTAAAACAGCATTTTTGAATACAGTTACCCCTACCAACATAACATCAGGTTTTGTTCAAACAGGAATATTTCCTTTCAATTCTGAGGTATTCCAAGAAAGCGACTTTGCGTCGTGTTTCGCTTCAGATCGACCAAATCCAGCACGTGAGGTAGATAGTTGGCCTCCCGTATCTGATAGTGATGACATAGTCCAAACTGCCAGGTGCGATGCACTGCCAACTAAATCATCTTCAGGTGATGTTCAAAATGAACATTTGCTTTCGCAAATTGAAATGCCGGGTCCAAGTGGCAGATAAATGTCTTCAGTAGTGAGTAGACCTAAAGTTTCCTTCTCTCCTGAAAATGTTCGTCCATACCCAAAGGCTGAACCCAGGAAAACGACGAATCGTAAACGTAAACGAAGTGCCATTCTAACAGACACACCTGAAAAAAAGGCTTTGGAAGATGCAAAAAAGAGTAGTGCAAAGGAAAAGGGCAAGAAGAAAATTATGTGCAAGAAAACATTATTCCAAAGTTCTTGTAAAGAATATCACTGTTTAGTGTGTGGAGAATCCTACAAAGAAGAAGACTGGGTGCAGTGCAAGCAATGCAAAATGTGGTCCCATTGGCTGTGCGCGGAGAGAAATCCTTATTATGTGTGCATTGATTGCAAATAGTGTCATTCAAACAACGCATAATCCCTGTTGCAACGTACCACAAACACTGTTGCAACTTATCCCATGCATGGGGCATATAGCAACACTCGGACCTGCTTTAAATTAACATACTTTTCTCACTTGAGGTTCAAAATTAAAATTTCATATTTGTTTCTTAAGTAGCCAAAAGATGTACCATTTCATAGCATATTTGTAACTTATTCCAACTGTAACAGTTTTTGAATAAAAATAAATAAACTGAAAAGTGTTGCAAAGTCCCCCACCTTCCCCTATATACACTATAATTGAGCTTGAAAGATGTGAAACAGCAACATTGTGTGGTTGATTTGATAACATAATAATTCCCAGTGTAAATTAAGCCTTTCAAGTCAACATTATTCCCAGGAATGCATAACAGTGGCTCTGAAGCAAATAATCGTGTACTGAGAATTATATTTGGACATTTTATTCGAGGCGCCATTTTAAAGAACTTTCACCGTGCAATTGGGCAAATTTTTATTCTTTGAAAATTAAAATTTAGTTTTATGTTTTTTTGACTGTTGAAATGTACCAGGGTGGCTACAAACAAGCAGAAATGAAATTCCCTGACTTTTCCAGGTTTTCCAGGACAAAATTTACATTTTTCCCTGACAATTACAAACTAAACTAAATCGATGTTCTTGCAAATGGAAATAATAAACTCATACAGATCCAGGTATGGATTTGTTAAGTACCAATATTATCTTCTATGAAATTGACTCAATTTCTCTATTCTCTATGATTTGAATTCAAAATGCAAAATAGTGAATTTGGAAAATTATTACAATTCACAAGCTAAGGAAGGATTACGGAATTTTTTCATACGCAGTAAGTTTAAAATAAAATACTTGATTATTTTTAAAGTTACGACTAAATGAAATTAGAGTGAAGAGTGATTGATTAAGAAATACAATTTGTAATTTATCAGTCTCCTTATACATTCTTGGTTTTATATGTTGATATATCCACTGAGGTTTGGAACCCTCTGCTTGCAAGAACCATGAGTGCGGACTCATTTTTCAATGCATAAACCTCTCTTCTCCGTAAAGCAAACAACTTAACTCTTGCATATAAGTGAAACAATTTAATCGAACAAAATAAAGAGTCATATTTCCTTACATTATCAATGTGATTTCTGCTTCAGTGCAGTATATCCAAGTGAAGTACTGTGAAACTGACAACATGCAGTTATACCATTAATGCTGTCGAAAAGGGTATGTAGGTATTAGAAATTTAACGCAAGGAATTTATAGAAATGCATTATATAGGTACCTGATTTAGCTAACCATACATCAAAACAGGAACACTCTAATAATAAAAGCTTCTGAAAGTTCATATACGAGGGGCATCCTGAAAGAAGCTCCAATGGTGCCTATACGCAGCACTGGTGGTCAGAGATAGACACACACCCATGCAGGCAGGAAGAAGTGGCATGTAGCAGTAATCTGGTACAGTTGCAATGCAGCCGTTTTAGGACAGTTCTAGGTTAAAGATTGCAGCTGTCATACAGTCTCCCACCGAGCCTAGCCTACAATGCACTCTCAGAATTTGGCACAGAGCCACCAGCAATTGTGTGAGGTTTGCAGACAGGACGTCGTGCATGGTCAGATGATGTAGACAATTCACGGAAGGCCAATTGAATATGCACAACCCCATACAGCTGAGTACACACGGGCCCTTTGCGTGAGAGATCTTGGACCACTCCCTGTACAGCCCTGGCCTTGAATGTACCGACTTTCATCTCCTTGTTTAACTGAAGAGGTTTCTGGCAGGGCAAGGATTTGACAGCTACAGTGCGGTAGAGATAGTTCCAGTCTTTTCTGTCAGACACATACACCATGGACATAGAAAATTTAGTGCAATACTACGACAAATGCCAGAACAACGTTGGTGATTATGCCGAAAATTAGGTTAAGACTCACTGTTGCTAATGCAATAAATTACAACTGATATTCATGTTTTATTTATGCCTAATCGGTAGGGACCTTCATATTTTGTTATTTTTTTTCAAATTGGTGTATTTTCTTATTTTTTATTTTTTACTATACCGAGATATTTTTCTCAAAATTCACATTTTCATTTTAGCGCATTTTCTGGCAAATATCTGAAATTATTCCTTCATGGTATTTTTAAACTACTGTTTCAATTTGAAAGTCACATGGCTTACGCCTCTTCGTGAGAGTTTGAAATCTTGAAAGTTCTTTTGGGAAAGTTATTTTCCATACCCCTTTTTTAATTTTAAGGTAAGGATTTTAGATAATGGAGTTTCCCCCATATATACTGAAGGGTGCATAATGACCATAAGTGGCGACGCACCCAAAAAATTAAAATCAATCAATCTCACATGACAGATACAGATATATTATGGCACCAAAAATTGGTATTATCTTTTTTTGACTTGTCAGTATTACGTTTCCCAAATATACCGAAACTTAATACTCCATTGTGCTTTTAACCGATTATTTTAAATTGTAGATCACATGGTCTACGTATTTTCGTGACAGTTTGATATGTTGGAACAGATTTTTGAGAAAGTAAAAGTAAAGTGCTCTCCTGCACTTTTCCATGAAGGTGTATAGGGGTGTGGAGTTAGGGCCCCACACTTTCTTGATCACGGCTGAAGGTGGGGGTGATGTGATCAGCACCACGCTCCTGGCTACCTTTATCCCTCAAAGTTTCCTCCATGTACCCGCTTGATGTGACGCTGGGTGGGCGCCGGAGCAGTTTGAATAGGTGGAAAAGATCCCAGTTCTCCTCCGCAGGGGATCAACCCCGGGTCTCTCGCATGGTAGTCAGATGCCCTAACGACTGAGCTCCATTATTTCTCGCTCGACAAATGCTGATGGTGCGAACTTAGATTGGTAATTCAAAACACATCTCGCGTGACAAATTCTGAAGATGTGGCTCCCGTGTGATATTAGATACGCACTCGATCTCCTGTTAGAACCCTGCAACTTTGCTCTGTGATGCAAATGGTTTTGATAGAAGTTGAAAAAATCGTGGGAAATACATGATTTAATGTGGCTGTCGGAATTATTCCATGTACTTATAACTCTATAGTTTACTCTTGAATAAAATGTTGGAAAACTTGCATGTTCTATATACACAAACATGGCCTAGAAAAGACAATAATGTTGCATTTCATGGAATTTTTCGTTGTTTTAGGTCATTTCTTTTTAAAAAAAAATGCTAAAAACGCCAACAATTCACATTATATGTCAAATTCGCATTATTTCGATATTTAGAAAGGGCGAAAAATGTGTCCAGACATCACTGCACATTCCTAAACAAAACTTCTCAGCAATTAACATTTTTCACGGTTTTGGCGTTTGCGAAAAATCAATCGGAAATTACTTTCTGGCCACCCCTCGTATAAATCAGTAGATGGAAAGTGAAAATTTAGCAGGGCTGGCAGAAAAAAAGTCAATTCTTGAAGAAAGTGATTTTATGATTGAATGATTCGAGTAAATATGATATTAAAATATTTACGTATTTATTATATTTTATTTCATAATATTGGACATTAACGTTACTCAGTGAGAGATTAATGAGCATCTCTCATCAGTTTAAACAGACAGGACAGAAAATGGTGTTAATTTTATTGCAATACTAGTGTTGCAGTAAATTTGAGGTTGGGAGCATGCACTTGCCAATTTAACGTTCACCAATTCAGATTTATGTTTCACTTTTTCGTGATAATATTCAATATATATCCAGTTTTGTTGGATTGTTCTTGATATCTAATGTGATTGTAAACGTATGTTAACTTGTGCGAAACCAGTAATACGTCAGGAGGATGAAAGCACTGCTACATTAAATGAGGTGAAGTGAGCCAGAAGAGTAACAAGATTCCAGCAGCATATTTGCAGTCTAAAGCTCTTCTTGTTTATGCATACGATTTTTGTTGGATGTTGCAGTCCGAAGACATCGAACAAAAATCATAAGAGTCCCATGCATGCAATTTCTGTCACATGTTGTAGTGAGATACTTTGTTGGGTGCCGATATTCGATAAAAATCGTATGTTTCAATGGAACCTATTTGTTTCCATGTTCCTTCAGTTTGCCCAACAAAATGCCTTACTATGACGTCCGACAACTATCGGACGGCGCCACCCGCTCCCATCCCTCAATCTGTTGACAGTTCCGTCTCCTTACTACTCCCATACGGACAAGAAAAAAATGATAATTCAATGCATTTTCCACGTAATATTTAGAGGCTTAACCTTTACTCCCCCAATGATATTATATGGTATCATCAGAGTAAGGTCGTTCTGGCCCAATGAAACCATATGGTATCATCGTGCATATTACTAAATGAATGTGCATTTTGGACCCTCATACTCTTCTGTTTGGGTTGAAACTCTGACACAGGTCGGGAGCAAGCCTAGGTAAATTCGTATTGATGACCAACCTCCCCCCCCCCCCTCTCCGCATCATATCCATGACACATTTCCGAATTGTTTCACATTTTGGCTCATTATTCAACTTGTATGGCACCCAGGAACATGAAACAAGTTTCAATCTCTTTGGAATCGTCCATTCTTTGAAGAGAATACTAAGGTTTGCACCTTCTTCCGAAAATAGCGAGAAAAGAGGGGGGCAAACTCCAGATTTTTTTTTATTGAAATTTGATGGTAACGCCCCCAAACCCCCTTTCCTCGGTTCGGCGATTTTAATTGTACACGGTTGCATGCTATGATGTTTTAGCTGAAAAACAAAACTTATCCGGAGTAGATTGCTCCAGTAGTGCCCAAGTTATAACAATTTTCCTCCAAAAATGCTAATTACCTATTTTTCATAAAAAAATAATAATCACATTTTGGCTTATTATTCAACTTGTATGGCACCCAAGAACATGAAACATGTTTCATTGTCTTGATAAATGTCCATTCTTTGAAAATAATACTAAAGTTTGGGTCTTCTCCCCAAAATAGCGGGAGAAGAGGGGCAAACTACAGATTTTTATGTTTTTTCCATTGAAATTCGGGGGACGTGCCCCCCCCCCCAACCCCCCTTCCTCGGTCCGGTGTTCTAAATTGTACACGGTTGCATGCGCTGATGTTTTAGCTGCAAAACAAAACTTATTCGAAGTAGATTGCTCCCATAGTACCGGAGTTATAACAATTTTCGTCAAAAGAGTGTTCGAAGTCAATGAAGACGATATTCCCTGACATTTCCCTGACTTATTTTGACACCTCAAATTCCCTGACTTTTCCCGGTTTTCCAGGTTTTCCAGGTCTGTCGCCACCCTGTTACGTAAAGTAACTACTTCGTTCCCCGGGAGAAAAAAGATATGTGTTACAATTGCTCATTTCAAAAAGTCATTATATTTACTCGAAAAAGATAATAATTTAAAAATTTCCTTTTAAATATTAGCTGTTCTCTAGTACCCTATTCTTCGGTACCCAGTTTTCATGCTTAGTCCACCCAGAGTGTTCAGACGCTTCATCAATTTCACCATATCACTCGTCCTCATCTTCGCATTAGCTAAAAGGTGAAGTAAAATAAACCAAATGAATCAGTCAATTATTTTAGGTGTCACCTGCATTTACTGAAGTATTGCATTACCCAGGGAAATACATTTTCGTGCCAAGAACAGGAAGAATACGGTCAACAAGTTACTCTGCAGACGAAAATGTTATCCTTTGCTTGTGTTCAAGTGGCCCCTTGTAGCCATATTTATAATTTCCTTCCTTGGAATTAGTCACCATTAAGGATTGCCTCTCTGCTTTTGTGGGGCGTTACCCCCACACCCCCTATACGCCTTCATGGCGTGGTGCTATGCACAGGGGAACACTTTACATTTACCTTTTACCTCTCTGCTTTTGTTGTGTGCAGTTTCCCCCTTACTGCACTGAATGCCAAAACCGGTTTGGGGGGGGGGGAGTCTACACACACAATTTACTCTGACACGACTTTTCACGTCTGATAACTTTTGTAGATAGTTGGTAACACTGACTCCCACGGTGTTCAAAGGAGGGTTTTGAACACAATTACTGTGCGCGTTGCATACAGCTGACAGCTAAGGGGCTGTTTGCCACTATACCCCGAAGATGTTCACTGCGCTGTGCGAACAGTGATGGAAGCTACAATACTTCTTTCAATCGTCACCAGAGTGCAGCATATACAACTGTCATCACTACATAGTTGGAAACTTTAGCGAGAAGTCACTAAATCTATTGGATTTTAAGCAAATGAAAGAGCATGTCTAGTGTGTGTTATTTAGCCAATTATTCGGGCAAATCAGCAAGTGGTCTTGTTCGCAATAGATACATTTAAATAGTTTGGACCAGCCATTACTAATTATAAATAAAGTTATTAAAAGGGTGTTAGTTGTGTATAAAAAATTATATTACTTCAAATATAGCGCGATTTTGGGGGGGAAATTGTTGAAAAAAGTTGAACTGTTATTCTCACTTTTTCCCACTTTTAACTGTAGGTCCAGTCCCGATTAGTCTTACTGTGCATAAAGTGGACTTAAAACACCAAATCAATAACAAAAAAAGTATATAAATTTTATTGTGAACATCCGTATGTGAACCTGACGCGACGCCACTGTATATTTTGTAGATAAGGTTTAGCATAGTGTGGGGGCAAATGTGGCGAAAAGTGGGGAGGGGCAAATGCCCCTTATCGCCGCCACTGCACTGAATAATAGTGCGTGCGCAGGGGCAAGCTACTGATTGCATCACCATCGTTCACTTCATGTAGAAATGTGTATCCAGCATTCGAAAGGGAACTTCGCCATTTTCCACAACGGACAGAATTCTCAAGATAACGCAAAGTCACACAAACGCAACGAGTTATAAACCCTTCCACTCGAGGCAGTTATGTTTTGTAATATGCTATAATGGAAGAATAACGATTCGCTCGAGATCCTATTGGTTCGTGCTGGTAGCATGACCAGCAAAGCTGGGTGTGTGTGTTAAATTATGTCCTGACACATCATTTACACCTCAAACGTGACAACATTCGAAGGAGGTGTAGTTTCAATTATCATGATTACCAGCAGCACACGCAGTACACAACTGAATGTTTGCTTGCTTTATTTATGGAAGCTGCCTAGCTTCATGATTGGTATTAGAAACAAGGATCTTGGAATCAACACCAGATGGCACTGGGAATGCTTCGAACTAGGGCACGAATTAACCATCTTGCTTTTGAGTAGACTGGATGCATTATATCAGGTGATCCGTTGTCAGAAAAGTACACCGTTGTATACAATAGGTTAATGTACAGTGGGATCCATGAGTATTACCGTGCAAATTGTCCATGACTATTTTCATTAATTTTTATCTCACATCCTGTGTGTTTTTAAGCGATGGATTTTTATGTATGCTGGTGCAGAAGTTGTCAACAGCTTGTTTTGAGTTTTCTTTTAATTCTTGAAGCTCTTATTGGGTGAAATAAATTGCACGAACATGGTGATGGACAATTTGCACGATAATACTCATGGATCCCACTGTACGTATTTCTGAACAGTTTGTTGCAATGTATGCAGACTAAATTTCGAGTGAATTGAGGTTTACAGACTTCAGCCAGGTGGCGCTGACGTTCATGGTAGATAAAGATAGTGGTCACGCCCAGTGATGTGCCGTAGACTATAAGTTTACGTCTACATGCGTTGTCTACACGTAATCTACGAGTAGATTACATGGGGTTGTAGTTTACATAGACTACGTAGACAATCTAAAGTGCATTAAAATTAATTTGCAAGGATTTCATGAAAGGAAAGTGAAATTTTCAACTGTATTGGTTCGTAACGAAATGAAAAGAATCCTATTTACAACAAAATTTCTCTTCTCGGAAGAAGATAAATAGTATGCAAAAAACAACAACAGATGGCAGTCGTGAGGCAAGAGTGGTCTTTTTCCCATAAAACATTAGAATATTTTCTATATTAGGTTTCTTCCGGAGTGAGAAATTGTTCAGATTTAGAAGAAAGAGTATGAAAAGTTCTCCTCACACATCAGCAACTGATACGCAGTATAATTTTCTTTTAATTCCACGGCGCCCTTTGCTAAGTTATCACCTTTCGCCATGTTGTTTACATAGATTACGTCATCTACGTGTATAAAATAGTCTACGTGTAGAATGTAGACTATCGTTGTTTACGCGTAGACGCACATCACTGGTCACGCCACAACATCGCACAATGTATCGTATGGAATGTGAAATTTTCGAGTGTTATATGCACATTAGTACAGCCACATGGCTGAAGCCTGTAAACCTGCACTCACTCAAAACTTACATCCTTTCTGCATATATTACAACAAACTGCTCAACCCGGTATTATTTATAGTTGAAGCCCTGATTGGAACGCCAGTCGTAAATGGTTTCGAGCCAGCATCTGTTTTTCCGAGAAGCGTTACTCTCACTTTTTTCGTTTTACTTAACCTTTACTTATTCGACCCCTACTTATGTAAAGTTGGAAATTAGCAAAAAACCTACCAAAGAGCCAATTGATATGAAAACGGAAGATGTGTTTAACAAGAGAATTAGACTTGCTTTATCTATTAATGCACCCTGGACTGTATTTGGTAGACTACTGAGGTTTTGGCGTCTGGACTGACAGCCAGTATAATCTTATGTGGGGCTCGTATTGGTCGTCCCTATATGTCCCTTCATATACTTCTTAACCATCATTCATCCCCATCTCCGCGATTAGTCAAAGCGGCAGAAAAGTTAGGTAAAATAAACTAAACCAATCAGTCATTGTGATAGCAAAAAGAAAAATTCTTGTCAACTATTTATATGTCCTTGACTTTTTATTGATTTATTTACTTTTTCTTGACTTGTAGACAGTACACTTTTAATGCAACCTCCCTTCCGAAAAAAGAGAGAATAATCATGGAACTCGAAAATTCTTTGTTGAATTGCCTTCAATTCCAGCTCCAATGATGAATTTCACTGCGCAATGTCGAACTTTATACTTCATTAACTCTACAGCCTACCTCACACCTCTTTTAAGATTGTTTATGTTTTTCTGGCGTTCATATTGGGACCTAATTTATGGCTTGGATTGCAGCGAACAATTGCCAATTTTCCTTAACCTGAGGAGCTCGTAAAAAACTTTATGCTTCTTGCGCCTGCGTTTGATTGCTCTGCCCGGCGGAAGTCTTCCAAGTACACTGAAATAAATGTACGAAGTATCCGCCTACAGTGAATGCATCACTATTTCACACACGTGAGTAGCAAGGTGAAGAAAAGTTGCAATCACTATTTACCAACAACTTTAATTAAACATCGGTGTAGAAAGCTTTGCTTATGCTGTAATTGTTCGATATTGGTCTCGCCACAAAAGTAGATCAGTCAAGGCCACAGCCCTGGCCCTCCAAAGTTGCGTGACCTTGACTGGACTATTTTCATGGTGTTAGCTACAGTGCTTTTCTCATCGCCCTTGTTAGAAATCGGAATGGAGTCCAATAGTGTGACGTCACAGCACACGACGCGCTGGGACTGAGTCTACACAAGAAGACAACGTGTTTTCTTCGTATCTAATTCAATGCGATTTTCGTTCGGAAGGAGTAACTTCAATTATTGTGACAGCAGTTAAGAAACGAAATTGTGATGTGCACCGTACATCAATGTAAAGACGAGATTTCGGAGTATACGTCTATATATATAACATATATCTTACAGATGAGAATGTAAAGAAAAAATGGCGTAGGAAATCGAGTAAAGCGAATGCTCCAAAAGAAATCTCAGCCAATGGGCGTCGTCGGTTCAATCGTCTGAGGCTGCTGCTTTCCAACCATCCATAGCGGCAGCGTGGCAACTTCAGATCGGATGAACTTCGGGTCGGCTTCGGCTGTGCTCGGAAGTGGAGTGTTTCGAAAATGCATGATTTCCTTACTCCATTCTTCTTTACCTTCTATACCTCATGTAAGGTATATGTGATATATAGACGTATTCTCCGAAATCTCATCTTTACACTGATGTACGATACGCATCATAATTTTGTTTCATAACTGCTGTCACAATAATTAAAGCTACCCCTTCCGAAGGAAAATAGCATTGAATTGGATACGAAGAAAACACGTTCTCTCATTGTGTAGACTCGGTTCCAGCTCCTCGTCTGCTTGTGACGTCACCATTAATGGACTCCATTGCAGAAAGTCTGTTGCTGTGAAAGCATAAAAGCATTAGTTAGATCAGAGAGAGAGAGAGAGAGAGAGAGAGAGAGAGAGAGACGATGGGAAGAGCTTTATGTTTTCTCTATTTCTATTTTCTTCTTTCTCTTGCTTGCTTTCTCTTTTTCGAGAAACAAACAGAGACGACCGAGAAAAGGAAAGGAGTGAGATAAAGAAAGAAGAAATAAAAAGATGCACAGAAAATACAAGAATTTGCGAAGGAGAGGGGAATAAGGAAACGAGAGAGAGAGAGAGAGAGAGAGAGAGAGAGAGAGAGAGAGCGAGCGTGAAAGTTGGGGGAGGGGGAATGTGGAAGACAGAAGCTTCTTATTGACATAATACTAGAAGCCAATAAATTACAGGATTAAACAAAGAGAGATTGATTGATTGATTTGGTGTTTTAAGTCCACATTATGCACAGTAAGGCAAATCGGGAATATTTGTTTTTACAATAGGCCTGTTTCAGTTTGTAAGAATTGTTGACGCTTTTACTGGGCAAACCTGCTTGGTGAAAGTTGCCACAATGAGAGAACCAGAGCTTCTTGGCCCTCGGTTGTTGTGTCTTTACCATATGTGGCACGGTGTACTTTTCGAAAACCAGCCTCATTTGATGAGCCCTATTATAGTTCCAGTGGTAATGTACTATTTAAATGAGAGACCTTTTTAGCATGACGCTGTGTACGAGCCTGTAGCCAGAATTTTATTTCGGGGGTAGGGGCTTATATCTTGTCAGCAGCCGTCATGTAAAGGCGAAAAAGTGGGGGAGAAGCCCAGCAGATGAATTTCTCAGTACGTATATGACAACGTATTACACAAGATGTTTAGTCTTGTTAAGGAAGTAAAATTAATTACCACTATACACAATTTAAATTAGTTATTTGTAGAATTTCAAGGAGGGCTGAGCCATCCCCTTGGCATCCATGAGCATTACCGTGCAAATTGTCCATCACCATGTTCGTGCACTTTATTTGGCCCAATAAGAGCTTCAAGAATTAAAAGAAAACTCAAAACAAGCTCTTGATAACTTCTGTACCAGTATACATAAAAATCCATCGTTTGAAAAAGCATAGAATGTAAGAGAAAAATTAATAAAAATAGTCATGGACAATTTGCACGGTAATACTCATGGATCCCACTGTACCTGACTGTACGCATGTACGAATCAATGCCAGTAAAAGAAAACCCCATCTACAAACACTCATAAGATCACGAACATTGTACACATTTAAAAACATGCATTGCTTTCTTTTTCGGAAGTTTAATAAACATGTTCGTGTGAGTTTACAATCTATAAGTATAAAACGCTTTATTTGTTTAAAACAATCACTAATTTGTAGTCAAATTGGCATCATTTATAAGGTTTACAAAACAATTACCCAAAAAAAGCTCTTCAGTTTCTTAAATTTCAAAACAACTGCCTAAACATACATAATATTCACAATATTATCTTTATTTATACTGGGAGAACTGAAACCCTTTCTAAACATCTCTCCTTTGATGCATCAACAAGAAGAATATAGCCAGAATGAGTTTGATAATTGTTATCATGAAGCTAGTGACCCCTGGCGGGTGGCTAATAAAAAAAAAGTATTTTTCTTTTGGTTGACGTACAAAATTCACCGCGATATGAGGCTTCTATCAGCTGCTGCCAACAAATGAACAAAACTATTAAGCCGTTTCGAATGTGTCTCATAGAGGCATGTGACAAATGTTAGTTCAACAAGAATACCTCTTTGTCTACATTCAAGAACGCTGGGATTATTCTTGCTCCGTTTTGGGTTTGTTGTGCGAAATTCTTTCTTCAACTCTTTCAACCACCTACCAAAACCTCATTATTGATATTGGATGGGTATGGTTAAGTGAGTTTCTGTTTGTAAACGCACGGCCATGAAATTAGGCGGGTGGTAGAAGTTCGCGCTGTTGCCACGTCGTAGCACAACACCGTGTGTTCGGAGGTTTAACAGAATGAAAGATCTCTTTGTAGAGTTGGTCTTTGCAATCCACGTGATACAAACTCGCAGTATTTGCTCGAAAGGTCAGGGATGACACAAAAGTGCCCCGGAGAGAGGTCGGTCTGACGCTCGAACAAGGCCACGCAGCTCGGTCGACGTTGCCACACAGTGGGCGGGAACCAGCGACTCTTCTCCCGCTCTCGCTTTGCTTTTCCCATATGTGGCACCAGCGCAATTCTGACCAGCCGCCTATTTTCATGGACGTGCGTTTAGTTAGGAAATCGGTCAAAAATGCATAATAGCTCTACTACAAACAATAAATATTACCAGGTAAACGGCCAATCATCTGTATACTCTCTCTGTTTTAATCCAGGATTATTTTTATCGAACGCGCCGATTTTACTGTTCTTCAGTCAAACTTTCAATCTCCCCAACTGTTTACCATCCATGTTGGAAGATGATGACAGTATTTAAACAAATAATTTTAGCTTTTTGATATAAGCGGACCTATTTCACTGTTTCTGAGCAAGTTTTTAGATAACAGGATATTCCATTTGTACACTTTGAGGTACCGACACAGAAATTTAAATTAACTGATTGTATAGATTGCAAAACTGCCCGAGTTTTGCCAATCTTTAAATTACTTGGTGAGCTACCACGATTAAATTAAAGTAATACATAGAAACTTTTAAGATGTAACGAAATTATTCATTTTAATAGGCTGACAGGGAAATCGAAATAATTTATATCGCGTTAAAGTAGCATTTGCTGGATCCTTAACTTTAGAAAATTTTACATCTTCATATTTCTACATCTTCATATTTCTACATCTTCATATTTCTAAGATATCTGTAGACCACTTTATATTGATTGTCGTCTTTCACACATTGAAAATTTTATCATTCCATTAAAGCTTCCTTATAGCTACATGAATCCATTGATTGGGATACAAGCTATTGAAATTATCCTCTCAAGCTATACCGGTGGTTCGTGATCTGCCGTTTGATGATCCTTGTTCTTGTTCTACTCTATGCGAGGACGAGAATTTGATCAAAATGTACTGTTTCAGCTACAGTACAATTAAATGAAAACTCTTATGCAAAAGCCAGGTAACACTTGTTTACCTATACAGGCCCATTTCACTGTTTAAAAATTGAGACTAGAAACGTCCAGTAACCGAAATTATGTACAGGAAATCTGAAGTTTACATTAATTAATTCATTCCTTTATTTAGAACTTAACAGCTTTTATGACGTTTTTTGTGCATTATACAATACACATGTAAAATGTACATAATTGTTTTACATTAAATTGTCAGTCTTTCCCCCCTATTTTACAGATATTAGATTGTTTTAAAAAAGAACACTTTGCCTTGTTACTGAAGTTTACATACATGTCTGTTCAGTGGCTAAAAATTAAATCTCGCACCCGGTTCGAAAAAAATCGTAGAGTTACAAGGCGGAATCCTAAAGGTGAGTCGATTATTAAAGGACGTGGACGGTCGTTGTTGTACGAAATGTGAGGTACATGAGCGAAAATACAACAAACAGAAGCTTAATTCTTCACTAAGATGAACATTCGCACTGTAATGTACGCCACATACCATTAAAAGGTATATTAATGGAAAAATTACGAGCTGTTGTGCACCACGGCTTCACGATAGACTTGTTCAAACCATCCGTTTGGCGGCGCTGGTGACTTCCGTTTCAAACTTTCAGACTCCAAGCGACTTATCCTATTATAAATTCAAGAAAAACACTACACATGTGTCACTCGCTGCTCCGGTGTAAGGAAAGCTTAAGAAGTACTGATTGAGCGCAGTGAATTAACACATCATTCTCTTCTTTTGTGTCCATTGTCGTCACAATATGTCCGCACGCTCGTAAGCACTGAGTCAATCAAGTTGCCAGATGATGGTAGAAAGTTTCATTGTGTTCATTTGCGCGAAAAAGACCTTGCCGCCTGCTAAACGTACATTCTAACAGTTACAGAACGAGAAGAAAGAATGGCCAAGCAACATGCTCGGATTGAGCTGATGGTAGAGAACAACTCAAGTTTCCTCAAACCGTGGATGATGGTCAGTAAGAAAGGACAGTCCGTTAACAGTGGCTTTTGTGTTTTCACAAGCTTCATAACGCCGCTGAATGCTAGAGAGTAAGTTTTTCTTCGGTGGATGTGAGGAGAATCGTTGAGTGCTAAACAACAGCGCACCATACCTCGTATTCTGCAAAGATAGACTTAAAATGGTTACATGAACAAAAGGTTTAGTCCACGTGATATACAGAACAACTTCACTGCGAATCCAACGAGAAATAACCTGTAATGATTAGTATGTAGAAAAATAGGTCAATCTTCATATCTCACACCAGTGGATGAAATGTTGCTGGGAGCTTTCCACTTTATTTCTTTTGCAATTCTTCTACACATTGAACTCGAAAATCAAGGTTGATGCTCTTTTGTGCATCAGTTGATACAGTTAAACGTGTAAATTTGTTTTATGTGACTTTCTAATTGATGCATTTTAGTTAATCACACGAAACATCGCCTGATAAAATACTTTTTGTGTGAATTTTGATCCACGAAAAGTACATCATTAGCAGTTTATGCACTTCAATGCGTTAAGGAGTCAACACACTTGTTCTAATTGACACATTTTGGGTTTTGTGTGAAGTTTCCGGTCAGGGATAAGTGTCAAACTTATATCGTTGTGTAAACTGATGCATTCACCAAACGTTTAGCCGCCATTTTGAGGCAAAATTTGTCATTTTGTGATTCTTGCCTCGTAAACGAACTTGCAATCAAAAATACAACATTAAGCAAATTATTTTCATAAATTACTGGCGTGATAAACAGATTCGAGCAAGGACATCCACATAACCAATGTCTGTCCGTAATCTGAGAAGAAAATATTTTTCAAAGTTCCAATCATATTTCGGTTTGTCCGATTTCACGATTCGTCCATGACGAACTACTACTTCTAACTGTACCGGGGTAAGGGGTCCCTGGTTCGATAACTGGTGGAGACACGTCTTTTCGAATCCCAATTTAAACTGAACATCCGATACCGATTAGCTTACCCGAGGACAACGTGGGACTTAAAACAAATTTTGATAAACTTCGAGATAAGAATTACATTATGTATTACCTTCGAGACTTAATGCGAGAACGCGACTGGGACTTTGTCAGTGACTCGGTCTCGTTCAAGACTTTGACATGATATTTTAAATATTTACCTCAAAACCTAATGTACTTTATACTTTTTATAGTAACTACAAAGTGAATTCATTAAAGGCAGTTGTGAGCCGATGCTGCGTGGCTTCATATATTCAAGATGAAATTCCCCTTTTTCGAGGGCTCATAGCGTCGCAACGAGGCGTCAAACAAAAACTTGATTGATTTGTTGTTTTAAGTCCACTTTATGAACAGAAGGGCTAGTCGGGGCTGGGCCTACAGTTTAAAGTAAGATTCGAACCCTTGTGCCATGTGCCTCCACCGGGTATAGAACACGGGACGGAAGAGATATCTTGATACGCTGTGAACATGGACGCCCGGAGGATTTTTTCCAGGGAGGTGCAAGAAAGATATTTTTTTTCAGGAGGGGAGTAAATAAGGCACATTTTCCTCAATAATAGTGTTGTTCCCTCAAAAAACATTGCTTAAATTTGAATTTATCATGTTCGTGCAATAATTAACACATTATTGTGGATGCAATGAAATTATATGTGTTGAATATATCATTTTTTGTTGACTTTCATTTTCCAAGGGGCAACCCCCCCACCCCCCCTTGGAACGAGACACATAGGTAGGTATATTTACAACTTTCAACGAGACACACTCAGACAAGTCTCTCTTCTCCATACCATCTCTAACTAACCTATAGAAATTGCACCTCGATATTAAAAGAATGTCTTAAAGATACAGATATGTAGTACCAGGCTGAAAGATTTCAAGTACGGGAAGCAAGTACTGAAAGGTAACCCAAGATGGTGGTCGTGTGCATTTTGAATCAATAGAAAGAAAGCATTTCATTGGAAGAAACAACAGGCATCTGTTACTATACATGGAAACCTAGCCGAATTATGCACTTGGCCAAGCAATTTGAACCCCCTCCCAAATAAAAATTCACCAATGGTGAGCCAGTTTCCGGTCTGGCAAACAGTGTTGCCAAACACCCTCTTTTCCCCGGATATGACCTACATTTTGGTCTTTATGTCCGACGTCCTGGAGATATTCGAAAAAAAGTGTCTTAGATTTTGTGCTGGTTAAGTGGTAGACCGGCCATGGGTTGAACTTCGCCAATGAAGTAAGAATTTCTAATTTCCGTACATAATTTGCATTCTTAAAATGCACCATTTTCGGTAGAAGCAAAAAAAAAATCACAGGAAAAATTAAGACAAACTGGCTTCTTGGTTAAGTATGGTTGAAAACACGCCTAGTGTTGATTAAAGTTTATGAATTTGGTACTCAAAAATTGGTTTCAAATTAATAATTTTTTACCTGAAAATGAGTAATTTCACATTCTTTGCATCCATTTCCTACTAACAGATATTATTTACTACGAATGATTGTGTCCGTGTTATAGAACAGTGTGCCCTACTTTTGCGTATAGTGATCTGATAACCCTATATAGCTGTGGTACAGAAACCAGACTATATTTTACAAACATTTATGGTATTCTATTCGATAGTACGAGATTCTTTCGTGGACGAAGAAGCTTGTCTCGACCTGAGTTTAGTCTGTATATCTAAACGTTATACTCCTCCTCGTCTCGGTCTTGAAGGTAAGGTTCCAATGTCTGCTAGAAATATCAGAAATATTTATCGTGCTCCGTACAGCGACGCTCCTAAACCAGCTGTGGAACATTCCATTTGACCACACAACGCGCCGCAGCACTCCGAACAGACGTGTGGTTGAAAATTATAGCATTTGCGTTTAGTTTACATCTAGAGTGAATGCCGGAATTACTCGAAGACTGCCGAACGCATTCGAAGCCCGTTACTCAATTATACCAGGCCACGAGGCTTACTCCTGAATTCTGTCGTTTATCTGTGCAGCAATTTTCATTAACAAATATTTTATACCAGTGGCGGCGATTGGGTTCCGTGGCGAAAAGTGTGGGAGAGGGGCAACTGCCCACTAATCACCGCCACTGTTTTACAGTGAAAATACTCTTAATTAATTGGATATATTGTATAAATATTTATTTTCGCCCATTTATGCGCAGATAGGCTAATTGGGACTGGGACTACAGTTTAAAGTAGAAACCGAACCACTATGTACTTCCAAGGCACCTTAATAACAAAGTGAGGAAAATCAGTACTTACCAAATTAATCGAATGCTATTAGCCTGAGGAAACTGGAAATGATTGACAACTAATGTAATCCAATTTTATATTTGCACAAGAACTAATTACTCTCTATGATTAATGATTATGCCATGGTTAATTTATTAATATAAATTTGCGAGTAAACTTGTTTCGATCAGGGCATCGGGTTTTAAGAAATAATTTTAACAATAATTTAACACTGCTTGCGTCACACAAAGGTTGAAACACTGATTTAAACAAAGTTTTTACAGACCTTATTTTCATAGGGAAGGGGGAGACAGATATATGAGAATGTTTGTGTTTCGAAATTACAGGAATCCGTCTCGTTCTCATTTTAAATGGTAGTCTATTAACAAGACATTCAGAATGCATTGAAATTGATTTAAGACCCAAACATACAACTAAATTAGCACAAGGCTGTAATGAAAAAATCGACCATTTGAACAATCAACATTATATTTGAAGGTACGGTCGATTTTGTCGAATTCTTTCCTCATAACAAACGTGAAGCTTGCTTGTTTTGTATTTGAATGTAACCGTGTTTTATTGATAAGCCGTGCAGTGTGGCCAAGTCCAACTACAATTGTAGCGTGAGGCGTGAACGAATTTTGAGCTAAATGGTGATTACAATGGTTGTATCACCGTGTGGAATGAATAACCTAATACTGGCGTGCAAGTATTGTTTGTGCTTCACATTAAGATTTTAGAAAATCACTAACAGCGTCACATAATGGCAACATACGTTCAATGAACGTATCGTAAGGGGCAAGGCTAATTAAAAAAATTGTTCACCATCCGTGTACATTAATTTTACCTCAATGTTTCACTTTGGCTACATGAGAAGAAAATGTTTGGTATTTGTTTGAAATCGGCTCATAAATGCAGTCGAAATGTTTTTCGTGCAAATTGGTGAGAACATACATAAAATACTGATAGAATTGTGCAAACGCAAAAAGAGGTAATGATATCGTATGTGCGTTTGTGCTGAGATAGAATTCGTTCATTTCTTGCAAGAACTGGAAAGATAAAATGCTCTATAGTTCTGCATAAATGTCTCGTTCGACCCCTTCTCGGGTTGAAAAATCCTTAGGGTTATTTAAAATCTACTTTTTGTCAAGCACTACTCGCATGTTATAAACATTGTAAGGTACAACTGCAATGCAATCGTGTGTCTGCGAGAAAGAGGGAAATCAACATTTCTGGATGCGCCTCGTATTACACAGCACGGCAATTTCATCATCATTCTTGCTCATCGTCACGATTATCCAAAATATGGAAGAAATGCGACGCTAAATAACAAATATCAAATCAAATTAATTTCTGCAAGTTTGTTGGAAATTGTAATGCGTGTTGTGACGCATTTAAAAAGGAGGCCACCCCCCCCCCTCCTTTAACGCTGCAAAAATGTTGATTTCCCTCTTTTGATTTGATTTGATATTTGTTATTTAGCGTCGCATTTCTTCCATATTTTGGATAATCGTGACGATGAGCAAGAATGATGATGAAATTGCCGTGCTGTGTAATACGAGGCGCATCCAGAAAGTAAGTTCCGAAAGTGCCCGAAGATGGCACGAGTGGTCAGAGAGGGACGCGCTTGCGCATGAGTGGAGGAGGAACACGTAACCATAGCCTGGCGCAAGCGCAGTTGTGTGGAGAGTGGTGAGAGAACTGTAGTACGGGAAACATGGATGCGCGCATACAGTCTACTGCCGAGTGCGAGGTACGCTCGATGGGGTTTGGGGGGCTCGAGCCTCCCCACCAATGTTAACGATGTGGGGGCAGAGCCCTCCAAATAATTTTGCTTAAGAGGACCTAATGTATTATTTTGCTTCTCTTGTAAAGTTTACTCTCAATTGTGCCAAATGAACTTAACTTTAAATACACATTTTAAAATGTTCTAGACCATCAAATTTGGTTGGCTGAGACCGCTAAACCTTCAACTTTGGGGGGACTATGACCGGAAACAGCAAAATACATCAAAATACATAACTTATTACTATATACTAAGTATTGAGTATTGTTAACATTTTTATTAAAAAAGAGTTTCAAAATGACGAGGTGATGTGCCAATTATACCAGTATGTTGTTTAGTGAATTCGGAACAATTTGAGGTCGTAAGCACGACTTTCAAGCAATATTGATATGTACGATATTTAGTTACCCTCGAAATTTCTTCCTCTAGTTTCTGCCTGCAGGGGGATTTCTGACGCCGACAGCTTCTTAGCGTGGAGAAACCTGATTACCGCGTGTACCTCGAACTCGGCGGTAGACTGTATGCACACAGCCAAGTTTCCCGTACTACAGTTCTCTCACCACTGACTCCACACAAGGCTACGTGTTCCTCCTCCACTCCTGCGCAAGCGCGTTCCGCTCTGACCACTTGTGCCATCTTGGGGCACTTTCGGAACTTACTTTTTGGATGCGCCTCGTATAAAGCGGGTTATGCAGGGTTGTTCAAGGTCCAGGAACTCATAAATTCTAATGGGTTCTATTGGACCGCAACCGGACCGGAACCTTCCCTCACACAATTTACATTCGGTCCAAGTAGTGTATTGTTTCATTTCGTTTCAATTGAGCCGTACAACACAATTTGTCCCTAGAAACTAGTAGGGGTAAATTTCTCGTATCGGACAAACGGCTGAAATTTGCTAGTTCATTTAATTTGAATATTCGTACTTACGTATTCTGCATTGAGAAACATTGCTGAAGGTGGCATTTCGCTTATTTCACAGAAATAAGCTCTATTTGCTACATATCGAGTAAGTTTTCTTCGTTTCTTTTTGCCTTCGGTAACACGCAAAATGGCAGTCACAGTTTCACTACCGTACTCGGCATGCAGTGTTTCCACCCCACTGCATCCAAAAATACCTACGTAGCCCCACAAACCATTGACGGATAGCCCCACGAAACATTCATACATAGCCCACGAACCATTTCCGCTAAGGTTAGGTTAGGTAGGGTCACTATAGGTTACAATAGTGAAAAATTTGTTTCGAAAAAAACATGCGTAGCCCCACACACCATTCTCGCATAGCCCCACGAACCATTGACGCATAGCCCCACGAACCATTGACGCATAGCCCCACGAACCATTGACACTTAGCCCCACGAACCATTGACACATAGCCCCACAAACCATTTGCGGAAACGTACCTTCTTCAGTTACAAAAACACGTGTTTGGAAACACTGACCGGGATTACGTCATCAGACACAAGCTACATTTACCTGGAAGTAAATGGATGCAAGAACTTTCGTGCATCGCTCACACATTTATATCGAAAAATAGATGATTTACCGGCAACATTCAATGAACGATGCGAGAAAACACTTCCCCGAACTTCCACAAGTCTAAAGAAACTGCATTCGGTAAGTAATTTCTCCTGTAAATTTGAAGAAATCCGTTTGTCCGATACGAGAAATTTACCACTAGTAGGATAGGCAAGATAGTTGAATGAAAATAGTTGCGGGACAATTTGCACGGCAATATTTGCGCATTCCACTGTACGGTGTAATATGGTAATAAAGATATTTCGCAAAATTGTCATTTTTTTAGGGGGGGGAATGAGTGGCAGGCCGTTGATAAAACTTGAAAGGGTAGAAATTCATAACAATAAAACTATGACTGATTAATTTGGTTTATTTTACTTCGCATTTATGCCACTTTGGCTAATCGCGAAGATGAGGATGATATGATGAAATTGACGAAGAGACGCTAAAAAATAACACCCATGCCCAGTTCGGGATTCGAACCTAGGACCACTGGCGTCGTAGCGCGATATGCTAACCACTCTGCAACGGAGGGCGGCAACAATAAAAAGTAATCAGGGTTGCTACGATTTTATGATTGTGAAATTCCCGACATTTCCAGGCTTTCCAGTCCAAAAATGAATTTTTCCCAGACATGTTTATCATCATGATTTTTGCTTTTGAACCTAGTGTTTTTCAATTAACTATATACTCCGTTAATTATTATGAATATTCACTTTCACAACCTTTTTTTTTTTTTAGCAAATTTCATTCTACACATACAAGAACATGTAAAAATTCGAAGAGTAAAATGTAAAATTACAATCGGCATCAAATGTATTGGGTTACAATCACGTGTATCTAGCCTTCATGCTAAGGTAACAGATATGCATTATATCACCATAACAGATCTTCACAATATAAAAACAATATAAAACAATATAAAAACAACATCATTTTATGGCGGATTTAGTGTTGTAGAAAATGCTGGTTTTTTTGCTTACATTTATAAGTACACAGCCTCTGGAGAATATTTGTTGCATATAGGAATTCTATAGGAAATGCCAACAAGACTAAGATCTATAAAATGATAGACGATGACCTCATCTTCAGCAACCTTTCTGATAATTATGACCATATTGTCAATGTACTTTATAACGACGCACGGTTTTAGAAGCGATATCGGACGGAGTTACGGAGAGCGTGTCCTTGGCGACCAGCCAATAGCAGGAGTGCAACGTTGTAAAGTTAGGTTTGAGCGCAAGAAGTTATTTATAAAACTCGTCACTTTAAGGTTCATCATTGCATGGGACACGACATTATGAACCTGACTGTCCAAGTCCCATGCATTTCCGTGGCCTACAGCCGGAGATATCGTTTCTCGAAGAAACAAGGGAAACAGCGCGTCTCTACACACACACACAATGACCCTTCGTTTTCCTTCAGTGTTCCGTCTGTTTGTTTTTTTATTTGCCACCTTGTTAACCCCGCTGAGTTGTGTCTTGGTAAAGCTATGGGTGTCAAATTCGGGTGAATATCAACAATGGTCCTTCATTGTCGTGGGCGTTTGCGAACATTGCGAGTTCGAGTCACTTTCAGTTCAGCGTTTTCGTAACAAGGGCGGTGTAAGATAATTGTACTCTTACGCTACGAAGAACAGTTGTGAGACGATTCAATATGGCCCTTATTGATTGATTAAATGTTGGTTTATTTTACTTCGCTTTTCTGCTACCTTTGGCTAATCGCAAAGATGAGGATGGATGATGATATGATGAAATTCATGAAGGGACACTTACAAACACCTGTGCCCGGGCCGGGATTCGAACCCGGGACCCCTGGTGTCATAGCGTGCTGTGGAGTCCAGTCCTTATGTTCGATAGTTATGCAATAGTGTGTGTTCAGCGAGTGTTATTTAATAATTTCGCACCGGCCCCCATGGTGGAGTGGTTAGCATATCGCGCTATGACGCCAGGGATCCCTGGTTCAAATCCCGGCCTGGACATGGATTTTGTGAATGTCCATCCATCAATATCATCATATCATCGCTCATTCCCATCTTCGCAATTAGCCAAAAGTGACAGAAAAGTTAAATAAAATAAAGTAAATCAAATCAAATTAATAATGTTGCTCTCGAAACCTATTACAAGTAGTACAGGCACCAAGGGTAAAATATTACGTTCACAAGACAGAAATCTAGTGTATTCTTGCTTCAAGGAATTGGCGTCGGAAGAAGTGCGTGCTGAAACAGTGTTTTCTCCGAGTCGAGAACTTACGGCTAAAGCGTGTGGTGTCTGTGTGCATATTGTGTTGCGTATTATAAAACAGGGTAACGTATCTACCACAGAAATCGGTGAACCCCTATTCAAATCTCCTGGGAAACATGCTAGAAAACAGAAACGAGAGAGATGATGATGTTGCAGTTCCTCTATAATAAATACCTTCAAACTTCTTTCACGTACGAGTTTCTCGTATATGCTGCAATGATATGATATAATCCTGTGTAGAATTCTTTACTATATATTTCATTGTACTCAAATATCACGTGCATGCATTGTATATAAAAAGATGAATATTGGACACGGTGAAATCTCTGCGTTTCCTTTTCGCTAGCAGTTGGTTTGGCAGCAGCGCGACAGCACTGGCTGCGTATTGGCTGAACTCATGTTCCTTCTAAAAGCGTACGCCGTATAGTTATCAGTCAGATATGTACTGCAAGTTTCACTTTGATATTCTTTCTAATATCAGTATTATAGAAGTGAAAATATATTACAGAAATTCGAAGGTACCATACTTTTGCCCAAGACTGAGACTCATAAGAACAAAAGAAACAAGTTTTTAAACTGAAACTTTTTTGGGAGTGGAATCACAAGAACCGAATCCAGAAGTGGAAGTGAACTACCAGGTGGTTATAATTAAAGTGACGGTGTTCAGAGTGGTACAGCACGGGCTGTAATGAGAGTAGCAGTCTGAAACTTCGTAGATATGCTAATGAAGCAATGCGAATTATGAAAAAAAAAAAAAAAAAAAAAAAGTTCCAATTCTCGCCACCAGGGTAAAAAATGGCGCTGTAAGCAGTCAAAACGTGGAATTTTCCGTAACTCTGACGTCAAAGTCGGTGACATTGCCTAACCATTGTGTGAGCTCCCTGGTTGTGGTTGGTGACGCTTGTTCCTTTTTCCTTTAGTAATGTTCATGTAATTCGAATAGTGAAATTGTAGCGATATTTTATTACAAAGAGTATTGTTTTCTGCGATTTATAGTGTTTTTTCCTGTAACTATACCAAGTTTTGACTGCTTACAGCGCCATTTTTTACCCTGTTGGCGAGAATTGGAACTTTTTTTTTTTTTTTGCATAATTCGCGAGCGCATTGCTTCATTAGCATATATACGAAGTTTCAGACTGCTACTCTCATTACAGTCCGTGCTGTACCACTTTGAACACCGTCACTTTAATTATAACCACCTGGTACTTTGTTCATTTTGCAACTTTTTTCTCTTGCAGACTCCAAAATTCACGTAAATTCCAGATGATCTGCCAAATTCCCTGACATTTCCCTGTTTGTCAGGTTTTTCAGACGCGTAGCAAACCTGCTTATACTCATGGATATGATTACCATTATTATTGTACAGTCAGGGACACTTTTGGGTTGTAATGATTCCATTGAAAGTCAACGGGTTTCTTACAACCCAGAAGTGTCCGTTACCGTAAAACAATAATATAATCTAATAAAAATAAACAATTAAACCCAAAATTTGTAATAATATCTTTGGAGAGACTTTTCAACTCGCTGCACCAAACGAGTGAATATTCAGTACAACTGTTTTTTTTACTAATTTTTATAAATTGCACACTGTTATTATAGTGTACTGAAAGGCATGGTTATTTTGTTTTCTTATTAACTTTTACATGACTCCTTCCAGAAAAAGGTTAAAAGTTAAGACGAAATATTAGTCACAAAATTACATTTGACGGTAACGGATGAGAAAATAACAATCTTTTACAACCAATAACACTATTCTGGCCTTCCATTTTCAGCACTAACGAAGATGGGCGTTTGAAGTTTCGTCGGCTTGTAATCAAATGGTCACGGGTTCGATACTAAAAAATATTCATATAATTCGTAATCGAAATGAACCCCTTCTCCAGAACTTTTTTCTTATTTCGACACTAGGATAAAAAAATGAGTTAAAAACAATTGCATACCTTTTTGGTCCTAGGAGCCTCAAAATTTCGGAAAATTGAGCACCTTGAGTTTGGTTAGGAGAAATGTTTAAAATGTATATGACTGTGCATTCTGAATTGCTCGATCACTAATTTTGCCTAATATTTATTGACCTGAATATATCGCGAGAATATTTTGAGTTTTATAAATACTCATTGCTAATTCGACATGTTTGATTATAATCAGTGTAAAATTGTGTTTTAACCACTAAGTTTTCAATGTCAATTTAATTTTTGTTGGAAAATTATTTCCAAAAAAAAAAAGTCCACGGACATTTAAAATTACGTATATTCTGAATGTGGAAACATTGGAGGAAAGAGGACTCATTCGGTATATTACAGCTAAATACTAATGTTTCTCATTTTATAATGTCGCTTCGCTCGCAATTCCTCCTTTTTTTAGTCTCATGAAGTTCAGAGCCTTTGCTATAGAGCCTGGAGTCGACCGATCTAAATTAAAAAGTTGAAAGAGAAAATACCATGTTTATTATTTGCGCTATATTAAATCAACATTGATTTCAGTTTGCAAATCAGACAGATAAATGAGACTTATCCTAATGGATTTTGTCTTTCAATGTATGAACAATTGTTTTGAGAAAAATGAGTGCGCACAAGCAACAGACAATTTATGTAAATTTTGCTGTTTGTTTACTACGAGGTGGATGAATTGATTATGTAATGTATTTAAATAATATATGTTGCACATATATGTGTTAAAAAAGCTTTGAATACGTATGCAATTAGTGTTAGCATATTACACATGTATTTTCATATTTTACGTTGCTCCATGTTCCATATGTGTAAAACACATGTACGTGCAAGTTACACATGCTATGTATGAAAAGAGAATTTTATTCGGAATGCATGTATCATGCATTTTCTGTCTTTCAAAAATACAGTTTGTGTGCATGTTATTATTAATGTCAAATTTAACGTTTTGAAAATTAAATTCAAATCGTTTGTGCCAACACAGACTTCTGCCCCCCTTTTTACGTGATTTTGCGAAGATAACGTATTTGATAGTACTACTACAATAATAATAATATATTGTTATTGCTATTATTGGTATGGATATCCCCAGACAAAAAATCGTGGTTGCGTCTCTGGAAATCGCTGTTGTGAAGGGTAGTGTAACCTTTTGACGTTCTCAACCAAATGCTTATCACAACGAAACAGCTCAATCAAAAGGATGACGAAGATACAACTGCATTTTAGCTTACCTAAGGAATTTCTGACCGATTGCACATTGCAGAAGTATTTTTTTTTTTTAAAAAAAAGGACTCATTCAGTAAATATTCACTCAAGTTTTAGCTGCAGTGCCTGTGATTCTTAATAGTCTCAAGATTAGATAGGCCATCTGTGCTTTAAACTTGAAATTATGAGGTTATCATGATGTTTTGCTATCTCCTCCCCTCATAACTTCACTTCCATGTCCCTTGCATGCGTGATGTTATCGCGATGTATTAAAACCGGCGAGTCATTCGAGCGAAGTTTGCGGGCGGGTTTAAACGGTGACTGGTGACACGATTCGCGAGAGAAAAGTTCCGTACGTCGGCTGTTTATCGGTAAATGCACATTGCTCTTTTACCGCGTCCGAATTCAACTCTTGTGGGACAGGGGGATGTGGCACCCGTTGTTTATTCCATATATAATTGTACGCTGGGAATGCACTGTATTTTGAAAGCACATTATTAGTTGTACTAATATTATTATTATTAGAGTTGAAAAGTAATTTAGTGCAATAAACGTTTTACGTTATCAACACTTGCGTTAGTAACGTGTTCATATCATTCATTTCAAATTACCAAAAAAGGAAAAAGCTTTTTTTTTTATTTATTTTATTTATTTATTGCGTTTTGTTTATCATGGCGAAGTTACTTTTCTACCACTTAACCATGTTTACATCGAAATTTGATAATATGAAAATTAGAAAACAACATTTAAACCATTACATAGAAAGGTAAATATTAAAATAAAGAAAATATAAAATTACAAAGAAAAAATTACAAAAAAAGGATAAGAAAAAAAATACGTATGGGAATAAAAACCTAACATATACTCACGAGCATACAACAAAACACCCACATACACACAATCACATAAATCATGACAGTAGTCAGGGATTTGAAATATTAACGCGAATAAGGGTTTCCAGTGTTTTTCTGCGCTTAACTGTATTCAATTTATCACTAAAATATAATGTGCTAATTATTTGTGCCCAATAAAAAAATGTTTTAATTGTGTCTTAAAGACATATGCTGAAGATGAGTTCCTGATTTCGAGGGGCAATGAGCGTTAGTAACAGCGAATATGTCAAGTTATACTTACAACTCGAAAACAGAATAACGACAGAAAAACTGCGTTACATCTAAAACAATTCAGGGAAAGATACAGGAAGCAGATAATGTTTTCATACCGCATCGTTTAACCCAAAGATTTAACGTTACCCACATTCCAAAAAATAAAAGAGTTTTAGGTGGAGGGGGGTCAAACCCCATAAACATCATGAGTAACATTTCCCCTAGCTTCTATAGTTTTAGGAGTGTAAAGTTAACAACAAAGCAAATAGTTAGTTCAAATAATTCATTATGATATTATATAATTATACATTATTCATTATGTACAAAAAATAATGAAAAACAGTTGTGGTGGATACAGGTTACACACATGGAAGTGAGTTTGGCATTTGGGTGTCATCTATTTGATTATCTAGCCTGCAGTCACTATTCCCAGGATTATTTCAGAAATGTGGCAGCATTAACTTAAACATGCAAGGGGCCATGATTTTTGTGAATGCCTTAAAAACAAGACTATATGAAAGTAAGATGACAATTAGATAAAAAAAATACCGATTTTTAGGAGAAATCGTATTTTCAATGTTTCCCCACAAATAAATCAATAATCTGTATTCAGGTACGAAAACATTAAAGACTGGTGTGGAAGGAAGTGTGTGTGTGTATTGAATTATTACATGATTTAATATTTACTGTGTTATTACTAGGGGCCGGGAATTTATGTGCTATAAGTGTAAAATATGTATGTAATTGTGTCATATAAATTGGAAAATATGTCATGAAAAATTACAAATATGTCAGGAAAATGCAAATATTCCCAGTAAAGGCAAAAATGTGCACAACAGTACTCTAGAATTTCTCCCATACCCGATAGAGTAGAGTAGGGGCTGTAACGTACCTAATGTTCTTTTTACTTTTGACTGATTTTTGTGAAAAGCGAAAATGGCAAAGAAATGAGAACGAAACTTCTTTACTTCCCGTGCAACAATGAGAGCGAACATTTTGCCTCAATAATGTTTGCATGGCTATCAATTGTCGGCGGGATAAAAAAGAGGGGGGTATTATTGTTCTGTACTAAGAAAGGACGGCACCTTTCTTCCTCCGCAATTTCCATATCCTGCCATCGACAATATGAACTATCCGTTGTGCTAAAGCTACGAAGAAAAAAATATGAAATAACCGATTATGTGCGAGAGAATTACGAAATTATACTGAAATATGTCTTATGACAACAAATTTACAGAAATATGTTGTAAAAATGCGAAATTGGTGAAATATGTCAAAATATGTTTTGTCAAGTTTGTTGTCTATTTCGGCTGATTTTTATCAGATATATAAAGATCTCACCCAAATACTAGATCCGAAGCCAAATGAAAAATATATTATAACATAAAAGTCCCAGACCCTAGTAATTACATACAAAAAGCAAATTGTTAGAATTATATATATATATATATATATATATATATATATTACATTTACATACATAAATTTACTTTTATATACATATATATCAGATATTTAAAAAGTAGCAAAATAATTCCTTTACCAACTGCTTAAAACTGTCAATAAATTACAAAATAGTTGAAGAAATACATTTATTATGTAGGGTTATATTGACTTTTATTACTTAGATGTCGTGCTTAATATTTGTCTACTTACTGATTGTTATTGAAGTAGATATGTATAGTCCCTTGAAAAGAGAGAGAGAGTGAACATGAAACACGTAGACAGACGTTATTCTTCCTTTAACTGCTTCTTTCTTGCCGGAAATTTCAGGTGGAAAGAATTTTTAGGCCCAAACTGTTTGTGGAGAGGAAATCCCCTGCCTGTATTTCTCAAAGAAAATTACAGAAATGTCGCAAAGAAAACATTTTATGTAGAAATTTTCACTCAAGTTTTAGCTGCAGTGCCTGTGATTCTTAATGGTCCCGAGATTGGATAGGCCATATGTGCTTTAAACTTGAAATCATGAGGTTATCATGATGGTTTGCTACCTTCTCCCCTCATAACTTCCATCTAAGAACGGAAAATGTGTAATAGCCCTCAAAATATGTAAAATTCCTATATTCTATGTTATATATATTTCGTTTCGATTCGAGTAGAGTGCCACACACGTAAATTTGCCGTTGCGTAGAAACGAATTTTCGTTTCGTCTCCCTCTCCCTTAGCATCATGTGTTCTACCCTGCTCGAAAACCTTCGCTATTGTTGCCACATTGTCATTCCATTCCTGGACACACTCGCGCAAACATCATTGAAAACAATTGACTAGCGCTCCAGCTCGCGGTTCCCACCGTTCGGTAGGGACGCTGATGTGGCAATATAGCACGGCGTAGTGGTTGCTTCTTTTATGCAGTGCATGTTCATTGGCTAGCTAGTAACTAGTGTTGCCAACTGTAATAATGAAGCACTATTTCTGTCACGGAAGGGGAAAAGGCAGGTAAAGTGACGGTGAGTTTCGTTGGATTGGAAGCACCATATTTTTATTTTATACTAAGTATTTGACCGGTTTGACGTTGTGTGCGTGTATTGCGTGTGTGTATGTAAAAGTGTGTGTTTGCTAATGAACGTTAAATTCCATAATGCCTCCAGTTCTGTCGAAGTTGAAATCAAAAACCTTGCATAGCCAAGCTCGGGAAATTCTAAGCAACGTGCACGAGTTCATGAAGGAGGAAGCCAGTCATGGTGTTAGCATCCCAATAAAGCATTTTGGCAAGAGAGCAGCGAACAGCAGCAACAAATTGTTCATATTTCATAATTTTGGAATTATTCAAAATAAATAAATTATGTGGCTCCAACATCATTTCAACTCTGGCTCCGGCAAGTGTTCTTGTAGAAATTGCATAGAGGAGGCTGTCATTTTTGCTGCTTAATGCGATGCATATTGTTTTCTGTGTTAAAATTGCCATGCTTTGATGGGTGACCAAGTTCATAGCAGGGCCGGCGGAAGGGGAGGGCGAACCGTCCCATCGCCCAGAGCGGCAAAATTTGAAGAGAAGAAAAAAATAAGCCTATTGAAAACTGTGATCGAGCGAGATATTCTTTTGCGCTGAATAGTATTGAAATAGCATAAGAAGTCTCATTATTTATTTTATATTTTGATGTTTTAGTTAGGAATATATTGATTTTCAATTTTCCGTTGCTGCGTAATGACCGGGGGGGGGGGGTCGAAATAGAGCGGCATCTGCCGCCACCTCCCAGGGAGGCAAAATGACTAGCGCCGGCCCTGGTTCATAACAAAAGAAAAAGCCGCGCAGCTTATCGTCTAGTGGCAGTATATGTACTTGTTATTGTTGTGGAAGCCGGCATCCTTTGTAAATGTACAACAAAGGCAACCGACTGTCGCCGATCTCAGAGAGGAAATAATAATACTTCTTCAGGAGGAGTGTTATGGTGCAATTGTAGCGGTTTAACACGTTGGCATGTTATTATCTGCCGTTGCAGTTCCATACCAGTGTATACGGGTTTTGGGAGTGAAAAGTTAGAACGCCACCAGTGCATTAATGCAATGAAAAATAATATATATATTTTTTTATTTTGTTTGAAATCACTCAAATAAGGAATCGTATGAAGAAGTCTTCTTTGCAGCATTTTTGGTAATTTTACTTATGTGTTAGTTCATATTTTGCGAATTTTTAGTAGCTACATACAAAGCCACTTGTTAGTACATATTAATCCTAGTCCTGGTATAATGCATGACGTTTAAAACTCAACGTTAGATAGACCTGAATTCTCTAATTTCATTGTTGTACGTAACAGCTGTGCATCGGCGCACCGCAGCGATTTTTCTATCTGGTCCATTAGCAACACTGCTTCTTTAGTTCTGTCGCGCATTGCACGGCAGAATTATCTGCGCTGGACTCTACATATTTCAAAATAAATTGCAATGTTTGTGCCATTTCTATAATTTCATTGACTAATGAAGATATATTTTTTGAATAAACAATCAAAATATGATCCGAAAATTCACTTTCACTTACCCTAGCACTAGAATATAAATTACTCGTCATAAATCCAAGACTTCTTGTTAATATCATTCTTCCCTATTGGCATATCTCGCAAATAACCCCTCTGCAACTAGTGACAGCGGGGAAAATGTTGAAAAATTAATTTACTGTAATAATTTATTTAGCATAAGGAACCTAAAAAATATCATTAGAATGAGGAAAATTACCGAGGACTATAAAATACCATTATAAATATTAATAAACTTACATATTTGTTACATATTAATAAACTTACATATTTTAAACATATTTCAGTGATTTTCTCTTCATATTTATGTGCATATTTTCATGTTTTGGCTATATAAAAATACTGGCCTAGTAATTATTATGTCTATTCTACGGGTCCAAACGGAGATCTTAGATTTGAAGAGATTCTACAAGAGAAAATTAGTGGTGATAATGAAATTGAGATCATGTTGCACGTTTCAATACATAATAAGGAATATAATAATAAGCATAGGATACATAATAAGGAAATGAAAGTCGTGGAATGCTTATGTCGTGGGAATTGATCTACGATACGATATGTATACTTTTATTTTTTACGTGACTACACTATTAGTTTTCTGAACGTGTTTTTTAGGCTGTGTATGTGCATTGGTAAAATATTTTATGTGTAATCTAGTATCAATATAGAATATATGTATTAATTATTAGTTATTTATTTTTTATTATATTTTATTTCGTCTTCTTTTACATGGCGAAGTTAAGGCTGTGGAGCCTTTTCTTCCACTTGACCATGTTTACAAAAAAAAATTGAATATGAAATACCCCCTCTGTCCAATAATTATTGTCCGGTATGCCAAAATGATGACTTTTTATTTATGTTCTTTTGGGTACTTGATTGGCCAGTTTGTACTGATCCTTGAGTAATAACGTTGTATGACTCATTCCCGTGTTTCATTTTCTTCTTCTCTATACACCAATGTCACAGTTTGCATATCGGACAATTATTATGGGACAACAAACAAAGTGTACCGGACAATAATTATGGGACAGAGGGAGTAATTAAAATATTGAAAAAAAATAAAGAAAAATATATAAAAATTACAGAGAAATAAAAAATACCAAGAAAAATTACATATAAGAATGGTAATCTAATCTATAGATACGGGCACATACACTCACACATACATATTTTTGCCCTTACACACATACAAGCAAATACATAACACTACACTTACTTCAGTCCAACATTATACAAACTTAAATACAGTCCAAAACGGTATACTTTGACGATAATTCATCTTAACTATTACGCTAAATCATTTTTGTGCCTTACGTCCTTCTATCATTCTCTGCACCCGCCATGTTATTAGGGAAATCAAACATTTAATTTTCATTGTATAATATGTGTAACTTTAACAATTTTTTAAACGTCACAATTGAGGAAGAGACATGGATTTCAGGTGGCAACTTGTTCTAAAGCCCTGCTGAGGTACAGTAAAAGAATTTGCATAAAAGTTGGATTTGTGGAGTGGAATGGAGAGCAAAGACCTTTCGCGCGATCTGGTGTTGCGGTTTGTTATTAATGCGATACAATATCTCATTCCTCACAAGACCACGTCATGAAACATGCTTAACGACCTCATGTCACCAGCTATGGTCAACAGGGACAAAAATTATAAAAAATACAATAAAACTTTAAAAAACACTAAAAAGCTAAAAATGCAACTAATTGGTCATGTGATGAATAAATAAAAAATGACATGAAATGAAAAATATCATAGGTAGATTTTCTGTGAATTGGATTCAGGTTATGAGAATTACAAGTTCACAAATATAATTATAGCAGGAGGGGATGGTTTATAGTATATGCCTATTTAAAAGAATAATACACAGTACATAACGAACAAAATAGATATAAGACGTAGACTGGAAAAATGAAGGCGAGCTAAACTATAACAAAGACAACAATAGGCACTATTCTGGGTTGTGGAATGGAATCTGTGGATATGATTTGCCCACTAGCGGCGATTGGGTTCCAAAACTTGGGGGCAATTTGCCAATATTGGGGGAGCACGGACAGTTTACTTTTCCTTGTTAGCGAAGGTTTAGGGGCAAAAGTGGTACAAAGTGGGGTGAGCAACTACCCCCCAATTTATTATCGCCACAATAAACTATTTGGTCATGAGTTATACCTGTAAAATGATTACTTTGATTTATTTTTCAAAAATATATATTGTACCGTATTCCAATTTGAAAAGAAAATTACAATTAAGGCAAAAATATAGATTTTTTCTTTGTCTCCACACGGTGCGGTTACGTTTGACAAATTTAATTGTTGTTATTACACTGATTGTATTCCGCGGTACTAAAAACTTCGAGAAACACGTACCTCTATCAAAGTTTAAATTACCAACAATATTTTTGTGATCCATGAGACCGTGCAAATTGTCCATCACCATGTTCGTGCACTTTATTTGACCCAATAAGAGCTTCAAGAATTAAAATAAAACCCAAAACAAGTGTGGACAACTTCTGCAACAACATACATAAAAATTCAAACACACATGATGTAAGAAAAAATATGAAAATAGTCATGGACAATTTGTAGGGTAATGCTCATGGATCCCACTGTACAATAACTTTGGAGAATTGCAGGCTGTAAATAAATATATGTAGTAAATCAAATATTTCAATTATACACTGTAAAAAAAAATACACTTTCTGCACACTTTTGGAACACTTCCTAGAAACTACTTTTGATCACTTCTTGTACACATTAAATGTGCACAAGAAGTGTACAGGAAGTGCTTCAATAGTGTACACGAAGTGCTAAAAAGTGTACAGGAAGTGTACAAAAAGTGCAGCAAAAGAAGTGTACAGGAAGTGTGCAAGAAGTACTTCCAATATAAAGGTATCCCAAAAGTGTGTAAGAAGTGTGCTGCAGAAACTACTTTTGATCACTTCTGGTACACTTTACACATTTGGAAAACTTGTGAAAATACTTGAGCGACACTTCTTGCACACATGAGATATATCGCAATTCAGTACTCATACTTAGTTTCTAGAATAAAAATGCAGTCGACTCACATTTAACTTGACAATTGAAGGAGGAAAAAGCAACAACTTTCAACTGCGAACATTAAATTTTGTGAGATGCGTGTTTGTTTTTCTGCGACACACGTACCTTCTACTTATATAGTCCAGAATCAAAAAGATTGGTCATGGGAGTTTCACTTTTATTCACTGCAGTACATTTTCTTCTTTAATTTGTATCTTAGATGTTCACATATTTTTCGAAGAGTGTTAAAGCACAATTTTTCACTATGATTACAATCAAACGTATCATTATTTGTTGTACAAAAACTTATGTTTCTTGTACACATTTTGACAGAACCATCTAGCGGCCGGTGTAGGAACAACCAGCCCCCCGAAGTTAACGATCTGTTTTGGTGTGCTTTAAAGATGAATAGTTCGATTTAAGAAAATCTATTAATTTCCTCGGAACATTCAACTTGCTCCTTCTTCAATTTTAATGAGATTTATCCAATTATCAAATTGGTACATTAAACAAAAAAGTATTGATAGTTTCATGATGCAATGCGATTTCCATGTGTTCCAGGAAAAAAAATAGTTATATTTTGTTATTGTTTAATGTTGCTTGCTTTCAAGTGTGTTACTGCTTTATATAATGAAATTGATTTATGTTCATAAGATATTCATTTGTCAAAAAAGTATAAAATAACAATCGATATGACCAACAACACCAAATGAAATCATGTGCTACAAAAGTGTACAAGAAGTGTACAGACTTACTTTAAACAAAAGTGTACAGAAAGCGTTGAAGAAGTGCACACAACTTTGAATGTGTCCCCAAAGTGTGCAACAAGTGTACAAAATTTCGTCATTTCGGGTCGCACACATCTAGAACACTTTAAGTACACTTTTGCAACACCTTCAGTACACATCTTGTGCATATTATATGCAAGAAAGTGTACCAAAAGTGTACAAGAAGTGTATTTTTTTTTACAGTGTATAACTGCCTCTGTCTTTGCTATGGTGCGGAACTTTAAACCATAAGAACTGCAGCTGGAAGTAATTTAAATGTACTGATTGTAATAAAAAACTATTTCCTCAATTTCAAAAACTCTTCCAATGTTTGGTTTATCGTTCTCGTCAAAAATCACACAATCTCAAATCAAGGTTTATGCATTTTTTGTTCATCAAATGACACTGCTAAGCAATTTTGGTAACTTTGGTGTCTGATGAGTGGTTCACTTTTTGGTGCGTCACACGCAACATTGGAACGTTATGTGAACATCATATTTCTATCGACTTACATTGGTCTTGTAAATCACTAACGAATTAATAATTCTAAAAACATCAAGGGAGATATAATAACATCACCATTAACTTCCAAAGCTAATATTCTAATTAAACTACCCCTTGATATTAAAGTTCAATTAATGTTGTCAACATGAGACCGATAGATGTTTCCTTATGATACATGTGCTGAACTTGTAAGATTTCAATGTTTAAAAACAAAAAAAGAAAACGCACACAAACGTCACTA
Source organism: Lepisma saccharinum (assembly GCF_977018435.1). Taxonomy (NCBI): domain Eukaryota; kingdom Metazoa; phylum Arthropoda; class Insecta; order Zygentoma; family Lepismatidae; genus Lepisma; species Lepisma saccharinum. Next base: position 35,131,897 of record NC_139257.1, on the reverse strand, counting down.
GTATGACAAGAGGATATATGACGAGAAAATGCTGCAAACAGCGTCAAAGCACAATGCACTTGCACACAACACACTTCCTCCCTTGATTCATAGTTCTGATATTACACGTGTGAGGCATGAAGACAGATTCATTGATTTTGCGTGACGATCTTACCTCTTCATGGGGGTAATTTTGACCTTCTAGGAACTTGAAGTTATACCATTTGCTGGGGTAACTTCGTCACGAAAATGCTGACGTATTTGCCCCCTAATTTTTGGAATTTCTTTGGTATTCCTTCAGTACATTTATAAAAGGCAAAGTGTTTCGTGTTGTCACTCGCCACGGATTTTGCAGGGCACATTAGAATATGCCAAAATCTGTCCCCGTTTGACGGTAAGAATTATACTAATTATACAAACTATTATTGGCTGCTTAATAATATCAACATTTTTAAAATCCACATGACTTTCCTATGTGCTATTCCTATAGTATTCCGAGTACTTTTCATCAACGAGACTCACACCAAAAGAAATATTTAAATTAAGTCTAAAAATATTAATAATAAGCGTAATCCCAGCATTATTATTATTAATATGTATAAATAGATCCATTACTAGCCCCATCGATGGAAACGAACATCCGATGCGGCGTATTAGAAGACACAAATTATGTAATGAAATTCAGGTAACTCCGGGAAAATTGACCATGGGATCTGAGACCATCTTAAGTTCTCTTTAAAAAGAACACACTTCAGTTATCGTAGTTTTCCAAGCAGGCGAATGCTGCCTGGGTGGGCCGATCGCGTTGAGTACTGGGCTCGCAATCTCGGCGCTGATGATTCCGGTTTCAAATCACGGCCGTGACATGAACATTCGTTTGTGTTTGTTATCGCATACATTTCACAAAAATCATCACTAATGCACCGTAGCCGTCACTAACCTAAAAAGCAATGTTACAAATGTACAGTAACTTCCACACACTTCACGCACAGAATAAAAATTCATTTCTAAATCATAAGACATATAAAGTTTCTTATTTTCCAGAAGAACACGGAGATTGATCTACTAGTTGTATGGCGATATGAAGAGTAAGCTAAACTCTAAACACTAAATTATTGTTTTTTTTATTCGTGGCAGGGTGGTTAGTACAGCGCGCTACGATCCCTAGCGTTTCCGGGTTCGAATTCCGGTCTGGCCATGGTAGAAAAGCGAAGTAAAATAAACCAAATCAATATTATTCTGTAATATAATAACATTGCTACATTATAACAATATGCATGCCGAAAAAATTGACAAGAACGAAAATAAAAGCGAATACCTAATAATCATTATTTAGACAGTACCGTATATTTCCGAATTCAAGACGAGTTTTTTCCCCGCAATTTCGTGCCCAGAAGTATGGGGTCGTCGTGCTTTCGCGGCATATGATGTGCAGTTTTGCTTTTCTTTACTGAACAGAACCACGAGCTTCAAACTCTAACCTCTGCCACGCCTGACCATTGGGATCTGTATCTGACTAAGGGATGTCTGTATCCGATTTTATTTTTTGTGTATACCGGTACTTATATTGTCTCCTTCAGTTACTTGTAATAAGGTTTGTAAGTTTTGAAAATACATTTTCTGTAATCCCTTCTTCTTGGATTCGGAGTCGTCTTGCATTCAGAGATATACGGTATATAGGTGGGGGGGGGGGGGTATAAAATTAAATCTCAATAATATCTAAAAACAATTCTCTTCGAATTTCTAAAAAAAACAAGCCTCTTAGCTTAGCAACACATGTAAAATAGCGTTCCGCATACAAAATATAGATTAATGTTAAAGTAGTTACATATCTGGTACAAATATTCGTTTTCTTTTTAAACCGTGATCTTCCTTTGTTAATTTGTATTAAATTGAATTACCTCAACATTACGATGGTAGAAACAACGGAAATACAAATTACGTAATTTATGTTAGGTTCCAAGAACAATCTTATTTTATTCCTGTGGTTCAGCAAAACACAACCCAAATTATTTTCAGTAACGGTCATAACACAGTTCAAACAGACTACGCTGGGGGCTTCCCCGTTTTAAAATTTTCGACCCAGCTGTTCTTTCTGTTTTTTCCAATCATATACGACGCTTGCCAAAGCTATTTCCTCTTCCAATAACACTTCACTCGTAACATAATAGACCAAGATTTGTCAATATTGTAATTGATTTACGTCACTTCTCTTGGTTTTGTAGTTTAACCACGACAATAAGAAAAAGTGAACGCAAAGCTTTTCACGGACTTCGAACAGTTACAAGAACCACGACACCACGAATGTTGGTGATCCACTTATACAAAACTATACGAGTAAATGCGTTTTCGCAACGCATTCGTAAGTTTTACCGTACACTGGTTTATAATTTTTATTGTAACTTACTTTCGAGAACATGTTTGTAAAATATAATTATCGCACGTGTACACAGTATCGCGGTTTGTTATCCACTACAAGTTCTTACAAAGTAAAGAGAATCGAAAATATTTTGCATAAATATTTACTAAGAAGTATTACTGTACTTCGGTGTAAATTGCATGTTCCGGAAACAGTACTCACCGGAGTTGAAGCTAGATGGGAGACCATTTCAGACGAGTTATTTGTTTTCCCCAACACGAACTGGAACAATAACAACAAAAAAATGTCAAAATAAACCGGCACACCACTTCTTTATCGAAAGCACGACCTATGCCGTAAGTGACACTGTAAAAATGAGTGTGGCTTTCAGCACACGTCGCCGGTCACGCCGCCATGCGGCGAATCTCGTAAGCCACGCCCGCTCTGCGTCTCCATTCGCCGGCCGCGGCGTGAGGAGTGCTCGCTGATTCGTTAGTTGTGTCAGCGCACCTGATACAGGCGGAACGTTGATCTACCCAGCGGATGATGCGATGCGTTGTTATATGCAGGTGTCACCAGTAATACGCATGCTTGGGTGCGAGCATAAAACAACATGCCGATATCCCTGGGTGGTGCATGACAAGCTTTCCATCCTGTAGGCGCTGATATTTTTCAAGTTCCTGCCCTTGTTTTTGCAGTACCTCATTACAAAGTTATTTGTGTACACAATACGATGCTTTTGAGCATTCGGTGCTTCCATTCTGAATAAACAGAGATATACACACAGAAACCTAAATGCATCATATCGATTGATGCACTAAAGTGTGTTTTATGGCTTCTTCAAACAATCCGATTCACATTTGATGCATTTGGGTTAGTGTTACCCACGGGACGAGACGGGACTAGATTGATCATGTGTCCCGAGACAAACGAATATTTTCGAGACGAGACGAGACAGGCCAAAGTCTCGTCTCGTGGGCAACACTAATTTGGGTGCATTTTTGTATGTCGTGAAAGAAACACCAAAGTGCATCATTTGATTCAAGTGAGGATTCCTTTCAGTTGATGTGCGTCATCGAAAAAGATGCATTCTGGTGCATCAAAATGCATCAAATCGCATCAATTGATGCATTGAAGTGCATCTCGACTGTAATAAGTCCTAACTTGAATCAAATTATGCACTTTGGTGTTCCTTTCACGACATACAAAAATGCACCCAAATGCATTAAATGTGAATCTGATTCTTTGAAGAAGCCATAAAACATACTTTAGTCAGTGGCGTAGCGTTATAGTACGCCCATACGCCCGGCGTTCCCCGATTTAAAATTTCAAAAATACGTAAATGCTGTAAATAAAAAGTAAATCTTGACTAATTTCATATAAGTTTGACCTTCGTGGCATTGTAATAGCTATTTTTTGCGATCCGCTTGCAACGCTCCACTAACAACACTCGTTCCAGCAGGTTCGGGGTAAAGAACTCTATACTCCTTGCTGTCTTTCTGGAGGGAAAGCTTGGACAGGCTTGGATCTCTCCAGCACGCGCGCAAATGATCTCTCGTACGCCAGCGTATGGAGCAGAGGGCTACATGATTGGTTCACGTGACCCTTCCTGCCTTTTGAAGCAGACGACAGCGGTAGAATTCCTACCCAGTTCTTCGCGCTCGTGCAACTCGTGCTATGTGATGCTACAATACGCAATATTGACTGACGTAACTTTACCAAACTCAAATATACCATTTCTTAATGACCATTGCATTGTATAATTTAACGCACGAACAGCGATATGCATTAAAAACTAAAAGAGCAACACAGTTTTTGTCAAATAAGTTGGTGAAGTCCTCGTGGTAGAAGTTCAGCGTGTGCCTGCTCTACATCTTAACCCGCAAAACTATTATTTCTTTATTATTATTATTATTTCGTTAGTATCTAACTGCTTAATATTGTGTCAATGGAAATGTTTAGCATTCATTTGAAAACTCTTAACATCGAATGGTCTGTGGACAAAATTATTTTAAAATGTTTATCACCATTCCAAGATGCAATAAACAGTGGTCTGAATTACTAATCGGCACTGTTACGTCAGTAGAGTGTACGATAGTTGGATCATCCACCCACCTCCGTGTCAGTGTTTTGCACAGCGCGCAAAGACGACAGATGTCACTGGTTCGAATCCCGGCGTTAGCTCGGGTGTTCTTTATGAGTGTCCCTTCATCAAATTCATCAATATCATCACTCATATTCATATTTGCGATTAACCAAAAGTGGTAGAATAAACCAAATCAATCAGTAGTTGGATCATCCACAACTATGACGTTTACTGTTGTTCAGAGGCGCTTGTGATTCAGGTAGTTTTTCTAATGACTTGCGTCATACCGAAAAGTATAAAACACCAGACTTCAAAACATTTGTGGCATAGTGAGGCATCTAACTTTCTAGCTAAAACATGCAAGGATGATGTTTTATTGAAAACCCAGCTGACTTCAGGCAAATAAACAATACCTGTGGCGAGTAATTCCATAAGTGAATTATTAACCAAAAAAGGGCCGACCCTTCCTTCGGACTTGACGTTCCCACCTGAAATGCCCATGCTACGCCACTGATCTGAAGAATGATAGATTTCATCAGAGGCGGCTAGGTGGGCACTAGCTCAACATGCAATAGTTTAAGTCATTATTTCTGACAAACAAGAAATCTTATTGAATAAGTATTGGGATAGTAATACTTTTATCCGCCCCTTTTTAACAATGTAAGCTCGAAGACAATCTGTATTCCATTTGTTTATATTGGCAACTTGGTCAACCGGAGGTTGTTATAAGAAACTATTTCGTAGATGTTCATGTAACCGTTATAAAATTACTAATAAAGTATATTCACAAGCTTAGATATACTAACAACAAAGAAATAAATTCAGAGTTAAATTTCAAATGCATGTGTATAGAGTAATTCTAGAAGTACAGAGCTATATCAGAGTATTGAACTTCTTTTTGCAGGATAACGTTTACAATATTGACGCGACAGAATAATTAAAAACTGTTGCTCCAACGGAAATAAAGGGCGTAGTGTATTGGTTAGAGTTCTTGAAAGCATTGATTGCGGTCCCAGGTTCGATCCTCCATACTAGGTGTTCTTTTTTTTAATTCTCCTTTTATTATAAACAAGAGCATGGCAACATTATTTGTAATAGCAGTGTATAGTGGCTACATTGTTCTGAATAGATATGGAATTTATAAAAAAAAATTTAAAAAAATGAATTGACACACATTCAAAGGGATATTTTCATGTATAAGATCGTGAATTATGATACTCTAACGATAATTGTGTATTGCTTCAAAGACATTGACAAATATTAATGAAATAACTACTTATATTTGTGGCAATTCAGGACATACTAATTTTACCCCTTTTCCCACTTGAGTTCAATACAAGGATACCTCCGCAAATATCGAATGAAAAGTTTTCATCATGTGCAAATGTTTTTAAATGTTTAAATGTTTTCGCCGAGTCGTACTACCTTCGTTTTCTTTGTTACAAATAAGTATTCTTTGCACATTATATGTAGGAGGAGAGTTGCATCTACATTTCACATTGGTCAGATCCTTCTACTTACTTTCAGGAGCGAAAGCTTGTAGTTTAGTGTTTACCGTTCAGGACTGTCACTCTGATGGTCGTAGGTTCAAACCCTTCCGGTGGCAGAAAATTTTCGTAAGTTTTAGACCTATCCCATTGTGCTCATTGTCCACGCCGTGTGAAACGGAATAATTCACTTTGGAATTAACGATGGGGGGAGGGGAAATATTAAATTACAAAATCTCCATTTCAGCGAACCGAGAAGTGGACGAAAATTGGATAATTCTTATAAATATTCAAATTACATTCATGTTTTTAGTGGTATAATCGCTTGCTTGCTATGAACTAAGCCGAAAGGCATTTCGAACCGATCTAATACATTCTCCAATACATTTCAAAATGTTATTGAATGTTTCATGTCGATAATTTGACCAATGCATCAATTCTTGACGCTGAGACGATATTTTCTGCAACTACCTCTTCTCTTCAGTCCCTTCTGTTTTTATCTTCTCCTTCTCCTCTCCCCTCCTTCTGCTCGCTCTGCTTTTATCTCATATCGCCTTCCCTACTTTTCTCGCATCTTATCTCCATCCCACTCATCTCCACTCCTCGTATCTCCTCTCCTGTCTTAGATTTCCCACTCCACTGCACTCTTCTCTTTTTCTCTCCTTTACTTTACTCTCCACTCCCCTCTTCTCGTCTCCTCTTCTCTCTTCTTTGCTCCATTTTCCTCATCTCTCCTAGAATCTTTTTCCATTCTCCTCATCTATCCTCTCTTTCTTCTCTCCTCTACTTTTCCTCTTCTCTTTTCGCTTTCTCTTTCTCCTCTCCTTGTCACCTTTCGTTTTCTCTTACATCTTTTCCTTTCTGTAGACTCATCAGCAATGGAATACTAGAAAACCTATTTTTTTTCTTTCAGAAAGAATTTTGTCACTTGCGATATAATAGTGATAAATATTAATACTTTTATACAATATTACTTGTTTTCTATTTCTTTCGCGTATTTTATAAATATCTATTGTGCATGTGGCAACCCTGAAATTGAGCCTAACTCTACACGCAACCCACCAACGCCTCGTGTAAATTGGGTTGCCTAGTTTAAAATGTCGTTGTCCTAAAACTTTTGAGAGACTCTGTACCACAGATCTTGAACTTAAACTTCCGTGTATAAAAACAAAAATCGGGAATGCACGAGTAACTGGGTACTGGGGTAACTTGAATTTTACACTGCAATTAATATTGAGTGTTTTTATTTCACTACCGAATTCCTTTCATATTCTTTATTACAGGTTTTTTCTTATAGATTTATTATATTTTCTTCTTTTATTATTTGAAATTCTAAACGTAGATTAACTGCAAGTGAAATCACAACAATTATTCGATAGTGGTCGCAACAATAAGGTAAAATTTTTAACACATATATATTCATAAATCCTGTATGGATGTTGAGGTAAATTTGCAGGGAGACTTCAGGAGTGGGTGGATGAATCAAGTGTCGGAGATTACCCACTTGTTGAAACCAGCATAAGCCACTGCCTTGGACTGTGCATATCCTACAATATTGTTATATAAACACCCCGCCTTAAACATACACCCCATTGATAATACATTTATAAACATAAATATAGGGGGAAGAATTACATATGTACATGTATAAATGGCAATATGGCCCCGTTCTAACATTTGAGATTGTTTACTTCTCAACATTGCACTACACGCCCGGCCTATGCCTGAGCCACTACTGTTCCGTACCCTTCACTTTCACTGACCCCTTGCAGCATTTTCCTGCGCTCCCTCCAAACTGCATGTAAATGGGAGCCCCTTTGAAGTTTGCATCCGTTATATCACCCCTCTCCTCCCTACATACAGCCTCAATTGTCTGCTGAATGCTGTCCTTTGCACTGTCCCCCATTTGCGTTGTCTGAGGGGCGCCGACCAAACACGTAGGACGTGAGCCCTGCATATGGCCAGCGTAATAATTGACTCTGGTTAACACAAATATTATGTTTTAAATGGGTTAAATTTAGTATTGCTCGTCTAAACATAACAAACTTAAAATGTTAAACAAAAATCAAAGATTATACAACAAATGCTGAACAAGTATGTTTTGATTATTTAATTTTAGTTCTTGATAAGTCTTTCTGGAGGTTTGATTGATTTGTTGTTTTAAGTCCACTTTATGCACAGTAAGGCTAATCGGGACTGGACCTACAGTTTAAAGTGGGATCCGAACCACTTGTGCCTCCACCGGGTATCGAACCCGGAACCCCTTGATTACAAGGCGACGACGCTACCATTGCGCCATCGGGAGGCCCTCTCTTTCTGGAGGGGGTCCGAACCCCCCTAAATACATCCTTTTATATAAGAGACAGATGAAACGGCATGCGCTGTATGGTACAAAAGCATGTCATGGTGATAGACATCTTATTCAGAGGTAGGGCAGAATTAGGTAAACACTTTTGGAATACTGTAACTTTTTAACAAATTATTTTAAAGACATTCCATTTGTTTAGTAATGAACAATAACTCAAAATTCTTTTGTTTTCATCACAGGTAAACTCTAAAATACTTGTTAGCAAGACGTCAATTCAATATGGCGACCAACGAAATAGGAGAGTCGTGTGTTCATTGTGGAAAAAGTATTTGCATGCAGAGGGAGTTCGGAAAAAGGTTTCCATGAACTTACACATGATACTCGTCAGAATAAAAAAAAATGGTGAAATAAATTCACTTCTGGCAGTCATTTCTGATATTTTTTTTTTTCCCAGTATTGGTGACGTCTTTGTTTATGAACTGAATTTTAGACGGGAACAGTTCTGTCGAAGGATTATGCGTAACGATCTTACAGAAATGTCTTAGCTGCATGGATCGAGTGGATCTTTCAGGGCTCCCTCAGCACGGTTCTCTGGGCACGTTTCAATTCCGCTGACCATTCACGCTTCCCGTTTTACGGAACTTTCTTACAAGAGCAGTGATTTATAGTGGGAATGCTCTGTCCAAAAAAACATTTTCGGAGCTTCCTTTGCACCAAGATTGGCAATTTACTCTACATATACCGAGTGATCCTTTTGAGATGTCAGAAAAGTAAACCTTAATACACAAGAGGTTAATGTACGTATCTGTGAGCAGCTTGTTGTAATACAGAGGTTGAATCATTTATATTGAGCCGAATTCGAATGTGCCACCTACCTAGGAAATGCAGTGTTTCCATCACCAGTTGTGTTCGATCTGCAGGCCACCACTACTGACTATTGCCCGGCATCGGAGTTTCCATTGCAGGAGACTGTGTTGCAGTTGGACCATGGGTATTGCATCCCACTCCTCGTTACAGGCTTTCTACAGGCCGGAGACGGTGCGGACTCGACGGTGGGACAGGCGCCGCTTGAGGAGTCCGAAAGCACAATAGTCCATTGCGTTGGCATCTGGACTCTTGACAGGGATGTCAGAGAAGGGAATTGCAGAAATTCAATTTTTTCTGTTCCACTTCCACCGATCACCCACTACATGCCGTTCAGTTCCTTTTTTGCTCAGCCACATGACATGGTTTCAGGGCATGCACACTGCTCTTGCGAACGACCTTGAGGCGTAAATCCCTGTGAATGGCGCGGTTGATTGTCGCCTGCGATATGCGGCATTTGCTGGCCATCGCACGCTGTGTGGGGGATTTTCGGAGGTCGCCATACGCCAAACAACATGCAATAGCGGCTGGGTCCTATTCACGGGAAGCCGGTTTCTAGCTGATCGCGTCGGTGTGGTGGGCCCAGGACTTTGCCGCATATTTTCGTATAATACGAATCTCAGTGGCACGACCTACACGAAAATTACGCACTTTACACATTTCTACGATGTGCGACGCCATGAACTTGCCGTCGGAAAAGGGCAACAAAGTACCCCTCCCAGAATCTGTTGTGTTTCGCCGGCATCAAACTATGCTCGACCACACTACTCTACTGCGTGACTACGCTGTAGCGTGACTAACGAGATACTGTTGCTTGCCTCGGGGCAATCTCACGGCGATGCGTTGCGCATGCGCAGTACAGTCTCACATTCAATTCGGCTCAATATAAATGAATCAACCTCTGTATAAGCAGAAAGGATGTAAGTTTCGAATGAGTTGAGGTTTACTGACTTCAGCTGCGTGGCGGCAGTAGCATGCATGTAAACTCGAAAATTTCGCATACCATACGACATACTGTATGCGCTGTTGTGCCGTGATCATCACCTTTGTTGCCATGCACATTAGCGCCGCCAAGTGGCTGAAGTCTCTAAACCTCCACCCACTCGAAACTTACATCCTTTCTGCTTATATTACAACAAGTTGCTCGGAGATGCGTACATTAACCTCTTGTGTATAAAGGTTTACTTTTCTGATATCTCAAACGGATCACCCGGTACTTTTCAACTATGAACACACGACGCTCAGTACGACGCCATCTTGAATTCACGTCTTGCCAACAAGTTTTTTCGAGCTTACCTGCGAAGGGAAAAAAAAGAGTTATTGTTCGTTACTAAACAATCGGCATGTCTTTAAGTTCATTTATTAAAAATTTATATCTCCTCAAAAGTGATTACCTAATTCTGCCCCACTCTGTATAATAGGGTAGATTTCCAAGATGGCGGCCGACATCGAATCATTTAAAATCGTATATCTAAGCTAATCTTTAACAGATATTTGTTTATCTTTTTGCATGGTTGTGTGAGTGACAGTACAACTTTGATAGTTCCGTAGTCATTTAGTGGGATATAACATTTAGAGCGATTTCATTGATTGTTGTGTGTGGTAACGAGAGTCACAATAAGTTTCAGAGCCTCCCTGTTGGCCCTCATTTGGCCGTCTTTTCCCGCCTCCGACGTTCTTTTTAGGAATACTGGACTAATGGGGGAAGGGGTTATAACCCCCACCAACCCTACCTCTCTTGGTCACGCCACTGACTTTAAATAACAACGACTCCTTGCCATAAGAACATAAGTATTCTTTAGATGCTCAAATATATGTGCAACCACACACGCCTTTCCAGTGACGTATTTCAGTGGCGATGTATACAAACATAGGAGCCAAAAATGGCAACAATAACAAAAAAAAAAGTGATAAAAACTGTGTGTTTACACATGTTCAATTTTTTTTTCTTCACGACATCGGGTAAAATGACTACGCTCGGTCGAAACTTAAAAATGCAACGTTCCATCGAACAGCCATACGCCATTAAATTCTGTGTGGGACTCAGAAAATCGGCTATGGAGACGTTGGCCATGATCCAGCAAGTGTTCGGGAGTGAAAGCCTATCAAAAGCTGCTGTTTTGAGATGGCACAAGTGCTTCAAAGACGGTCGAGAGAGTGTGGAAGACGAAACCCGCGCAGAACGCCCGTCCACGAGCAGAACCGGGGACAATGTGCAACGTGTGCGTGATGTGTTGAACTCAGACCGGCGGTTAAGTGTTCGAATGATTGCAGACCGCCTAGGAATTGATAAAATGACTGTGCACACAATAATTACCGAGGATTTGCAGATGAGAAAAATCTGTGCCAATTGGAGGCTGCATCATGACAATACACGGCACCACAACGCTTCCCCAGCCCCCCTACAGTCCCGATCTGGCCCCGGCGGACTTTTTCCTGTTCCCCGAGTGAAGACAGCCCTCAAAGGACACCGCCATGGGACCGTATCAGAGGTCAAAGCGGCTTCGACGCGCTGCTTGAAGGACATTCCGGAAAAGGACTTCCAGGTCGCCTTCCAAGCGTGGAAAACTCGTTGGCAGAAGTGTCCAAGGGTCCTATTTTGAAGCATTTTAATGATTTGTAGCGATAGCTTAAATACTCTTTTTCCCCGAATTTGGTATCATTAATTTTTATACAGACCCTGTACTAATATTTAAGTTGTGCACCCAAGGGGCGTTGCAGAATCTATTGGACAGAGCGAATCAGTACACGCTGAGGGAAGGCTGGTAACTTCAGTCGCTCCCCCCACTCCACGCAATCCCGTTCCTCTCACGTGTTCATTGTTGGAGCCGTCTCACGCCACTTGCGCAGAGACTTGTTTTCGTTTGCAGCTCCACAATTAGCTGGGACGCAGTATATACACTTTAATGTGTTACTGGAGTCAACATGCTTGTGTCAATTGACACATTCTGAGTTCTGCGCGTACACTCGCCGGCAATACAAATGGGACACCTATATTCTAAAATACTTGTTTCCCTGCAAGGCGTTGTGTGTGTTGCATAACTCTACGGCGGTGCCATTGAAAATTTGTTATTAGAATCCACTCATCGCCGTATAGTTAGCCAACACACATGCAGGGAAGCATTACATAATCTAGGTGTTACATTTTTTTTGCTGGTCACCGTACGTGGAACACGATTTAGTGTTTTTAATTTTTATATATATATATATATATATATATATATATATATATATATATATAGCGTCGCTTTTCTGTCACTTGTGGCTAATCGCGACGATGATGATGAAGGATGATAGGGTGGAATTAATGAGGAGACGCTCACAACGAGCATCTATACCCAGGCCGAACCCCTTGTGTCGTAGCGCACGATGGTGAGAATCAGAACGTTGTAATATAAGGTAAAATAACTGTAGATAATTGTAGCTAAAGTCCGCCCGGCCAAAGAATGGACTTCAGGAAACCCACACTTTCCGCCTCCTTTCAAGGGGGAAAAAGCGGTTGCTCTTCCTGTCAACATGCCCCCTTCGCTCGCATTTAAGGGAAAGGCAAGGGAATCGGGGACCCCTTCACTTGCTGCGCTGCGGCAACCATTACAGTGGAAACGGTTTAACCTGCCACAGTTCGCGCCAAATCGTAGATTTCCTTCTGCTAACCTACTTTTCCGGGCGTCATGTGAGTGTTTTCAACCATTGGCATAAGCCTTGGAGACGGCACGTGCTTTGTCCTCCGCCTACCAGGGGTCGCCGCTTCCTTCGCGTGTCCTTTGTTGCCACGTTGTCAAGGACGTGAATGTTCTGGTGCTGGAGACATCTGTGCTTGCGCCCCCAAATTTCCGCTCGCAGCCCGGCCTGTCGCTACGTTTGCTCGCTTGCGCCGATATCAATGGCAACAACGTCGTTCAGACGACGGACAAGGTTTTGGCGGGAGCCGTGCCAGGTTACGCCTCTTGCACTGTAGGCTAAGCCTTGTTGAGGGTGCCACCTGTTTCGAAACGAAACGAAAAATTTGGCAACGCAGAATAACACTAGAATTTCCGGATCTGCCTTGTTTCACTTCACTTATGCAAACTTGTGTTCTGACGTCAGACGAGGAATGCCTACGAGGTTAGGCGAGGCCTGTTAGGTTAGGTTCCAAGGGCGCCGACTTTCCAAAATTTCTGTGGGTGCATATCAATGGCGGTTAGATCTGTAATTATCAAGTATTGTATACTTTAAACAACTTACATGCACAATGATTGCAAGAGGCAATGTTATTATCAACACGTTACTAAAAGAAAATACCACATTCATACAAATTAAAGTGAAAACATCTTCATAAATGCAAATAATTTTAATTGTATTGCAGAAGGAACTATGCAAGGATTTTGTAGTGGACAGAAACTACAAAATGACTAAAACCCCCTGCACGCGGGGACAGTAAAGGCGGCCAGTACTGGTGGCTAGAAGTGGCAACCAGTGAAATGGCCGGACAGTAGGTTTACACACGAGGACAGTAATGGCTTCCATTTTAATGTTCTAGTGGCAGCCAGTAGCCATTTTTTTTTATGTGGACGTGGTGAGTGCAACAGTCAAAGGATGTGTGAGAACATGGAGGAGGTTGATGAAGAGTACGAGGAAGCTGTTGATGAGGAGTTCCTCTGTACGTGGTCTTTATAGCCTCAAGTTGGGAACTGCGACCCCTACTCCTATTAATTCACCCTTTAACTTTATCATTGAACTCTCCCTCTTCGCCTTGTTGGCATAATCAGAATGACGAACGTTCCATAGTACTTCATAATTTATGTAAGTTTCTAAAAATGTACCGATATTGTCCGCACTCCATTTTACACTAGCAGTTGGTTTTGTCTTCGCTTCTTCAGATTTTGAACAAATTCCCGGTGTTAAATTACGCAACGAAAGTAATCACAAAAGTAGTTCCTCCCTCAACAGAGTCTGGCGCTCTCGCCACTAGGTCACGTGACCCTGTTACTGGCCCTCGGGCGTCCACTAAACTCAAACCTGCTTGAGTTTGGTGGCCGCCAGTAGCCTACTGGACGTTGAAGCGGAAGTACCCCTGCACACGGGGACAGTAGAGGAATAATGAATAGCGGCCATTACTGGCTAGTACTACTGGTCGCCACTACTGTCCAAGTGTGCAGGGGGCTTAACTTTATGTACAAAATAATAATAATGTTAATCATGACATGTTAACTTTCAATATAAAACACATTCCTTCTTACGTCATGTGCACTTATGAATTTGTTTGCAATTTTGGTAATGTCAATATACTTCCATTGTTATTGTGGGGACTGCCTTTGACTTGGTCAGAGACAGGCAAGGAAGAGGGGAATGTGTTGCTTGGCTGCCTTTGCACAAACACATTTGAAACAATTATGTTTTAGAGGTTAGAAATTTTATCTTCCATCTCAATGTTTTAATTGCTTATTATTTTTTGATAATGGCAAGTGAGAAATATTTACTTTATTTTGTTTTATCAAAACTACACCCACAAGATTATTTATGTGGGTGCTCGAGCCCCGGAGCACCCACGTAGTCGGCGCGCATGTTAGGTTCCATTAGCATAAATACAATGACAAATTATTATTTAGGCTAAGAGAACTAAACTTAGCTATCACCTGACAACGTAGGCATTTAGCCTAAAATTGAAAAGCTTTCTCCCGTGACGTCAGAACACCAGGTTGCTCAAGTGTTGTGCGATAAGTTGACATGTCCTTCCCGGACGTATGAACAGACTGTTGAAGTACACCATCCCGCCTGGTATATATGAATCTTGTAGCCGGAAGTTACGAGATTAATGGAAGTGCATGAGAGAAAGATTGTGCATTACTGTGATTTTTCTTGTGAGTTTCGTTATGATGTACAACTTTGGTTCTTTTTAAATTGCATAATCAAGATACATAGATTCTGAATTCATATGTTAAAACGTAAGTTCTATGTTTTTGTTTCTATTTACTGCAAATCTTAATGTTTTCCCGTGCCCTGGGAGGTATCACGCGTATACCAATATATTGTCTCATGTTGCTCATTCTCAATTTGTATTGAGATAAATATATTCTTATGGCTATTAATATCCTATGGTTGAACCTGGCACGACCGTGTCAGAGAGACATTTCCCCTCACCACGGCAACTGGACAAAGCCGATTGGTTCAGCGGTTCATGTGAACCTCCCTGGGTTTCGACAGAAAAGACAAAAATATAATTCCCAAGTCGATTCTTTGGCCGGAACCACTGTAAGTTACTACATTGGGTAGAGTGGCCAATATGATCACGCTTCCAGGAACAGAAAAACCCTGCAAACTCAAGGCTACGTGAGGTAACATAGTGGATTATGATTCACAATACTAAAATTAAAATAAATATGTGGGAACAATAGAAATCAAAATATGCACCAATTAATACGTTATTCAATAAAACAGATACTTTTAAAACTTTTAATCAAATTATTTGTGAACTATGATTTAAATTTAGAGAGAGCACATACCTGTTTAATTTAATTTGGATGAGTTAACTTCTGAAGCCTGCCATTTCAGAGTAACTGCACTGCCCTTTGAACCCTAGCTGCTGCGTTCAGGTGGCGGAACGAGCAGAATACTAATTAAAACAAATATGTGACAAATATATATATATATATATATATATATATATATATATATATATATAAACATAAACAACGTGTTGAAGCTATTGACGGCACCAAAGAAAGGACAGAAGAGAAACGTGGAGAGTGCAGTGATATTTTGCGTGAAGCAGTAAAGTTTATTACACCCTTACATTTACATACCATATTACAAAGTTCTGCTTTTAGATCTCGCGCAATGCCTTTTTCACAAAAATGGGCAATCCCGCATTTTTTATATCAATCAAGCTGTGATATTTTAGATTTCTTCCGTTAGTTTTCTGATAATAGTTTTCACAGCTTTCCATAGCATTTAGGCATGATTTCAGTTGACAAGAACAAAATAATTTTATTTCAAAACCTACAGCAAAAAGAAATCCAACGCGCTTAAGTTAAAACTCCCTTACATTGGAAGCCTGGAGAGAACAAACAGGGGTTCCTTCGTAACACGATTTCTTGAAAACCATTTTACACCTCAACTTTCTGATAAATTGATTAGAAAGGATGAATCTTAACAGTAAAAGTTGTAACTTTTCCCCTGCTACTATATTTTAGAAGATATTAGTTGTCAAATATCTCAATTTTTGCATAAGGAACCAGCCTTTTCCGTGCCGAGCTTTTCGACGATGACGTAATGCATCCACGGACAACTGCGCATACAATCTGCGCCGCCGAACGAGCACCCTCTGCTGCAAACTCTGTTACATGATCTCGAAACCTCACCACCGCCACCAAGCGGAGCAAAGCGGCATTTTCGATATTGTGTTGTTCTTTTATTTTATCGCTATTTCAGCGGTCGGAACACCTTTACATCTTACAGAATTGGAGTCGGGTGTTAAAGAACTATCGCCGCCCGAAAGGTAATATCGACAATGGAAAGAGCGTCGGCCTTTCAAAGAAATTGCCACACAATGAAAGGGGGGAGATTAAAGCTTCCAACCAACAAATGTTGCTGTTGCTAACTTCGAAAGTTCGGTTCTATATCTTCTGTTTATTTCAATGAAACTATCGAAAGATACATGTTTGCATATGCGACACCATGGATGGTGCACAAGTGATGCAAAACTTACTATAGCCTGTCCCGGGAATCTCTTGAGCTAGCGAAAGAAAAAAAATGTGAGCAAGTAGTGACTCGAGAGGGTTCGATTGCGTCGAATGGGAAAGCGACTACAGCTATACCATGTCCCAGGTATCTCTGGTACAACGCCATGCATAGCGTCGGAGAATGGTAGGAAATCGAGTGGGCAGATCGAAGCATGTACATGCTGCTGCGAATGCTGGTAACTGCAGTCGCTTTCCCCCTCCACGCAATCTCGTTCCCTCTCGCGTGTTCATTGGTGGAGCCGTCTCGCGTCACTACTTGCGCAGAGACTTGTTTTCGTTCGTCTGCTCCAGAGATAGATGGGACAGGATATACAAGCCTTTTGCATCAGTGTGTACTGCTTCGATCCGGCCACTCGATTTCCTCTCTTTTCTGCCGTTATGTGCGGCTTTGCTCCAGAGATTCCCGGGATAGAGTATAGAACTCGAGAGGGCTCGACCAATGAACGCGTGAGGGGACGTAAGTGCATGGAGGGGAAAATGTGGCTGCAGTTATACCACTGCTTGACTCCTCCCACTTTTTTTTTTTTAATTTGCCGTTCTACGTTGTCTTGCTCCACAAATTTCCGAACCAGTGTGTACGAGGGAGTGTGATGTTTATACATATAATCGATAAGACACCGACATCAGTGGCGTGCCCAGGATTTTCGAAAGGGAGGGGTTACGTACATATTTTCTGGTAGTCAACTCTCATTTTGCGAGCTTTACCTACCTTTGACATTCTTTTTTTTAGGAATACTGGGTCAAAGGGGGGTTATAACCGCCACCAACCCCCTCTTGGGCACGTTTAACGGATTTCAAGTCTATACTAACAAAAAGTGGAATCGATTTATTGCTCAACCAAGAAGACGAAAACTTATCCCCCCGGCCGTAACTTGGCGGGGGCAAGGGGGGGCAACCGCCCTCCCCTCAAATTTTCAGGTGTTAAGTGAAAAATGTGTATTTGCCACCCCATGAGTGTGCGGCTGCGTCATGGGAATTTTTGGGGGGACAAAATTTAATAGTTTAGCTACCAATTCTATATATATTCACACAAAATTGCGGAGATCGTTTCGTTTGATTGACTTGTTATTGATTTTTAGTTATGGCTATTATGTACAGTTTTTCTACTGTGGGTGATCACGGCGATGGTGTTGAGATGAAACACCACATCTTCTACCATTAGAATCGGTTTGGATAGGGGGTGGTGGGGGAAGACGTGCTGTTTGTATTAATACAAAGTTAGTCAAGCAAACAAACTGTTACGAGTAAGGTTCAGCACATTAGTTTGTGTTGGATGATTTCAAGCACGATTTGTTTCACTTGCATGTATCCCTGTGCTACGACTGACTGGATAATAAAATACTGTCAGTTTTGGTTGTCTAAAATTTACGTATTTCGAAAATTTAATTTTTAAAAAATGAAATCAAATTATCTCGATTCAAACAAGACAATTACTGTATGTTTATCCAAATTATATTTGTGTGTATGGGGAGTGAACAATTCTTTTGGGGGGATGAGCCCACGGACTTGGAGAGGATGGTCACCCCTGCTGTACACTCAACACAACTGGACATTAAGAACTTCACCTTCTCGCTGTTTGTATATTTAACAAACATATGATATTAATAGGTCCAAAATTATAAATTAATTTCACCCAGACGCAACTCTTTGAGAAATGAGATTGATACTTCGTTAGAACCAGAGCTTCACTCATACTTGTGTGCTATATGAGGCGGGGCGGATTTATATGCACCAAAAATATCAAAATTTGCATTAAAATTGAAAGGAACGCCTTAGAAATTGTATTATGGTCCATATACGTTTTATGACCTCATGGATACTCTTGGTGCATGCCACATCTCACATGATTCCAAATATTGAAGGAATTCCCGTTTAAAGGCTCACATTTCTTGCGCTGGACAATATAATTTCTCAACAAACACAGCGGGTTCGAATCCCGGCCTGGGCATAGATGTTTGTGAGTGTCCATTCATTTCGTCATCATCACTCATCCCCATCTTCGCAAATTAGCCAAAAAAGGCACAAAAAGCAAAGTAAAATAAAACAAATCAATTATTTCTGAAGGTTTGTTTCCAACAGACACGTGTGTCTCCAGTCTGAAAGCTCCCTATAGTAAATGAACCTGCTGCATTTAAGAGACAAGAATTTTGTTGTTGAGTTTATCGTGCACTTCAGGTAAAGACTACTTATATTTTTAATCTAGATTCCTTACGCTGAACGGGAGTTGCTGCGGATTTTAAATAGGAATGTAATAAAAAGATGGACGCCAAATTCCACTCTCGCCCCAAGCGCTGAAATCTCAAGACACGACTCTGCTGGCGATCAAGTATAGGGGAAAGTCGTCCAAAGCGAGGACGGCGGGGTAAAATGGGGACGTTCTGTTTCTTACTGAGTAATGCTGTTACCGGGAATCCAACGCGTCCATTCCTGACCGTCTATACGCCAATTTAAATAGAGTCGTGGAGGCAGCAACCCGACCTTCTTTTTTCTAATAAGTTTTCGTGGGAAATGTTTACGATTTTGCCTCTATACTGTGTTCCGTCTTACCAATCTGCCTTTGAACATTCAATTTTGCTAAGAACAGCATTGATTCTTCCAGTTTCAAGTTATATTTTGACATACTCCAATTGATATGTTATCTTACATCTGTGTTATCTAGCGTCTGGCAGTGACTGCTAAAACGTTTAAATTTCATTGAGGCGAAGAAATATTTTCGGGCAGGGTTGTAGTTTAAATTTTTATATTATTTACATTGACAAGGAAATGTTTAAATTGTAGACTGGCTGGCGCGCTTGCAGAAATTATGTTGTTTGCTAGAGTTTGTTATGTGCTAAACTATTGTTTTGATTTTGGGCTTGACGGGCTGCGCTCTTTTTTGAGAACAGAGGGTTTTTGTTTAGGACGAGGACGAGAGTTTTTTTGGGGGGTTTCAAATTTTAAATTGTTTGAAGTTTTGTGAGTAACTGCATTTCATTGTTGGCCCTCTGTTTTTTTTAAATTCCAACCATCAAGCCAAATATGAATTGATGGTGATGTGAGCCGAATGTGGACTGGATGGATATTAGAGTTTATTGCGGGAATACATTTTTTTTTTTAAGTAGGTGCGGTGATATATGCAGGACTTTATGGGAGAGAATGCTGGTTTGTTTGAGACGGCTGTTTTTTTTAGGGAGCAGAAAAATGAGATTTTTGGGGAGTGTGTAGAAATATCGATGGTAATGATAAATGGTAATTGGATCAAATAGTATATTTATTTCCAAATCTATTGTATATTAACAAAACCAAACATCCATACCAAACTAAAAATCCAAACCCGCTTACCATTCTTTCTTATTATACCGTTTTGAAAGCCATCGACCAATATTGATTTTTGTTTTTATTTACTTATTTATTTATTTATTTCGTCTTCTTTTACATGGCGAAGTTAAGGCTGTGGAGCCTTTTCTTCCACTTGACCATGTTTACAAAAAAATGAATATGAAATAATTAAAATATTGAAAAAAAGAAAGAAAAAATATTGAAAAAAAGAAAGAAAAAATATAAAAATTACAGAGAAATAAAAAATACAAAGAAAAATTACATATAAGAAAGGTAATCTAACCTATAGATACGGGCACACACTCACACACACACACACATATTTTTGCCCTTACACACGTACAAGCAAATACATAACACTACACTTACTTAAGCACAGTCCAATATTACACATACTTAAAACACAGTCCAAAACGATATACTTTGACGATAATTCATCTTAACTATTACGCTAAATAATTTTTGTGCCTTACGTCCTTCTATCATTCTCTGCACCCGCCATATTATTAGGGAAATCAAACATTTAATTTTCATTGTACAATATGTGTAACTTTAACAATTTTTCGAACGTCACAATTGAGGAAGAGACATGAATTTCAGGTGGCAACTTGTTCCAAAGGCCTGCTGAGGTAACAGTAAAAGAATTTGCATAAAAGTTGGATTTGTGGAGTGGAATGGACAGCAAAGACCTTTCGCGCGATCTGGTGTTGCAGCTGTGAAAGTCGGAAAGATGTTGAAATCGGTTATAGAGATATTGCGGGTCTTTTATTTGGAGGATTTTGTACAGTAAAATTAACTTACGAAAATTACGTTTATCGCTTAATTTAAGCCACTCGACCTTCGCAAAGTACGATGTCAAATGCTCTGAATATTTTAGATCGAAAACGAAACGAATGCAGGCATTTTGAATTCGCTGCAGTCGTTTAGCTTGCTCGTGATTGACATCCAAGAAAGCAATGTCGCAATAGTCAACAATGGGAAATACAAGAGACTGGACCAGTTTAATTTTTATGCGTTCAGGGAGGAAGTTTTTGAGCCGATAGAGTGAATGCAATGCACCAAAAGCTCTTCTAGATACAGATTTAACTTGCTCTGCCCAGGTGAGATGTTGGTTGAGTATCACACCCAGATTCTTAACAGTAGTGGAGAAGGGCAGATGCGTATCATTTACGTTGAGTCTAGGGAGGCTAGATTTATCTATTTTGCTCAAAATTCTAGGGGAACCTACAAGAATACACTGGGTTTTAGTCGGGTTTACATGTAAGCCATGGTGTGCAGACCAAGTACTTATTTGTTTAAGGTCATTGTTCACAATTTCTATTGCATGCAGTATTTCTTGCGGGGGGAAAGAGAAATATAACTGAAAATCGTCGGCATAGATATGGTATTTACAGCAGTTAAGCACCGTCGGGAGGTCGTTTATATACAGAGCAAATAAGAGGGGGCCGAGTACAGTGCCTTGAGGGACACCACAAGGAATGTTTTTCCACGACGATTTTCCATATAGGTCAACGACACATTGTCGACGTTCTTGTAGATAGGAGTAGAACCAATTAACCGCGGAGTCGGAAAAATTGAATATCGATGATAATTTAGCGAGTAGAATTTCATGATCAATTGTCTGAAAAGCTTTTGTAAAGTCTAGAAGTACCAGAATCGTAAGTTATTTATTGTCCATGGCTAGCCTCATGTCATCGGTTACGTTGACAAGAGCCGTGCAAGTGCTGTGGTTACTTCGAAAGCCAGACTGAAGAGGATCTATTAAATTATTTCGCGTTAGAAAGTCCCGGGTTTGATCGCTAACGAGATGCTCTAGGGCTTTAGATAAGGCTGGGAGGATGCTGATTGGTCGGTAATCGTTGACGTTTATTATGTTGTTTGTTTTAGGTATAGGGCGTACCAGGGCGAGTTTACAAGACGAGGGAAATGCGCCGGTAATTAAAGAAAAATTTAAAATATGAGTGATAGGAGCAAGTACGTGGTAGAGAATTTTTTTAATCATGAGGATAGAAATTTCATCTACTCCTACGGCCGATGACTTTATCTTCTGTATCGATTTTCTGACTTGTTCTGGCGAAAAATAAGAAAAACAAAATTTTGGAGCAGTTGTGGAGCGTGTTTCAATGTTACGAATCGTTTCGTGTTTCACATTATCATTTCACATTATCATCGACGATCGGAAGATCACGAAAGTGATCGTTCAATACTTCCGGTGGAAATTTATTAATGGATTCGTGGTTTCTCCGCTTCCCAACTCCCAGTATTTTCAATTTTTTCCAGAGGACGTCAGGTTTGCTTTCGTATGTTAGTAGTTCAGACGCGAATCGGCGCTGTGATTTTCGTACTTCCTGGGTGCAACGGTTCCTCAGAATTCTGTAATTTTCAAAGATGGATGTGTTATGATCACCAACCTTGATCCCCTTCCTATATTTGGTGTACGCTTTGTCACGCATCGCCATAAGCCGGTGCAACTCGTCCGTCAGCCAGGGGGCAGGGGGACTCGAAACACGCTTCTTCCTGACTGGAGCATGTTTATCGTACAATTGGAGGATAAAGGTATTTAACAATGAAACTTGCTCATCCACTGTAGGTAACGTACTGATTAAATGCCACGGTACAAGGGCAGCGTCTTCATTTAGGCGGGCTTCGTTAATGTTTTTGAAGTCTCTATATGAAACTTGTTTTGCTTTGTATTTAGGAACGCGAAGATAATAGGACACGTAAATTTAATCGTGGTAGGAAATTCCAGGCACTGGTATTTGGCCATGGCGCGTTACACGATTTTCGTCAGAAACCAAGATGACGTCAAGCCACGAGTCGGAAGTGGCCGTGTGGTGGGTTGGATTTAAATGGCATATGGAAAGATTTAAAGCAGAGAACGTGTCACGGAATTCTATAACCTTTTCTTTTTTGCTACATAGGTCGGTATTCATATCTCCCAGAACGATCGTGTGTGAATATTTTGGTAGAAAGTTTGCAACGTCGTTCTCGAAGTTATCAAGGCGAGTGCAAGGTGGACGATAGACTACCGCCAGGAGGAGTTTTTGTTGACAGATACTGATTTCGAGGATTATATATTCCGATGAACCAGGCATCGGGCGACTTTGAGAGAATTTTGGCAGGGATGTCCTCGCGCAAATAAATTACCACTCCCCCTCCCCTCTTTCCGATTCTGTCTTTCCTAAATAAACGAAATCCCGGAAGATGCACCAGATCGTCCGAAAGACTCTCCTTCAACCATGTTTCCGAGACCAGTAAGGCATGCACGTCTTTGTTTATTTGAATTATATTTTCTACTTCTAGGAAATGAGCGAGAATACTTTGCGCGTTGATATGAATTGCGTTAAAGCTGCCGGGTGCAAGATTCAGCTGCGGCCCGGAATATGGATAAACCGTTTCCGTTTGTAGCGCTGCAGTTAAGTAGGAAAGGCCATTGTTGCTGTTTGTTGGAGAGGTACAAATGTTGCAAAGTTGGTTGAAGAAGTTCGACGTCGGCGTTGCCGGATTTACATTACACAAATCGTCTCTATCAGCCATAATATTGCTTACGGTTTTTAGAAGTGCTGACAAATGGATGGAAAGCACACATTTTAAACGAGATTACATATATAATTAGTTTAAAAAAGATTTGACTTACCATAAAAGTAGCGTTGATGAAAGGCAGGTGCAGTGAACACAGAAATAATAATACACTTCCATTAGATTTAAATTTAAAGACACTCACATGGACGGAACGTATGCACAAGGATGAAAAATTGATACGCAAAGAAAAAATAGTTTCACGCGCTTGTACACAATAAAAGCACATAACACACAACACACACACATAACACACAACACACACACACAGTTGCATTATTTAAACATACACTCATGAATCCTCTCGCATTTATTTCATGTTGTCAAGTGCCGCTAGTGTTGTGACGGATACTTTTCGGCCAGTCGGTAAGAGTCAAAGAGTATGATAATTCTTCCATCTTGGGTCCACACGTTCCGTTGGCCGTGGCGGTCTTTTGCCCTCCGCAACACATCTTGTCGCACGGACGTCAGGGATTCGGTGATGAGCAGCTTCGTCCCTTTCAGAGATTTCTTCCGCCTCCAAACTTCGTCCCTGGAAGCCTACTAGGCTTGTGTTTTTATTTGTCAGACAAATCTCTGATATTATGTTATTAAGTGTTTAAATTGAGAATAAAATATTATGTTAACGTAGATGCTAAAAAAATGACAAAAGTACTTTTGTCTTATAATTTTAATTGTTAACTTGACTGTTTTTTTTTTCCAAAAAAGTTTTTGTAACAAAATTTTGCATTTGATTATCCAAAATAGGGGCATAGCATATTTTCCCGAAAAAATGTTTTACCTGCCTCCTCTAATGTCTTTTTTACACAAACGATCTTCGTAGAACTGTCAGCGAAAAATTCAGGCTCGACCAGTACTCGAACCCGGGTCTCTGGCATTCCGTGCCATTGCTCTAGAACTGAGCTACCGAGCTTCCGCTGTTTTACTGTAGGCTGGCTCGTAGCTCAGTGGCAGTCGACCTCCGTGGCGGAGTGGTTAGCAGAGCGCGCTGCAACGCCGGGGTTCCGGGTTCGAGTCCCGGGTAAGACATGAATATTTGTGTTTGTCCAGATTATGAGAAAATGTAAGAATTGACAAGCGTAGAATTGTGAATGTTGGGGGATACCTCCGTATAGGGGGTATTTCCTTTAAAATTAAAAAAAAAAGTGGTAGAGCAATGGCACGGAATGCCAGAGACTCGGGTTCGAGTCCTGGTCGAGCCTGCATTTTTCGCTAACAGTTCTACGTAGTACATCTCCTGTGTGTGGCTAATTTAATGAACAAACAATCTTATTTGCTGATAGTCTAGGACCTTCTAAAAAATGAAAAGTTTTGCAACATTTTCTACATTGGTAACTTTGCTTTTGATAGGCCAAAATGTGTCGGTGTCCCCATTTTGTACGACTCTCCCCTAGTTTAAACCAGTGGTGTACTGTATGTTGAGTTGAAGATCTGAACTAAATCTATTTTGTTCGTTCTCCAAATCTTAAAGGAAGCCAAGTTCCCATGCCAACCGCTGCGATCTTGCAAACTCCTTAGAAATGTGGTTCCTACACTCGGAGAACTAAATGCATCTTATCGATTGATGCACCAGAATGCATCTATTGATACACTAAAATGTGTTTTATGGCTTCTTCAAAGAATCAGATTCACATTCGATGCATTTGGGTTCATTTTTTGTATGTCGTGAAAGAAGCACCGAAGTGCATCATTTGATTCAAGTGAGGATTTCTTTCAGTCGAGATGCACTTCAATGCATCAGTTGATGCGTTTTGATGCACCTTGATGCGTCTTGATGCACCAGAATGCATCTTTTTTTGATGATGCACTTAGGCTTAAATGTTTCGTCTGAGCTACATAAACTCTGTAGCGCAGACCAAACGTTTAAGGGCATCATCCAAAAAGATGCAGGAAGGTGCACCAACGAACATCAACTGATGCACTGAAGTGTATCTCGACTTGAATCAAATGATGCACTTTGGTGTTTCTTTCACGACATACAAAAAATGCACCCAAATGCATCAAATGTGAATCTGATTCTTTAAAGAAGCCATAAAACACATTTTAGTGCTACAATCGATGCATTCTGGTGCATAAATCGATAAGATGCATTTAGTTTTCTGCATGGGCGGAGTTTGAGCTTTTGCTTTGGGGGGCCAGACTCTGGGATAAGCATATGATGTACCTGAGGGTTGTTGAATATCCCCGAGCTTATAAGGGGTCCGGAGACCTTCCCCCGGAAATTAAAAAACAACAACTTAAAAACACTGAGTTCTAGGCCTTTTACATTTGAAAATGTTAAATTTCTACGCTTAAGTAAACAAATATTAATTAGTATATTGGTTGTCAGTTTTAAAAGAAGCAAAACAGTACGATTATTGCATTTTGCATTTCATTAATTTTTTATTGATACAATACTCGTATTACTTTAAAAAAGTTACTGTACAATAGTAATCTTCAGAAATTTTAGAAAAATTAAATTGAAAAGTTCTTTTGTAACCTCAGCAGTAACTGTTGACTCAACACAAAGTCATTTTATGTTTTTCCTTCTTCAAACTGTACACATCAATCAAATCGTCTAAGACCCGCTATTGCGGCGCAATTACCGCACATGCCATCATGCCAAACGTCAAGATTTGCGGTATGGCTTCATAACAAAAATGTAGTAATTGGACTTAATCGTGTGTTATTTTTTTAGTATTTTTTAAGTTGTAACTCCAAACGGACCTGCAATGAACTTCATTGGTATAATTGATCTGTTTTTTCCCTCCTTTTCGCTACGTGCAGTTCCCAACAAGTTTAATATCAAGGAAGATTAGGTTTACGGTGAGAAGGTCTAGTTTAAATCATTTCCTTGGGGGGTGAATCATTCCCAACGGCTCCGAGTGACACAAATGCGTGACATTACGCGCCTCCAGTGTGACGTAACTCGCACCTACGTCCAGATAAAGCATTATAACTCACGCATGCAGTGTTACGTCACGTGCTGTGCAATCATAACACACGAGCAGCTGTCCCACTTAAGCAACAGGCTCGCCCTCTGTGGGGAAATAGGCCAAAACAAGAGCTTGCAACTTGTGTTCTCGTCACGTTTCCTCTTCCTTAGGTGGCATTTTGGTTGCCAAATAAGCAGACATGTGCGTTTTTTCCTGTCCTCACTGTTTCAACGCGAATGTTTATTGTTTTGGAAAATACTGTTCAGTGGCAAATGTCAGGCTACAGACCCATCCTGTCTGTCAATGGGCAAATTTCGTGATAAAAATACACTCGGGGAACTAAATGCATCGTATCGATTGATGCACCAGAATGTATCGATTGATACACTAAAGTGAGTGTTATGGCTTCTTCAAAGAATCAGATTCACATTTGATGCATTTGGATGCATTTTTGTATGTCGTGAAAGAAACACCAAAGTGCATCATTTGATTCAAGTGAGGACTTATTACAGTCGATATTCACTTCAGTTGATGCGTTTTGATGCACCTTGATGCATTTTGATGCACCAGAATGCATCTTTTTCGATGATGCATTTAAACGTTTCGTCTGAGCTACATAAATTCTGTAGCTCAGACCAAACGTTTAAGTGCATCATCCAAAAAGATGCATTCTGGTGCATCAAGGAACATCAAGTGAAATGATACACTTTGGTGTTTCTTTCACGACATACAAAAATGCACCCAAATGCATCAAATGTGAATCTGATTCTTCGAAGAAGCCATAAAACACACTTTAGTGCATCAATCGATGCATTCTGGTGCATCAATCGATATGATGCATTTATCTTTCTGTGTGACGATGAAAATAGCCATTGATGAATACGATGCGACAGCCCCATAGCTAGATATTTTAGCGACCTTAGACAGGATGGGGTTTGCCACCCCCCCTCCCCTTACCAGGCACGGACATTTTATGTGCGTTCTTTGATATTTCCTTCTTATGCAATGGTTTGTAATATTTACATCCTACACATTTGTACAAGAAATTTCAAATATTTTCTTTCATCCCGGCATTCATTGAATAACATTGCCAGATGTCGGGCACGCCTTGTCTTGCCTTCTGACACGTTCAATGACGGCGCCAGCCTGAAATATGGGGGGGCTGCAGATTTCGGAGTCAAATTATCGGGGGTCTAACTAATACCGACTAAAATCTACTTACTTCATACTTTTAGGGTATAATTTTACCGCTTGCATATTTTGCAATCAGAACTCAAGATAAATCAATGAGATGTTGCATTTTGTTCCATCATATACAAAAGTAACCTACTTTTAGGCACGAATCTTTAATGTCAAATAAAATGCAATAATTATATTGTTTCTTTTCCTAAGCCATTATTAAGTGAAATAATATCAGTGTCTTACTATTCATGTGAAGAGTACAAAATAAGAAACTACACATTATAAACTCGCTGGATATTCGTATAAATACTACACGTAACACTATTTCTATGTAAACAGTGTGACTAACGTGTTGCTAAAATGACAAAATGAGCCACAGCAAGAAACTACGATAGGATACGTCTGTTTTTATGAGCAGCCACAACCTTTTTTAAATCCAAAGATTTTGCAAGCTCTTCAAAGGACAGAACAGATAGAGCACTCAACCTCTCGTCACCAATTAGATTTCGAAGGTTTGTCGCAAGCAACCGTTGATGGGGATATGAACATTTCAACACAAAGCTTATAAAGTTCGTAAAATGAAATTGTGAATCTTTCAATCATTGCAAGCAGCTGCTGAAAGTCTTTATTTTGGCTTCCATTCTGCCTCATAGTGTGCCATGACTCTAAACTGTCCAAATCACAACAGTAGGGAGCGTATAAACATTGTAGCTTTTCATGCTTCAGAAAAGTGGCACTAACTTAATAAAGTAGGCATTAACGAAAACACCCTTGAATAGAAACTGTATTAATGATACCATTTTCTCTTCCATGATGAAATATCTTACTTTTCTTGTTCAACGACTGGAATTCAGAACCTAGGGCTAAACATGGGGAGGATGTGAGAAATATCGTCCACTTAGGACGTGCCACTCTCAAGGAACAAAAATATTTTCACTACAAATCCACCTCCACTACGAGACAATTATATTGGCATAAAATCAATGAATATATGTAGTTGCAACTCTTGCACTGGGCATTTTGGTTAGAGAAGTGACTGCTGAAGATTATAATTTTATTTCAGAATATATTATGCTCAGAACTGGATCAATAGTTTTGTGAGGTGTAAAGATTGATTCTTCTGCACGGAATCAAATTTTGACACTTTGACGGTACTGCAGAAATTATTTTCTAACATCACAAATAATAATTAATTAGCATGTAGGCCTAGGCCTGCGCAGATTGAAAGTTGCCCGAGCGTGCTGATTTTTGCATCGTACGCAAAAATGTTTACTTCATTGGATTTGTATTAAGATTCACTATATACGCAGAAGCTAACTGGTCCGAGACCTACAGCTTATAGTGGAATCCAAGCCACTTAATGATATGTGCCTCCACCGGGGATCGAACCCGGGACCCCTTAATTTCAAGGCAGCAGTATTGCTGCTAGATAACCAGGGCGGGGAGGTCCAATTTTAATATTTCCATTTCTGAACATTTAAGAATTAGTTACTTTGTGTACTTTTTGATTTCATAACGTCCTAATTCTCCCTCTTGAATATTTGCAACGATAAGAATAGATATAACGATGAAAACAATGAGAGAACATCGGTCGTTACTCGAATGAGGAACTAACAAACAGAAAAGAACATTTATGTCTCTTCAGATGTTGAATGTTGTCCTACTTAAAATAAAAAAAACAAACATTTTACACATCTGTTAGATTTATTCAGAAATACTATAGCGATACGATTTATGCAACCTGATAATGTACACGTTTAGCTGCTTGTGCCAACAATTAAAGAACAATCTCACAGCCACTGAATACGTCGTCCACCTACGAGGCAGGTGACAGATTTCGTAGCAAGTTTGGCTGGCACTCATGATTGGCCCATTACGTAGAATCAAATGGTAGCCACTGCTATCCAGGCATATCTACATATACCCCCCTCCCCTTGATTTTAGAACACATCGCAAAAAGTAACTTTGCGATCTAACTGAACTAGAAAATGTACTTGCCTCAATGGAATTTTAATAATGGAAAATGCAAACTGAAACTTTTAAATTTGCGGTCAAAATGCGTCTACCGTACTATAAAAATCTTGGGGGCTACAGGGGGGGCTGAGGCCAGTTTTGGGAGGGGGGCTTCAGCCCCCTCTGTAGCGCCGTCCCTGCCAATGTTGCCAATGCACCTCGTAATTTTTGCAAGCGACTCCACAGCTGCCTTTTAGTCATGTTTGTTTTTACTTTGTACAAAAAAAAATTCTTTACACCTTAGTGTAATGATCTTCAATTAGGCAAAACGTTAAAAAAAAAACAACATTTATTTAACTTATAACTTCATGTTATAAAAACTACATGAAAGACATTCAACAAAGGCAAAACACAATCTATCTCCAACAAGACTTGTTCACAGTATATCTTCTTAAATCCTTTATCTTTTTCTTAACTTCTATCACTTAGTAACTTTTTGTGCACACTGAACGTTCATGTAGAGCATGATTTTCTTGTTCAATGTTTAAAAAGATATCCACATAGACAAAGTTAATACCTAGTGAAAGTTTCATTTTGACACGTCCTTTTCCATTGCACTAATATTTATTGTTTATAATTACCTTTCTCGTTGTACAAATGTTTATTGTTATTATCTTAATATCTGTTATTCATTTTGTAATTCTTATGGTATTTAATATTTAAACTTATCACTGATAATGTCAGGATAGTCCTGACTGACCTTTATGTACATATCTTGTATGAGCTGTTGGCATGGGAATTGAAATTGTGCTTTGTCTTTACTTTTAGTTCGAGCTTTGAGTATTATAAAGTGATGGTGTTGAATTATAAGAAGTTGTTATTTCTTTGAGTAAAATGTATTTTATGCACATAAGTATTTCTCTTGCTAAGAAGTAAAATATACTGCTTTTCTCTTAGTGAAAACTTGACTTTGATTTTTATTTGACCTACGAACGAACAGAGATATTATTTATTACCCAATACCCTGAGAGGCATCACGTGAATGCTACGAGCGTGATCAAATTTATTGGGTTTTAGTTAAATAATCATGTTCTTTTGACTGAAAGAACGTGTCAAGATTTAGGCGCCCAACGTGTCAATTTATCTATTTCTTTTTGTACAAAAGTTACATACGTTCAAAGTCTGGTTGCGTGACTTTTCGGAGACCCTGTATTTAAAAAATTAGTAGTTGCATTTCTCGCGTTAGGGAGTTTTAGAATATTTCAGTTATGTCAGTGTCTGAAGATTATTTTTAATAATGTACTATTACTAATGCTGTGGCAAACAGAAAATTCAGTTGTTTTTTTTTTATATAAATGTATATTTGGTTGTAGCTTTGCTGCTATGCACCAGTTACATTTGTTTTACATTTTATAATTTTACAATTTCATAATTTTACAATTTCATAATTTTACAATTTCATAATTTTACAATTACATAATTTTACCATTTCATAATTTTATAATATAATATTTTCTCTCACAATATAGTTTTTAAGTACATATATTATTTTCTTCGTTGGGTTCCTCAAAAGTGTTGACAAGGCGTATGCGCCATTATATCCTGCTTCTTTTAGATCTCTTAAGAAATAATCACGCGTAGTTACATTAAGGCGACATTCAAATATAATGTGATCAGGTGTTCCTTCAGTTGCACCACACTGACAGATTGGGGATTGAACGATTTTCCTAGTATACAGGTCTTTAGGGGCTAGGGTGTAATTTAGCCGACATCTAAGAAGGCTTGTTAAAGAGTTTCTTGAGAGGTTAATATCTTGATACCAAGGTTCTTTAGGTATAAGTGGTTGAATTGAATAATAATTTTTCCCATTAGTCTTCCCTGTAATTGTCCATTGTTTCTGCCAACTTTTCAACAATTCTGTTTTAGCATGCGACTCGAGCGCTTTTGCAGAAAATTTGATCCGAAGCGATCGGTGACTTGATTCTTCAGCTGCGTACTTGGCTAATGTGTCTGCTATGTGGTTCCCTTCTATGGATGTATGCCCAGGAGTCCAGACAAAAGAAATACTGTATCCTGAGTTGGTTAGTTTGTGATACAAAATTTTTATGTTAACAATGTACCAGTCTACATAGTAATCAGCTGTTATCGATCCCAGGGAGTGTAAGACTGACGCTGAATCAGTGGCTATCACTACCCTCTTGAGGTTTTTCTCCTGTATATATAACAATGCTTGACGAATAGCAAATGCTTCCGCCGTGAATATTGAAAATTCTGCTGGTAATGGGTAGATTTTGTATTCCATTAGATTATTGCAATATATTGCAGCTCCAGTGTTACCAGTTGCGAACTTTGATGCGTCTGTATATACTATGTAAAAATCTTCATGCACTACAGAGTGTACATATTCCATGAATATGTTATTCACCATACTTGGCATTGACTTTCGTGTATCTTTATCTGGATATGGAGGAAAGTGAACGGGAAGTATTGTTGCTAATTTAAAATAGTCTGTCGTAAAGCACGGAGACGTTGAAAATCTAATAACTTTCGGTATGAAATCCTTAATCGACTTGTATGCTGTGAATAAGATTGGAAGATTTAATTTATATTTAGCTGTACGGTTTGATGACATTAAGGCTTGTAAAAGTGATAACTTTGGTATTATCGGACTGGATATGGAAGACATCTTTTTCATTAAGAATTTTCTCGCAAGATATTGCGCCCGTAGATGAAATGGTGGTTCTCCTACTTCAACAAACGTAGCCTGTTTCGGTGTTCCTTTACATAGACCAAAGATTCTACATAAACTATGATATTGTATTGAAGATATTTTCCCAAATGCCCAATTTAGATTATTGTTCATCAAGAAAGAGCCATATTCTAATCTTGAGTTTAGCATTTGCTTGTGAACAATGTGGAGTAGTCTAGGATCTGCTCCCCACTTTTTCTTGACTGTGAGACATTTTATAATGTTAAACGCCTTAAGCGCCTTTTCTTCCATGTGCTCTACTTGGGCTTTCCATTTCAATTTATCATCCAACATAATGCCAAGAAATTTGTGTGTCCTAGTTTGTTTTATGTGTGATCCATTAATGTCTAACACAACTGGAGTTTGTAATCTTCTTCTATGGAACACAATTACAGATGATTTTTCTACGTTAATGTTTATGCCATTGTTACCACACCATGTGCATAATTCGTTTAAAGCCAGTTGTGTTTTCTCTATACCATCAGATAGATTCTTGCTGCTTTTGTATATAACAATATCATCTGTATATTGCAATAATCCAGCATACTTCAATACTTGTTTACCAAGATCATAAGTATACAAATTAAATAATGTTGGACTTAACACCGCACCTTGCGGAAGTCCTTGACTAGTTGTGCGAGCATTTGAAAGTTGATGACCGTAACGAACATAAATTTTTCTCTGTAGTAATAATCCAACTATACTTTTAATAAATTGCTTAGGAAGATTGAGATTTTTTAGTTTTTTAACAAGCAAATCTATAAGCACTGCATCATATGCACTAGAAAGATCCAGAAAAACAACTATACAAAATTCGCGACGAACAATTGACAACCATATGTCTAAAATAAGTGTAGTCAAAACATCTATTGTCCCCATTCCTCTTCTGAATCCCATTTGATATTTTGGTAATATATTGTTATATTCAATCCACCAAGTAATTCTATTAAGTATAAGATGTTCATAAATTTTTGATAAGCATGATGCTAGTGCTATTGGCCGATAATTTTTAGAACATCCTGGTGTTTTTCCTGGTTTAAGGATTGGAATTATAACAATTTCCTTCCATTGAAGGGGAACTTGTCCACTCTTCCATATCACGTTATAAAGTTCTAATAATTTATCTATCCCCAGTTGCGGTAAGTTTTGTATACATTCATATGATATGCCATCCATTCCTGGTGACGACGAAGGTTTCCTTTCACTTATAACTTTTATTAGTTCTGCACTGGTATATGGACATTCCAATGTTGATGGTGTGAATTCATTCATTGAATTTAATATGGCATTAAAATCACAGTCGCTGGAGTCTGGTGTTAGGGTTTGATGAAATTCTGTTATCCATTGACTGCTTATGTCGCCTCCATGATATCTACTAATATTATTGGCATTAGACATTCTGTTAATAACTTTCCACGTTGTGGTTAAGGATGATTCATTTGTTAATGAGGAACAAAACTTTTTCCAAAACTCTGCCTTAATTTGTCTTAAGTACCTTTGAGTTTTGGCTGCTGTTTCTTTGTACTTCAAGAAATGGTTCATTGTTGGGTTTTCTTTATATTTGATGAATGCACTTTGTCTAGCGTTTATCAATTTCTGGCAGTTTGTCGTCCACCACGGAGCAATCTTTCTTTTCGAGTCACGTTGACGGGGAATTGTAGATCTGTTCAAATTCTCTTTAATTAGTGATGTATAGTTTTCGTAATCTTTCCCTAAATTTTGTTGTTGGTAATTTTCAGTAGAGAGATTGATTTGCCTTGAAAATTCGTTCCAGTTAATATTTTTAGAATAGTATGGACGTGTTGGTCTTTCCGGAAGATTACTAGATATAAGTGTTGTATCTATATTTGAATCAAATGATATCAAAATTGGAAGATGATTACTATTATATGGATTTTGCAGAACTCTCCAGTTAATATCTGCAACTATATTCTCTGTCACGAGTGTTATGTCAGGGGCACTAGGATTTTCATTTGGTCTCGAGATATATGTGGGAGTGCCATCGTTTAGTATTGTTACATTTGACTCTTGAATATATCTGCACATAGATTTCCCTGACATATCTGAACCATAACAACCCCACAATGGATGATGTGCGTTAATATCCCCTCCGATTATAATAGAAGTATTTGCCGGAAGTTGTTGGAAGAGATTACACCAGAACGAATACAGTAATTTAGACGAAGGTGGATTATATATTGTAACAAATGTAGTACTATCTATTGTTACTCCAACTATTTGAATATTATCAGGCATATTCCTTAAATGTATTACTTCATACCTATAATTATTTTTAATCCCTATGGCCACTCCACCATATCCGTCATCTCTGTCGTGTCTTATCCAGTGGTATCCATAGGTTTTAATTTTTGATTCGGGTTTCAACCACGTTTCTTGAATTAATATAATGTCTGCTGGGTAAAAGTGAATAATGTTTTCTAGACTGTGTATATTTGGAATTATGCTTCTAATATTCCATTGTATAATTCTCTTTATCCTGCCTGGCATTCTGAGTGATGAATTAGATAATTTATTATACTTGATGCTACAACAGACCAATCCTGTTTCATGTTATGTGATGACGAGGTATTGGCGAAGTTGCATATTCCTGCTAGATTCTTAGAAAAATTTGTTAAAAAAGGGTCATTCACTGATGATCCACAATCTGAACTCGCTTGCATTTTCTGCGATAGTGGAAGTAATTTGTCTTTTTGATCTAAAGCCGAGATCATTGAACCACTCTGCTGCTTTTCTTTCCAATGTGGTTTTGTTTTGTCAATTGTCGCTGGTTTCTGTCTTTCTTTTTGTTCTCGATTTTGAGATGTTTCTGATGATTTTGGACGTTTTCCCTGAGATAACTTTGTTGTTTCCTGGTTACGATCCACTTGTTGAGCGTAATTAAAAGCTCTTTTGTTAGGTAGTTGGTGATGAAGCGTTTGGTATTGGATTTCTTGTTTATAAGTATTTGCATTATTATTATATTGGGTCTGTGTTGTTTCCTTGCATGTTGATGCGTAGGACATGTTGTATATTCTGTTCTCACTCGGTACTACTGATGCAGTATTTAAAGTAGCTTTTGGGTATTTTTTCACAGCTTCATGATAAGATAGGCCCTCAAGCGCCATAGTCTTCACTATATCCTTTTGTCGCTGTTTTTCTGGACAGTCCTTGTCTGTTGCCCAGTGTTCTTGTGAACAGTGAATGCATATGATATTATTATTACAGCTTGAGAATTCATGATTTTGCCCACAACGTTTACACTTCAATTTACTCTTACAGTTAGATTTGAAATGCCCATAATAGTAGCAGTTTGTGCATTGCTTTACCATGGGAATGTAATGCTCTACATCAATCTTTGCATAATATAAAGTTACATATGCTGGTAAGGTTTGGGCATCAAATGTCAATATTATTGATCTCGTTGGCTCAGCAATTCGACTTCCATTTTCGTCAATTTTGTATTTCATTATTCGTCTCACTTTGAGTACGTTGAAAACATTAGGTTTTATGTTTTCTAATAATTCATCATCTGTAAATGAGGTATCTATTCCCCTAATTACACCCATTCTCCTCACTTTGTGTGCTGGCACATAAGCAAACCAGTTATTGTTCATTAGAACTGGATGAGAGAGAAAGTTGTTAGCATTTTTCGCAGATCTGAATTCCAATTTCGCCAGATTTTTCCCCATGGTCTCAATTGTCTTTAGACCTTCGATTTTGGTTTCATGAAGTTTTTTCCCTAATTTTAGTATATGTAGCTGACCAATATTTCTTCTAATTGTTCCATTAATTTCATTTGCACTTCTTACAAATACATCATAAGGCCCCAATTGGGTATTTTTGTATGTAATTGTTTCATGATCTTTAGATATTTTAACTTGATGCGTATTTACTGTATCCTGTGACAGGTTTTCCTGAGAGACATCACCTTTGTCTTGACTAGCTACGCTAGCAGGAACCCAAACTTCCATACATTCCGAAGTGTCTGTGTCACTTACTTGGGTATTCATTTTGTTTAATGGCGTCGAGCGATATTAAACACTTATATCATATTAATCACTTTATCTTCACTTAATCTATCAATTCACTTCGTTCACACAATTATTATATTATATATTACTCTCAGTTTATACGAATATAATCCTAACTTAAATCACAAAGCACAAGAAACACTAGTAGATTCTCTATCCACACGAAACGTAGTTCAAGTAATACGTTCACACCTAGCTGGCATTTCGACACTTCCTGCAGAAAGTTCGAAAATTCAGTTGTATGTTATATATTAAGTTACCTTGGCTTATTGAGTCTTCTACCTTCGCCTGTTTTTAAAATCAGTCCGTCGTCAGGAGAAAACATTCAGGCGGGTTCATACACTTCCTCCGGCGAGATAGAAAAGTGACGTCAATGCGAACAGATTATGACGTATTTCCAAAACATACATACAAATTCCAACCACAACTGTATCAATCTAACTATAGTTGTCTGTGACAGCTTGCACATTATTTGAAGTAACAAACATTTTAAAAATCTTAACTTCTTACAAATATAAAACCTTAAACACTCAGGTTCGTTGCAACAACTTTTTCTTAGTATAACAAATACGATCAAGCTCTTTGCAGCTGTTTTTAAAACCCATTATCATTGTCAATTGGCATTGCGAAAACTATTTTATACAGATTTTTGTTCAATGGGGTAAAGATGTGCGTTGAACGTGACGACACCGCACACAGTGGCAGCCCACGCCCACAGTTTCCACGGTTCAACGGATATCGCTGTAATGATGTTACAAGGACTAAATAATGGGGGAGCAATAGGAATTACAAAACAAATAATTTCATCCCGAAATCCCCGCTGAATGAATTTTGGACTTTCCAGCAGAGTTTCGGTCTATTTTTGGAGGAACGGAGAGCGTGTTGGTGTGACAGGTGCCTTCCTGCCTAAGTGTGTTCTCGTTCACCACAAATCGTCGCACTAAATCAGCAACGGTGCCCTATGAATGTCCCTTCCTCCCTTTGGAAGAGAAAGAAGATCGGCGCGTTCCTTCGCATCTATCTGCTAGTGGAGCAGTGTTTCCATCCCACTCCTACGAAACGGGACAAGACAAACTAATATTTTCGAGACGAGACGCCACTTTCACGAGACGAGACACGACAGTTTTTGTGGCCCCCTCCTGGTATTCTGACCCCCCCTCCATGTAAAAATATTGTAGCTACGGTCAGAGTGAAAATGTAATTGCATATTTACATGCATTGTGGTTATTCACTAACAAATGTTCAATTACTTAGATTGAGGCCCGTACACCATTCTGTCCAACTAGCTAAGCCAGTACGCCCGTACATCTCCGTCCGTGAAACTACATTAATCTCTTTCTTCGTTACATTGTTGTCTAACTTGACATTTTGAATAAGTTTGTAATCCGCCTTATTGTGGTCATGTACTGTATTTTGTGCATACAGTATTGATATATATAGTGTGCCTTTCACGGCCGAGGTGGCCATGAAGCGGCGGCTAGCGCACCGGGAAGTAAGGTAGCGTTTGCCGGCAAACTGGATCCAACATCCGCGTAACTGGAACTTCTAGCTATGTAATGACATAATCTCGTACAATTACAATTAAAGTGAGCACGTAGCTTGTTACAAGAGGTGTTGGAAATGATGTTCTCCTGCACCCACACATTTACGACATATTTATAGGACATTTTCACCAACACGTATCAGTTCCTCTTCCGAAATTGCTTAAATTTCTCTCCTGATATTTTTCTTTCAATTCTTCTAACGTATGGCTTCAGGTTTAAAAGCTTGGCAGCTCGCCACGCAGACGTCATGAACATGTCTGTTTCTTGTGCAAGGCGCAGGAGGGATTTTAGAGAAGTATGTTCCAATTGTGCTCCAACGTCGTCTACTTTCTCCTCAGTAAGCACACGTAGTTTAACCTTTCGCTTCTTATCAAGAACAAACCCTGTTTCCCTAAATTTGTTCACAAGTATTCGAATACTGTCTCTATGTGAAACAGGAACATCTGGGAATTCTGCTGTAAAACGCATTATAACTTCCCTACAAGAATTCGTAATAACGTTAGAGTCGTGCATAAAAATCCGTTGTTTAAAATTGTGCGGATAGCATTATTACTGCCCAAATGCACCAGTAGTACGTAAACTAAACAAAACAATCTAAAACACTTGTTAACACCTTAACACTTCACAAACACGTGCAAACTGGACACCAGCTACTGAGGCACTGACGCGTCCAGTGCCAAGGTCAGTGTACAGCTGTGGGTCTAAATGCCGGCAGATGCGCTCCTACTTCCCGACGCGCTAGCCGCCGCTCCACGGCCACCTCGGCCGTGAAAAGCACTGTAGTAGGGTGGAATTAGTTAAAACTTTGCTCCAACCCAGAATAACATACTAAAGAAAAGTTGTTTTTTCCAGGAATGTGCCTCAATGTTAGGAAAACTCAAATCCAAAATGCCAAATGGTGGAAGCTTGGGGAAAATATTCTACATTCGAGGGTAGATCAATAAGTATCTGCACTTTTGCTGTAATTTTCTGTAGGTTAGCCACACTGCCTTACTGCATAATGTTTTTTTTTTTCTCATCGCAGAACATGACACTCAAATGTAGATAACAAGGTTAAAAAAAGTTAAAAGTTCCGTTCATTTTACACTGCACCCTGAAGGCACATGCAGACTGCGGAAATGGGCTGAATACATTATCCAGCAGTAATATACACCCTGTTCCAGCTAACTGTGGAGCAAGGCCGCGCAAAGCGTTAGAGAAGCGAAGGAAATATATTGGCCAAAGCGAAGCAGTACACGCGGCTGGGAAGAGTCGCTTTCCCCCACTCCACGCAATTCCGTTCCTCCCAAGTGTTCATTGGTTGAGCCGTCTCGCGTCACTACTTGCGCAGAGACTTGTTTTCGTTTGCCTGCTCCACAGTTAATTTGGACAGAGTATAGTGGAGGTGCTGTGATCAGCAACACGCTTCAGCAAGTGTGCATGAGCTGATTGGACAAGCCTAGGGGTGGCCGAAGACTTTGTACACGGTCCACCGCATAACTGTTTTCCATATGCTTGTCTTTTGTTATTAACTTTTACATACCTCATTCAAGAAAAAAGTTAAAAAGTTAGAAATTTTAGTCATAAAGTTTGTTTTTTGACCTCTCACATGGCACATAAAACCTAGTTTTTAGAATTTTGAAAACACTTTGGATTAAGTTTTACAGTATGGAACAACATAACTGGGTTCCTGTATTTTAAACTCATTTTTTAAAAATCTAACGTCCTTTATACTTTGGTTACTCTGTTAGAACAATAACTAACTGAACTTCTTGTTTTTAAGAAAAAAAATAACATGCTTTCTGGTTTAGTACATGCTACTATCTTGACTTCCTCAGCTCTGCAAGCACAAAGTAGTTAGAAAAGATACAGGAAAGATGGTAAAATATCTGGGCCATTTTACGTCACGCTCTCAAGTACGAGCTGGCAACTCTGCTCGCGGATTTGTGTCGATGACAGATGGCGCACAAGGCGGCAAGAAGGTTCTCCCCAATCCATTCGTAATGCCAGAATCCACAACACGCATAAAAACACTCACGCCTCGGCAGAAGCGGGTACAAAGCGTGGAGGCTGGGTGGCTGAGAAACGCAGGAAGCAAACTGCCACTATTTGGTTTCCGGTGCTCAGATTGTTATTAAACAGTGCGGCCACACAAGTGTCAAACAATAATCAAGCCGCCTTGTGCGAAAACGAAAACACTGCCACAGGGGCGGATACAAGGCTGTGCTGGCTGTCTCTCAACATTTTGGAAGTTCTGTCAGTATTCATTTACGCACAGGTAGCCTGAACGAGTAATGGCGTAGCCAAGTATGGACTCACTGCGCTCGGACCCCTCCATAAATTTTGTTAAATCAAGCTTTTCTACAAAACAAAATTGTTTAATTAACAGATTTATTAAAGAATTAACAAATCCTTTGCTTCAGCTCTTTGAAAGGGTTGTGAATGAAGATGAGTCAGATTATAGCATTATTACATACACCGTTTTCCAAGGTACTATACGATATTAAATTAAAAGTTAAAGAACTTTGCCGTCCCACGCCAAATTTAAATATCAATTCTATTTTTTAAAATAGTGTTATAGGTGACAGGCGTCGAAATGTTAATAGTCGCATTTATTTCCTAGAAAGTCTGGCCGACCTCCTGAACAGCATGCTACGACGCCAGGGATCACGGGTTCGAGTCCCGGTCTGGGCATGTGTGTGCTTTGTGAGTATTCACTCATCCTTATCTTCGCGATTAGCGAATAGTAGCACAAATGCGAAGTAAAATAAAAAAATCTTAGGAACTCTGAACTTTTGTCTGCAATTTTAGTAAACAAAGTTCCTTCTAAATTACCTCTTTCATTAGATTTCTATGACATGTGCTAGGGAAGATTTTTTCGATTTCTTGATCACGTTGGCCCTACCCAGCACACTAGCTGCCAGCCGCCACTGGTTTCATTTAATAATACAAAACAACTCTGCCAAAAGACATCTTCAGTATTATAATCATGAAGTGAACAGTACATTTATATTTCGTAATACGGTATTGAAATCTAAAAATTCACCAGGAAATTAATTAACATGTTTGTTTTAATATTTCATGTTTTGCATTTCATTCGCGACCCCCTACAAATATCACCCTACATAAGAGTCAATTGTAGTTTCTAATTACTATTTCGTCTGAATTAATATAATTATCGTTTACTGTAGAGGATTATTTCCCTCGAGTCTGGAAAACCAAACTCTTCCTGCACTCCAGCTGATCTTTACATTCCAGTGTTGCCACAATCTGAGGGCACAATTTCCCTTTCCAAGGAGCAAAATTTCCCTTTTTGGACCATTTTTTCCTTCAGCTAAACAAATGTCATAATAATAATTATTATTATCAGAGGCGTCTCCTGAACGCATGCGGTGCATGCTACGCAAGAGTCAATTGTGGGAAAAATGACAGCTTGCTCTGCTACGACATTCATGAGCATTTCTACATTCTAATTTCTTCATATAGGAGAAGTATTTATTTTACACGAGAGCGCTTAACTAAGATTATATTACATTTCTTGGATCTGAAGTGAAAGAAAGTAATAATTATTTTCCCACAATTGACGCACGCGTCACTTCAGATCCAAGAAATGTAATATAATCTTAGTTAAGCGCTCTCGTGTAAAATAAATAGGGGAACCTGTCCTAAAATGAACATACTCAGATAAAATGACACACCTTGAGTTTCTCGTTACTGTTGCAAGTGGCAGTACTTTTCAGTCTCTGATTGTGTACTGTAGTAGACAACAAAGAACCTGTGTGAGTGGCGGTGCCATTGTGTAAAGGATTTCGGAACAGGAGCGTAATCCTTAAATACGGAGTTGTAAAAGTTTGAGGTGATCATTGTTTGATGCCAGATTTCTACAATTACAATAAGCGTTGCATAAATAAGGTAAGGAAATAAGTTATATTGTGCATATTATAAACCCATTGTAAAATCTTGCAAGTATTCATAAACGCGAGCATTAACACACCTGTTTGAGGTTATGACAGAGGGTAAAATGACATACTCTTAACTATAACTTGACAAGTTTAAAAACAAGACGCTGCAATCCATTGTTTGCGCACCTCACATCACATTTCCCCACTCCATTGTCTGCGGCGACGTTCATTCGCAGTGTTGCAAACTGGAGGGAGCTGAATCCTCTGAGAATTTTCAACGAAATTTGAATGTGAAAGGCATGAATTAGTATCCCGTCACCTACGCTACCTATTGATTGCGCTAAATTCTAAATACATTCTGATATTTTCCCTTTAAACCTTAAATGAATTAAGTTATATTAGGGATATTTCTTACCAGATTAAGAAATGTATGAAATAAAACGATAGAAAAATGAAAAATATATAAACGATAGAACTGAGCTCACCTTCTAAATGTTTTCCAGTTCTCCTTCTTCAGTTTCACTCTCCCACTCATCCGAGTCTGTGTCTACCGATGAATCTGTGTCCGTGTCTGAATCGGCTTCACAAAGTCTAATTATCAGTTCATCTACACGCTCGTCCATAAGTCCATCTCTTTCAAAGTAAGAATCTTGTAGCCAAGAGTAAAGAGCATGAACATTTCAATGCTTTAGAAAAGAACACAGGCAAGCGTGTTATCAGATTGGCTTCTCGTGGTGATTGTTGTACGATAAACAAACTAACCACCACCCTACTCGGTTTAAAAAAAACAATAACAAAAAATAAAAACTGGACACTGCTCGATGTTGCATTCAGAAAATAAGTCATTCGCCCTGTAGTTTCTCTTCGTTATAAACCTTAACGCACGTGCGTAATACTACAGTTTACGATCGGCGCACCGCACGCATTTTCAAAGGCCGGATTAAATAAAATGAACCACTGATATAATAGGAGCCTGCATGCACCGTCACGCTAATCAGTGAAAATTGTTTTGTCATATTTGTTTTAGCTTAATTTTGCTGAGTTAGCACCACTGGTATTATCAACGCCAGACCAGTGAGTAGAAGAGTGGTGGGGAGGATGACGTAATACGAAGTGCTCCGCAGCGATCTGCGCATATCGGGACTTAACTTGTCAGGCTATATACCCCGCGACAGGTCAAGTTTGCAGCAGGTTTTATGTATTAAACCGCGCTAGAACGGCGCTCAGCATCTCCCGTGCGAGTCTTGCCTCAACCGCCGAGCTGTTCATATCACAGACATTGAGAAAATCGGCAGTATTGCAGCGGAACTATATTCTGCGCGCACGTTTGGGTCTACATGGGCGAAAAGTTGCTGCAAACTTAACTTGTCGCGGAGCTTAGGATAAAATGACGTAGTATGTCATTTTACCAGAGTAAATATTTTTGTGGACCTACACATTTAATAGGAATTCTATTATTGCCAAGGCGTAAGTTGTTGTTGAAAGTTGTTCAGTGTGTAAATAATACCAGTAATGGCTACAGTTAATTAAATAAATCACTATTGCAACTGAATTATTGTAGACATTTATGGAAAGCAGACTGTAAATGTTTTCTTTTATTATTATTATTTTAGGCTACATAAATAATGGTTGGAGGGTACGTAAGAAAAACTGACAGACAGGCATGGCATAAGGACACTATGCAACGTGCTATAAATGCAATAAACAATGGAGAAATGGGTTGGCGACGTGCATCCAAGACATTCTGCGTTCCCCATGCTACGCTGCGGATTAGAGTGCAGGGGAAAACCAAGCAGGTGGTTGGAGTTGATAAAGGTTTGGGTCGTTACCAAATAACTTTTCCGCCGGTGGGAAGGTGGGACCCAGCCAGGAATTGATGCCCTTATCTCGCCGAAGTGAAGACAAAAGTTGCAGAGAAGAAACTATTAGAATCAAGACGGGTAGCTCGACAAGCCAAGATTAAACTTCAGTTTGATGATAATGACGATGATGATTCTGAGCTACATGATAGTGATGACGATGCGCCATGAATCTATTGCAACGACTTATTCAGTCATTCGAAACCTAAGGAAACATGGCTGAAGTGCATACAATGTTCAATGTGGGCGCACAATGAGTGTCCTGGTGTACCAAAGACATCAACGACATTTACTGGCGATTTATGCAAGTAAAAAGTTTCAATTACGTGTTATATGAAAGGGTATGTCAGATTCAATTACGTGTTATAAATGGGTATCTCATTTTATCTAAGTACCTCAGGTAAAATGAGACACTGTTGCATTTTTCATAAAACCTTTGTAAAGAGCATATAACGTAACATATATTATTTTTAACTGTACCATATAAAAGGTAATGCTTTGAGTTCTTAATATGTAAAAAATAAACAAAGAGTTGCAATTAATACACTTGCTACAGCATTTTTTCCTTACAGTATGTCATTTTAGGACAGGTTCCCCTACTTCTCCTATATGAAGAAATTAGAATGTAGAAATGCTCATTAATGTCGTCGCAGAGCAAGCCGTCCTTTTTCCCACAATTGACGTATGCGTAGCATCAGTGATTTATCCACACACCCCTAACACCCTTCAAAAAAAACCTTCCAAATTTTGACGAACAGCCCCAAGCTGAAATGTGGAACACCCCCCCCTTACAGGGGGGGTGTAAGTATGGACTTTTATATCAACAATAGAATAACAATACTTCAACATAAAGGAACCATTTGTAGCTCAACAAGAAGCATAGTCCAATGGGCCTTTCTATCAACTAAAACAAAAGTGTCAAGGAAGGAGGGTGGTGGGATGTG
Organism: Lepisma saccharinum; assembly: GCF_977018435.1. Classification (NCBI taxonomy): domain Eukaryota; kingdom Metazoa; phylum Arthropoda; class Insecta; order Zygentoma; family Lepismatidae; genus Lepisma; species Lepisma saccharinum. The sequence goes on along the minus strand of NC_139257.1, from coordinate 35,087,138 downwards.
GAGCATGGCCATTTCCTGGTAGAGTCCAATTACTTTCGGAACATCTCAAGCGGACTGCGCGAGTCTGTCTAGCGAGCCTAGTGGGTGTGCATAGCTTGAGCAAGTGGTTTAGCGATAGGTTCTGGGTTGAGATGACGTCAGCGGCTCGCTTTGTTGATTGGCTGCTTCGAGAGTTGTGACTCGTTCCGAAGTCTCAAATGCGTAACAGCCAAAGATGTTGCGGAAATAATCTTCCTCTAACACGAGCTCCCTTGACAAGGCTTCGGTCAGCTCTAGGGAAGGGACACTACCATCTGACCTCTTGCCCTCCTTGCAGGGAGACATGCCGCACACAGTGTTGACAGTACAGCATTTGAATACCTAAATAAATATTTCTTAAATACGTTACAGATTTGTAAATTCAACCCATGAGTCAATGAAATTTACATTTCATTGCATTTTCCTTTAGATTCTTTCACGTGAAAAATGTACGATAAAAGTAAGGAAAGATATTCAAAGATACAGGTTTGACTTCTTGTAGTGAATTGTGTTACTATGGTTAGCAACACCTTTTTTTGTACCTTGGGCGAGATGGATGATTTTGGAGTGGTAGAGATGAGAACGGTCAAATGCCTTAGGCCTTAGGTCAGAATCTCAGTGTAGCGTTTCAGTTCGTGTGTTGTCGTTCTGCTTAGTGTAACAATGTCTAAAACTTTACTGCAAAATTGGCTGCAGGCAGAAGATAGAGAAAATGAAACCAGACAGAAAGAAACCGAAAGTGGTGAGTAGAAAAGTAGTGACACTATATGTAGGTACAGTGTCTCTCAAAAGTTTTAGGACAACGAAATTTTAAACTAGGTAACCCAATTTACACAAGGCGTTGGTTGGTTGCGTGTAGAGTTAGGCTCAATTTCAGGGTTGCCACATGCACAATAATATTTATGAAAATAGCGAGAGAAATAAAAACAACATTATTGTATAAAATTATAAAAATATCACTATTATATCGCAAATTACAAAATTCTTTCTGAAAGGAAAAAATATGGTTTTCTAGTATTTCATCGTTGATGAGTCTACAGAAAGAAAAAGAGGTGAGAGAAAATGAAAGGTGACAAAGGAGAGGAGAGAGATAGAGAAAGGAGAGAAGAAGAAACAGAGGATAGACGAGGAGAGGAGAAGTAGTGAGAAGAGAGGAGAAATATTCGAGGGGAGATGAGGAAAATGGAGCAAAGAAGAGAACAGAGGAGGAAAATGAGAGGAAAGGAGGGAAGGAGACGAGAAGAGGGGAGTGGAGAGTAGAGTAAAGGAGAGAAGAACGAAATGAAGGAGAAGAGTGCAGTGGAGTCGGAAATCGAAGACAGGAGAGAAGATAAGAGGAGTGGAGAAGATTGGGATGGAGACAAGATGCGAGAAAAGTAGGGAAGGCGATATGAGATAAAAGCAAAGGAGAAGGAGAGGAAAGAAGAAGGAGGAAGAGAAGATAAGAACAGAAGGGACGGGAGACGAGAGGAGAGAAGAGGTAGTTGCAGAAAATATCGTCTCGGCGTCAAGAATTGATGCATTGGTCAAATTATCGACATGAAACATTCAATAACATTTTGAAATATATTGGAGAAGGTATTAGATCGGAGCGAAATGCCTTTTGGCTGAATACAGATCAAGAAAAAATGTTTCACGTAAGATCATTGGTTTTACCTGCGATTATATCACTAAAATCATGAATGTCATTTTAATATTTATAAGAATTATTCAATTCTTCTCGGTTCGTTGAAATGCAGATTTTGTAATTTAATATTTCCCCTCCCCCCATCGTTAATTCCAAACTGAATCATTCCGTTTCACAGGGCGTGGACAATGAACACAGTGGGATATGTCGAAAACTTACGAAACTTTTCTGCCACGGGAGGGGTTTGAATCTACGACCATCAGCTTGTAAATCCTTAACGGTAAACAATACTCTACAAGCTTTTGCTTCTGAAAGCAGGTAGAAGGAGCTACCCAATGTGAAATGTAGATGCAACTCTCCTCCTACATGTAATGTGCAAAGAATACTTGTTTGCAACAAAGAAAACGAAGGTACGCGTAGTACGAATCGGCGAAAACATTTAATGGAGAATTGCACATGATAAAAACTTTTCAGTCGATATTTGTGGAGCTATCTTTGCATTGAACTCGAGTAGGAAAATGGGTAAAATTAGTATGTCCTGAATTGCCACAAATATAAATAGTTATTTCATTAATATTTGTCAATGTCTTTGAAGCAGTACACAATTATCGTTAGAGTATCATAATTCACGATCTTATGCATGAAAATATCTCTTTGAACGTGTGTCAATTCATTTTTTTATATATATAGGTATAAATTCCAGATGCAGAACAATGTGACCACTTTACTCTGCTATTACAAATAATGTCACCAAGCTCTTCATTAATAACAAGAGAATTAAGAAAACTAGAACACCTCGTAAGGAGAATCAAACCTGGGACCACTAGCAGTCCAATCTAGAACTCTAACCACTACACCACGACCTCTCCTTCTGTTGTAACAACAATTTTAAGTGTTCTGTCCCTCCAATATTGTAAATGTCGTTGGGTATACATGTAGTTGAACTGTTACTTTAGTTTTGAATTGCTTTCTTGTAATATAGCAGCTATCTCCGAGAAATAATTTTCGAAGTGATGAAAGAAAACGAGAATATTGGTAGTTGTGAAAATGCGAGTTATATCTTCTAACTCATTATTGTGATGCTTGTTTACTGACGCAGTCTCGTGTCCAGAACAGTCTGCATCTACATTTCACATTGGTCAACTTCTTCTACCTCTTGACTAACACTGTCAAATGCGATGTGATTTTATGAATACAATTTTCCGCCTGTTTATGTATAACGTTTCGCACATTGGGCAGTACGCAAGTGGTGTAATTATTTCGTGTTACCTTACGCAACAGCAAATACATTTCATAAGACTGTTCTGGACACGAGACTGCGTCAGTAAACTCATTTCGTCTGTTGCAGTATCACAGAAAGAGAACATCGTCCTGCAATGTTGAAGCCTCTAGATATTTTCCACTAATAATGTCTAATCACAATAATTAGTTAGAAGAAATGAGTCGCATTTTCAGAACTACCAATATTCTCCTTTTTTTTCATCACTTCGAAAATTATTTCTCGAAGATAGCTGCTATACTACAACAAAGCAATTCAAAACTACAGTAACAGTTCAACTACATGTATACCCAACGACATTTACAATATTGGAGGGACAGGACACTTAAAATTGTTGTTACAACGGAAGGAAAGGTCGTGGTTAGAGATCTCGATTGGACTGCTAGTGGTCGCTGGTTCGATTCTCCTTACGAGATGTTTTCTTTTTTTTAATTCTCTTGTTATTAATTAAGAGCATGGTGACATTATTTGTAATAGCAGAGTAAAGTGGTCACATTGTTCTGCATCTGGAATTTATATATATATACTATATAAAAAATGTATTGACACACGTTCAAAGCAAGGACGTATTTAGGAAGGGGGTCCGGACCCCCCAGAAAGATTTATCAAGTACTAAAATTAAATAATGAAAAATTTATTCGTTTAGCCGTTGTTATATAATTTTCTCTGAACTTATTGTAAGACTAGGATTATATTGGGATCATACGGCATTGAAGAACGGAAAGGACGTATTTTGGGGTCCGGACACCCCCTCCCCACCCGCAAGACTTATTAAGTATGAAAAATAAATAATGAAATTATACTCGTTTAGCATTTGTTGTATAATTTCCTCTGAACGTATTGGAAGAGAAGGATTATATTAGGATCATACGGCTTTGAAGAACAGGAAGGACGTATTTAGGGTGTCCAGGGGCCAGGACTCCCCGAAAGACTTACCAAGTACTAAAATTAATTTATGTATTGTAATTAGTATTAATTTTATTCAATATAATTATTTAATTTAAACATTATTATTATTATTATTATTCCTGAGACACTTGGTTCGGACCCCCCCGAAACATATTTCTAGATAGGTGCCTGGTTCAAAGGGATATTTTCATGCATAAGATCGTGAATTATGATAATCTAACGATAATTGTGTACTGCTTCAAAGACATTGACAAATAATAATGAAATAACTATTTATATTTGTGGCAATTCAGGACATACTAATTTTACCCATTTTCCTACTCGAGTTCAATGCAAAGATAGCTCCACAAATATCGACTGAAAAGTTTTTATCATGTGCAATTCTCCATTAAATGTTTTCGCCGATTCGTACTACGCGTACCTTCGTTTTCTTTGTTGCAAACAAGTATTCTTTGCACATTACATGTAGGAGGAGAGTTGCATCTACATTTCACATTGGGTAGCTCCTTCTACCTGCTTTCAGAAGCAAAAGCTTGTAGAGTATTGTTTACCGTTAAGGATTTACAAGCTGATGGTCGTAGATTCAAACCCCTCCCGTGGCAGAAAATTTTCGTAAGTTTTCGACATATCCCACTGTGTTCATTGTCCACGCCCTGTGAAACGGAATGATTCAGTTTGGAATTAACGATGGGGGGAGGGGAAATATTAAATTACAAAATCTGCATTTCAACGAACCGAGAAGAATTGGATAATTCTTATAAATGTTAAAATTACATTCATGATTTTAGTGATATAATCGCAGGTGAAACCAATGATCTTACGTGAAACATTTTTTCTTGATCTGTATTCAGCCAAAAGGCATTTCGCCCCGATCTAATACATTCCCCAATATATTTCAAAATGTTATTGAATGTTTCATGTCGATAATTTGATCAATGCATCAATTCTTGACGCCGAGACGATATTTTCTGCAACTACCTCTTCTCTCCTCTCGTCTCCCGTCCCTTCTGTTCTTATCTTCTCTTCCTCCTTCTTCTTTCCTCTCCTTCTCCTTTGCTTTTATCTCATATCGCCTTCCCTACTTTTCTCGCATCTTGTCTCCATCCCAATCTTCTCCACTCCTCTTATCTTCTCTCCTGTCTTCGATTTCCGACTCCACTGCACTCTTCTCCTTCATTTCGTTCTTCTCTCCTTTACTCTACTCTCCACTCCCCTCTTCTCGTCTCCTTTCCTCCTTTCCTCTTGTTTTCCTCCTCTGTTCTCTTCTTTGCTCCATTTTCCTCATCTCTCCACAAATATTTTTCCTTTCTCCTCATTACTTCTCCTATCCACTTCTGTCCTCTATTTTCTTCCCTCCTTTACTTTTCCTCTTCCCCTTTCTCTGTTCTCCTCTCTTTTGTCCCCTTTCGTTTCCTCTCTCCTCTTTTCTTTGTGTAGACTCATCAGCAATGAAGTGCTAGAAAATACATTTTCTTTCTTTCAGAAAGTATTTCTCATTTGCAACAAATGTAATACTGATATTTGTTTTCTAGTTTTATACAATAATACTTAGATTTATTTATTTCTCGTATTTCATAAATATCTATTGTGCATGTGGCAACCCTGAAACTTAGCCTAATTCTACACGCAACCCACCAACGGCTTGTGTAAATTGAGTTGCCTAGTTTAAAATGTCGTTGTCCTAAAACTTTTGAGAGACACTGTACGTACAACACTTTTGAAAGACTGCCAAGCTGCTAACTCAACTCCTTGTAAAATATTTTCGAACGTTTCGTCCAAAATGACCTTCCTGATTTGAGGGCCGATGAAAATTCCTTCCTTCAATTTTGCAGAAAATTTATTATGCAGATACGTAAATGCGTCGCCATCTTTGTTGAGATCCTTCACAAAGTTCTTCATCAACCCAAGTTTGATGTGCAAGGGAGGAGGAAGAATTTTATGAGGCGGAACCATTGGTTCAGCTTTTATGTTACATACTCCTGGAACAAATTTCTCCCGCTTCTCCCTCTGTTGCACCACATAATGTTTGTCTTTCACACAAACACAAAAAGCAATAATGTTTCGTGAAACCACTTTAATCCAAGCAGTAAACCAATCACTTCTTGGATTAAACCAATCACTTTCAGGTCCCCACATATCTACCAACCATGATCCTCGTATTTTATAACATGCTCAATTACAGACATATTTTCATGAGTTTCTTTCAAACCGACAGAATGGAACACCGGAACTGAAGACAATGTACCGGGTGCGTCAAAAAAATGTATACACACTTTGAACTGTCATAGAAAATTTATTTTCCAACCTACAAAGTTACATTTCTGGGAAAAGTAAGGCTACAATCCAATTTGAAAAATAAGTGTACTTTCTGGTCAAACTGAATGTTCCAAATGGTGCTTAAAGTAAATGTTCAAAATGTTGGCCTTCTGCTTCGATACGTTTCTGAACAAGGGCCAAGTGAGAGTGGTGTAAGTGCTAGTAGTGTGCTACGCATTCTGAAGAAAGGCAAGTTGCGTGGGTACATTCCAAGGCTGATGCAACAGCTAACTGACAACGACCCAGATCGCAGGGTACAATTTTGTGAATGGGTTCAGGAGATGGTTACACGTGAACCGGGATTTATGGGTAGCATTGTTTAGTTGGATGAAGCACAATTCAAACTTAATGGAACTGTCAATAGGCATAATTGTGTGTACTGTTTCACATTACTGTTGAAAAGGCTGTGAATTTGCCCGGTGTAAATGTGTGGTGTGGTTTGTGTTCTAGGGGACTCATTGGTTCTTTCCGTTTTGAAGGTACTGTAACTGGAGAAAAGTACCTAACAATGCTTGCTGATTCAATTTTCCCTGCTTTCGTGCAATGTACGGTAATGACAGGTTTTATAACCAGCAAGATGGCGCCCCGCCGCACTATCATAGGGATGTGCGAGCATACCTGGATCAAAATGTACCAGGCAGTGGATAGGACGCAGGGGGCCAACCGAGTTTCCTGCACGCTCTCCAGACCTTACGCCGCTCTATTTTTTCTTATGGGGCACAGTAAAAGATGAGGTGTACCATCCAGTAGCGTACGCAGGATTTCATCAAGGGGGGTGTTATTTCTAAAACTTTTTTCCAAATTCACATTACCATTGTTTTATTATACTTTAATTAAATAATAATCATCACAATTAATTAATAATACTTATAATTAATTAATTAGCTAAATTAATACTAATAATACTACTAATACCACTACTACTACTATTAAGTACTAGAGATCTACATAAATATAGTATTTGTGAAAACATTAGAACGAAATTACTTTCTAGTCATTCGATTTTTATCAAATCCTGGGAGCATTCTTTTGTTTCTTTGTTACGAAATAATTGTCTGGTCAACGAGGTGAGACATTTCAAGTGTGAATAAAATCCATAAAAACAAGAGAATATATTAAAATTAATTGAAATAATCAAAGTATGGAACTCATCCAACGAGTTGCGATGGTCTGGTCGGAATTTTTCCGGCTTCTTCCCCGCATAAATGTCCCTGATGATTCACATTTGAATTGTCTCGCTGTTCTTACCAACAAAACATTTTGTAATAGTTAAGCTTATTGTCGGTTGAATAATTGTCTAGTCAACAAGGTGAGACATTTGAAAGAGAAAAGACATTCAAACGTGCTGCGGTAAACAATACAATGGGAAGGCGGACTGGTGACTATTCTTGTCCGCCTAGCCTTTGTCTATACATTAGCCTCTTACAACGTACCAAGAACTTTATTTAGTTAATTCTCATTGTTCACACACAAAAAAATATATGTTCGTTGAACACTGGTGTACGTAGAGGGGTGTCCGATGGTGTTCCAGCCCCTACCGAAATTTTGAGAAAATCAGAATTTTCAAATAAAAATCCGTTAAGAACTTTAAAAAATCAAAATGTGTAAATGCGAAACCTCTTTTAAAGTGAATCCCGATTACCATTTTTGTCTTTGAATAGAATTTTAATAGACTGAAATGCTCCAAAAATACGAAATATTTTATTATGCATCCTGCCCTCCAAAACGAAGCCATGTGCTATCCACATTTACTATTCCAGCCTCTCCCGAAAAAAAATCCTGTGTATGACAGTGTGTTGAACATTGTTACAACTGAGATACAAAACAACTTTTCTCTCTTTTAAATCATAGATACCCTAACCTAACCTCATAAACTCGTGTTTATTTTCAAGGCATCACTCTGAAAGACGCGTGTGTTTGGAATGCTGTGCTCTTCTCCATGCTCCATGGAAATAATAATTCAAATTATTATTATTATTATTAGTAGTAGTAGTAGTAGAAGTAGTAATAGTAATATTATTGTTCCAGATCTTTGACTGTGAAAAATTAACCATTTAATTTTTTTCCACAGCATTTTTCATAATATTTCACAAGCTCAGGGGGGGGGGTTAAACCCCGTAACCCCCCCCCCCCTTGCGTACGCCACTGGTACCATCGTAAACCACGTAACCTGGACACACTTTGGGATGAGATTCAAGCGGTGTGTGAAGAAATACCATTGGACACTTTGGTGCGAAGTACGGAATCAGTCGTGCCCTTGCAGAAATGTATCGAAGGCGAAGGCCAACATTTTGAACATTTACTTCAACCACCATTTAAAACATTCAGTTTGACCAGAAATAAACTTATTTTTCCAGAAATTTAACCTTGTAGGTTGGGAAATAAATTTCCTATGACAGTTCAAAGTGTGTATACATTTTTTTGACGCACCCATTACCATTATGAAGCAATACTGCTTTCAAACTAAATTTTGAGGAATCGATAAACAATCTCCACTCATCTGGATTGTATAGAACACCTATTTTGTTCATCAAACCAGTAATGTCTGTACAGAAACACATATTTCCCTCCATAGCAAAATATTGTGCAAAGGGCTGGTGCCTGTGACGAAACTTAGAAATGTTTGTACCAGGGGCAAGTAATTTGCCATTGGTGAAATCTAGAACCTAGAAGTTCGGATGCTTCCTTGGACAAATTTAAGTCCCGTGCTAAATCATTTAAGTCTTCCTGCTGTATTAAATGTATATCACTGCCAGAATGTACTGGTGAAACGTCCGGATCTTTTGACGTAGAGGCCGCTGGCTCCGGTGAAACGTCCGGTTCAGGTTCATCTAGGTCTCCTTCGACTGTCCGTGTCTCAGGGGGGTACAGGTATGGGTAAATCGTCATTGTGAAGCACAGGTAGCATGGCAGAAGGAATATCAGAATACTGGATGACGTGTTTACTTTTTCTAGACATGCCGGATATCTTAGTCATGCAAAAGTAAAGTCAGTAAGGTGGTTTGTTGGTATTCTCCACACCATCGGTACAGCAAACGGTAAGGCTTTTAGTTTTCTATGTAACCACAACCTAAGATTTGTTGCCCAAGTTATGCAGCACTGATGAGGAGCCTATGGCTTGTCTTGGTCACCAATCCGACGCCCGGCTATAGGAAATTTACTCTTTGTGTGAGATAATCGAATAAATACGTAACATACACTTATACTAGTAGTATCAGCTAACTTTTTGATGCGTACTTGATAATGTTTACAACAATTGCAAGGTTTGAAACGTTTTTGTTGTTTCATTATTGTCGTTGTGGTGCAATGCTAATTGTTTACTACAGCCAAGCACTCACAGAAGTCTGTTGGTTAACACGCTTTTGTTGTGCTCCGTGTTCCTACGTGTTTTCAGTATGGATATAACACCCAGAAAACGTTCTAGAATTATTACATTGAGTGAGAACACATCCATGACTGTGCGGCAAATCGCTGAAGTGGCTGGTGTTGGGAAATCAACGGTGTCAAAAATTATTAGAAATACAGGGCAACTGGTAGTTTTTCTCCAAATCGAAAAGGAAAGTGTGGTAGAAAACGCAAAACAACACCTAGAACTGACACGTTACTGCTAAGAAACAGTAAAATTCACCCATACAAAACAAGTGTGAACCTGCAACGTGATTTGCTTTCTAGTGGGATCAGTATTGATGCATCAACTGTTCGACGTCGCTTGCTTGAAGTTGGAAAAAAATCCAAAGCAATTGTTCACCGCTAAAATGAAGACAAAACGCCTAAAATGGGCTAAGAAATACCATAAATGGACAGTAGCTGATTGGAGGAAGGTAATATTCTCAGATGAGTCTCACTTTGAAGTGCATGGCTACAAAGCATGTGTTATGCGACGAAGTCTAGGTGAACCTTTACGACCTGAACATTGCAAATGATAAAAAAGTCAACGTGGACTGTTCAACGAAACAAAAGGTCATTACCAATGTGATTCACGGGTGGTTTCATGACAGTGATATCAAAGTTATGTGTTCAAATTTGGTTGAATCAATGTCAAACCGCATCAAGCAGCTAATAGTAGCCAAAGGAGGACATATTCATACTAGTGTAAGTGTATGTTACGTACATCTCCAATAAAGAGTAAAAAACTGTAAAAAAAATGATTTCTCTCTCTTTGTCCGCATTAATTTGCACAGCACTGTAAATTGTCTCTTACCAACACAAAAACTCTCTTCTCCAGACCAGGGGCGATTCCTCCATGTAGGAAGTGAGGAACTTCCTACAGTTCATTTATACTTTCTTCCAGTTCTCTACTTTTTAGGAGTTTAAAAATAATATAAATAATATAAAATTATGAGCTCAATGTACGTACAATTGACTATGTTAGCTATTGACAAGAGTTGATTGGTGGCGCTCCTTCCAGCCGCATCCAAAAGACGATGGACACACACGCTTTCTGCCCCGCCTGAGGAACCTCGCTGGTATCACTACAAACAGATGGGTGAGGAGTGGAAAAGGGGCAGGCGGAAGGTTGCGCCTTTAAAGCATCCAGCGAGGAAGCATCGAGGGGTTCCTACAATCAGTGGTGCCAACCCCAACAAAATGGTACTAAACGTAGCACAGTTTGATCTTCGTTGGCCCCTAGCATCCTGCTTTTGGCATAATGGTCAAATCTAGCATAATCAGCAAACGCGAGTCTCTGGGAGAGGGAAATCGCATTCAAAGGAATAGATTTTCAGGAAATATAAATAAAATTACGTCCAAATCTTATTTATACTTCACCAGCGTACTTGTTTAAAATAAAAGGGAGTATGCGCACACAGCGACAGGATTTTTTTACAACCATGCGACGATCCATCTTCTATCTTTTCTTTATCCTGTCGATTTTGTTCCTGAGAAGATTTTACGGCAGTAAATCTATAGAAGGTTGGCGGTAAACAACCATTTTCTCAAACCATTTCAAGTTCTATGCTCAACCCATCTTGTTTGTTGAGCCATTCTACACAATTTTGTGTAGTGAGTAATAAGTAACGCAAGTTCAAAACTCAAAAAATATATGCATAATAAACTTAAAACTGCAGTTATCAGAAAAAAGTAATTAATAATAAATCATAGCACAATTTAGAAGCATTTAGCATAATTTCAGAGTTTAAGCAGCACTTTTTATTATCCTCAATCCACACGACAGGGAGAGGGGACAAAATCGAAATTTTTGCAAAATCTGAAACATCGTCATGTATTTTCGTTGTTTTTTTATAGGTTCACATTTAAAAAAAAATCATAGTTCAAGGGGTCAGGGGCCCCTTGCCCTACCTTCTTAGAATCAAATTTTTGCAAACTGAAAACAATATTGATTTAATTTGGCGCAAATAAATTCATGGGGCGCCATGGCACTCTCTTTTACAATTTTTTGATTTAGATCGTTCGGTGCCCTGGTCTGACTTCTGCTGCCCCCTAGCTACGGTTCTCAACTTGATGAGACTGTAAGAAAAGCAGGCATTGCGAGTGCAGCGAGCAAGAAAATTTACGAGACGTATTTTATTTGCATAAAATTTGAAATCGTGGGGGGATTTCCCCTCTGTGGCCCCCTGCAGGTGCTCTTGGCCGTCTGGGAAAATATGCAAGAAATACATGAAACCTAATTCCAGCTTGAGTATCATTTTGTCCTGCTATTCTTCGATTCTGCTAGCCTTGCTTTTCTTTACTTCAATGTTTGCCCCCTTGCCCCCCTATAATTGATTTCCGTCCAAGGTAGGGGACGGGCAATGCCCCCTGTGGTTGCGCCACTGTTTAAGATTTGTTTATTAAACTTTGGTTTTTGCCTAATAGCGAAGATGAGAATGAATGGTGATGAAAGAAAAAATTACAAGTACAGGACACAAACCTCTCGAGGCTTGTACTGGCTACCGGTCCAGCCGCCGAAGCCTCGTTAGCCTCCAGAATGCTTTTGGACGAGATGTCGACATTTCAAAACGTCGTAACCTTACACCCTCAAAAGAAAAGGTATTTCCATTTCATAACCTCTGAGGAGGACTTCTACCATTTCGTTTCTTGTGCTCAGAGACAGTCCTTCATCCTCACTTGGGGGTTATATCATCTGCAAATAGGAGAACTACCAAAAGTGGTGTAGGTAGATGTTGGTGGAAAGCCCCACAACGCCGTCAACGTCTCTACCATCTGGGGGGGGGGGGCTCTTTTGTTTACAGTTGGAGAGGGACCGTACGACCTTGCGCCGGAGAACCAACTATGTCCTTATTTGAAGGGCATGAGTTTGAATCCCGGAAAGGCATGTGTATTTCATGTTTCAAAAATGTGTATACCATCCACCCTCGCCGTTCACAGAGAATCAGGGCAAAAGATAGAAAATGAGAAATCACAAAATACGGGGTGTTCCAAATTTAGCTTTACAACGTTGACACTCCATAAAATCTAAACGAATAAAGAGAGCAAAATTTTCTGTTTCTTCTACATGTAAAGGTGTACCCCTGTGTTCGTGAGTGTCGTGATGTACCCTTTCCTGACAGATGGATTGGATGGGATGATTCAATTCCTTGGCCTCCAACTTCACCGGACCTTAATCCGCTACTCTTGTTTCTAAGGAGGCTTAAGACTATTGTGTACGGCACAAAGTTTGATGAGCAGAAGTACAGGATTACAGGGACATGCCGTGGAGAATATGGCTGGAAGTCGCATGCTAGCATCACAAAAAAACAACTAAAAACATTAGAACTTGCAGCCCAACATGAACAAAACCTATATCATTTTTGCCCTGTTCCGTTTCTGCTTGATTGCCTATAAAACTTGTAAAGATAATTGTGGAACACCCTGTACCTTTACCTTTTTGGTGGCAGCAGCAGCGTAAGAGAGGCAACGGAACATTTCTTAGGAAATGTAACAATATCTAAAAGTAATGGTGACGAATGCTCATTTCTGTAATGTCCTTTTGCTATTGATGCAATAAGTATTAACATAATTAGCGTAGCCCTATGTCAAAGGTCCTTTTTTTAAAAAAATAAAGTTTAACTTAACTTAATGTCATTTGTTCTTATGTAATAATCATATTACCGACACTAATGAACCCACTATACAGATTCGGACAACGGAATTTAATGGATTCTCAATAGATGGTAGCACTTACACAAATTATATATTACTAACAAATAAAGTTATTTAATTTTTTGTACACAATAAGTTAACAAACTATGTACCCTTTTTAATTCATATTATTAAAAACATATTCACTAAAGCTTGTAATTTTGGAGTTCTTTAGGTTTGTTAACAAATTATTATGTAACACCTGCATATAGTTTCTTGATAATTCTTAATTATAGTGACTGAATTTTTTTTAACAAGTTGCACAGTTAAACCGAATCAGTGATCGGTTAGTTCGTATGAACTTTCCAGCCTGATCATTACCAGTGCGTAGAGTCCAACACAGATATTTCTGCCGTGCGATGCGCGACAGAACTAAAGAAGCAGTGTTGCTAATGGAGCAGATAGAAAAATCGCTGCAGTGCGGCGATGCACAGCTGTTACGTACAACAAGGAAATTAGAGAATTCAGGTCTATCTAACGTTGAGTTTTAAACGTCATGCATTATACCAGGACTAGGATTAATATGTACTAACAAGTGGCTTTGTATGTAGCTACATACATCATATGGACTAAAAATTCCCAAAATATGAACTAACACATACGTAAAATTACCAAAAATGCTGCAAAGAAGACTTCTTCATACGATTCCTTATTTGAGTGACTTCAAACAAAATAAAAAAATATTATTTTCCATTGCATTATTGCACTGGTGGCGTTCTAACTGTTCACTCCCAAAACCCGTATACACTGGTACGGAACTGCAACGGCAGATAACAACATGCCAACGTGTTAAACCGCGACAATTGGACCACAACACTCCGCCTCAAGCAGTATTATTATTTCCTCTCTGAGATCGGCGACAGTCGTTTGCCTTTGTTGTACATTTACAAACGATGCCGGCTTCCACAACAATAACAAGTACATATACTGCCACTAGACGATAAGCTGCGCGGCTTTTTCTTTTGCTATGAACCAGGGCTGGCGCTAGTCATTTTGCCTCCCTGTGCGGTGGCGGCAGATGCCGCTCCATTTCGAACCCCCCCCCCCCCCCCGTCATTACGCAGCAACGGGAAATTGAAAATCAATATATTCCTAAGTAAAACATCAAAATATAAAATAAATAATGAGACTTCTTATGCTATTTCAATACTATTAAGCGCAAAAGAATATCTCGCTCGACCACAGTTTTCAATAGGCTTATTTTTTTCTTCTCTTCAAATTTTGCCGCCCTGGCCTGTGGCACGGTTCGCCCTCCCCTTCCGCCGGCCGTGCTATGAACTTGGTCACCCATCAAAGCATGGCAATATAAACACAGAAAACAATATGCATTGCATTAAGCAGCAAAAATGACAGCCTCCTCTTCCTCCACCTAAATCCCATCTTTCGCAGCAAACGTCGCAAACTCTCTTGACTTCCCGCAAAATTTATGTCCGCCTGTAATTTGACATGCAATTTTTTCAATGTCGGCACTTCATTTTCACGCAGAGCGTAGTCGTATATGCGCCTACGGATAACGTTTTCATCGAAAGCGTCCACTGACGATTTGGTCGCTGGTCTTTGTCGTTCTTTCCCGGGAGTGTGGAATGATGTGGAGGGGCCTTCTGACATCTCAAGAGATTGTCTTTCGTTCATGATAGCCCTGATTGTTCTTTCAGGAACTCCAGTCGCAGCCGCTGCTCTCTTGCCAAAATGCTGTATTGGGATGCTAACACCTTCACTGGCTTCCTCCTTCATGAACTCGTGCACGTTGCTTAGAATTTCCCGAGCTTGGCTATGCAAGGTTTTTGATTTCAACTTTGACAGAACTGGAGGCATTATGGAATTTAACGTTCATTAACAAACATACACACACGCAATACACGCACACAACGTCAAACCGGTAAAATACTTAGTATAAAATAAAAATATGGTGCTTCCAATCCAACAAAACTCACCGTCATTTTAACTGCCTTTCCCCTTCCGTGACAGAAATAGTGCTTCATTATTACAGATGGCAACACTAGTTACTAGCTAGCCAATGAACATGCACTGCATAAAAGAAGCAACCACTACGCCGTGCTATATTGCCACATTACCGTCCCTGCCGAACGGTGTGAACCGCGAGCTGGAGCGCTATTCAATTGTTTTCAATGATGTTTGCGCGAGTGTGTCCATGAATGGAATGACAATATGGCAACAATAGCGAAGGTTTTCGAGCAGGGTAGAACACGTGATACTAAGAGAGAGGGAGACGAAACGAAAATTGGTATCTACGCAACGGCAAATTTGTGTGTGTTGTACTCTAGTTAGAGATCGGTTAGTTCACTGAACTCTCCAGCCTAACTATTGCCTATTTTTGTGGGAGCAGGAAAAGGTTTATTATCCATTTTGCCTTGACTCATCTCACTCAACAGGTCGCTAGGTGCCGTGGCTTACCGCGAGTTGATAGCTTCCTGGAGATGAGGCCTTGCTCGAGAAAAGGTTTATTATCCATAATAAGTTGCACAGCAAATCACTCGTGTAGCTATGTGGCGCCTTTCGGCACACAAAACTCAACTCTTTGGGAAGGCTAGAACTGCCGGCGGTCCTTACCTAAAATTGGCAAATTTACTACTAATCGAATAACGATCATTCCGAAGAAATAAATCCTCGAGTTTATTTTCGAATTGCTCCTAGCCTTTTGTAATTTTACCTTCGAGCAGTTATTTACTCCACTTGCCCTCCTGCTTTTACGTGCGTCGTTTCTCTTCTAGATATATATTTTCAAAAGTAAACTATATTGAATGGTTTTCTTTAATAAGATTACGGATGAGAATCTGCCTGGTTCCCAAGGATAAATTCCATATAACTTATCATATATTTCATTTGGTCTTGATCTTAACAGGCAAGCATTGAAAGAAAGTCCGGAAAAATTATCTTTGAATCGTATACCCTGTCTCAGCTACCTCTGGAGCAAGGTTGGCATAGAGTCAGAGAAGTGGGGGAAATCAAATGGTCAGAGTAAAGCAGTACACGCATACAGGTCCCTCTCGCGTGTTCATTGGTGGAGCTGTCTCGCGTCACTACTTGCGCAGATACATGTTTTCGTTCGCCTGCTCCAGAGATAGTTGGGACAGAGTATAATAAAGCGAGAATCAACCAGCGTCCATTATCTACTCCTTAAGAGCCAGCAGCGAATCATGCAGCAGCATTAAAGGAGAATATCGTCTTAGTGGCTGTTGGAAATGCTCGCCACGCCATCTACTGCCCCGTAAATGAATTCATAATGAAATAGCTCAGCAGTATAAGTTAAATTGAAAGAATCTATGAGAGAGTGTCCTTGTGTCAATTGAGTCAATATCCTGCTACCTCAGAAAGGAGAAAATGGTGAGAAAGTTCTTTCAAAACCGGATTCAGCTATATTATAGTACTTTGCGTCGCTCTTACGGTTGTCCCAATTGCAAAAAGTGTCCAGTTGTTAAATTGGACGACATAAATAGGGCTTTGGCGCCTCTATTTTCCGTGTGAGTGCTTCCTCTACAGGTCATCACTCCCTTCGCAACCAATATTCATCCTAACAGCAACAATAACAAAAAAAAATGGTTATATTTGAAGGCAAGATTTCTGAATATTGGAATCACGCGATCTGCTCCTACATATTAGGTGGCGATACTCATGTCCAAAGTGTAATAATCAACATCAGAGCAGTGACGCTTAGTACCCTTGCTGTTTACTATAGTGAGTCACTCATATACATTAGTTTCGAATTGAGGATAGTTTTCCGTTACCTACTGCTTTTTTTTTTATTATTAACATTTCTTGCATGTACAGCATGCAAATTCTCATTCGATAAGTATTTAATTTGCCAATTTTGAGTAGAACCGCCGGCAACCCTTACTATAATATGTTAGATAAGTATTATCATTATACTTCTAATGTGTGTGTGTAGGACTTAAAGCTGAACTTTAAAATTATAAAAGTTGCAAAATCAGTCATGCAAGCACTGTAGAATAATTACAAGCTGAGTCACTCTGTTTAAGGATATATAAGTGTTATTTCGACGAAATAAACCACACACCCTTCATAGTGAACTCTGGACCCCTGCGTACCCATAGATGTTATATATGTGTCTCTATTTTCGTGAGAAACTTGTCGGTTAGCTTTGACAAGTAATCAAGAAGACTGTGCACCTAAACTGTCGTCATCATTATAAATAACTTAATATTTAAAAAAAAGTATATACGTACTTATAAATAACCTTTTGAGATACTCACAGCTCCATGCAGTCAGTGATGGCATTTGATTGTAGTTACATAGATACAGCTGTTGTATGTATCAACAATACCAAATTATTGCTTCGACATTGTTGTGCGCCTGGAAGATGTATATTGACACCAAATGCATCCTTTCGCGTTAATAAAGACGATGAGGTTGAATGATGCTATGACAGAATAAATTCTTACAATTTTAGCTAGCAAAATGATATTTAAATGCGTACACGCAAATATTCCACTTAGCATTGATTTAGTATTTGTAAAATTGCTTCGGCAGAAAAAAAAAATTATTGTTCAGTAAAACCAAAAAGATTCGATATACAGATAGTTTTAGTAAATGTTATGTGCAACTTTATAAAGAAAAATTCTCTGGATGCTCCTAACAATTTATTTCATACTCCAGAATATTGATTGAATGATTTTACTTCGCTTTTTGTGCCACTTTTGACTAATATGTGAAGATGGGGATGAGTGATGATATGATCAAATTGATGAATGGACATTCACAAACATCAGGCCAGGATTCGAATCGCGGACCCCTCGCGTCGTAGCGCGATGTGATAATCACTCTGCCACGGGGGCAGGCGATACACCAGAATGTATTATCGCATGTGCTTTTAAAAAAATAAAATTAATAGGTATTTATGAAAGTGGGCGTTATTGATTGTGTACTGGCAAGGGGACCCGGGTTCTATTACCAGTGGAGGCACTTTGCACAGCTGTTCATAATATGTGCATAGCGCATATGCTTGAGTCGAGATTGTTGATGTCTGCCCCACAGATTTGGCCAACGTACGTACCGGACCAGAATTGGATTTTTCTTTACAACGTGGACCATATTATCATCTCTTTCCAATATTACGGTACCACTATCCGCAGGGAATCAATTTAGAACGGATGGAAACGAAACCTTTTGTTACGTACCCAATAGGACCAAGTAATGTAAATAGTTTCCCAAAGTGGAATAGAGATGGCAGCACCAGGCGTGCAAGATTAAGAATTGGCATAATATATGTGAATAACTTTATAAATAAGAACAAAGCAAATTGGAAAGATGAAAAAGAATAGAATATATTATAAGAAGACAAAGAATAAATATAAAATAAATAAGTTAATATATATATTCGATAAATCAAATCAGTGATCATAAGTAAGATAATATGAAAATTAAAGAAGTCAAAGCACTGATACAAGTTTGTGTCTTTGAACAGATATTGCATCTGTCTGATTGATTTACCATTCCCATAGCGGAAATTTTGTTTACGTTAGTGGCGGCGCGTTCCAGTCGACGCCCCACAGCACTTTTGGTTGCGCGTTTCAACCGTAGCACCTACTTGGATGCGCGTGTCAGTCGTTAGCACCAAGTATACACTCTGTTGTACCCAGTTAGTGTTGGTGCGTTCCAATCGCAGCCGCAAGGGAGGAGATTAGTATATTTCCCAAAGCTTAAGGGAAAAAGGATATATGAATTCATAAATCGTCAAAAGCTGAAATAGAAGGAAGTCCAAATCCAGATCTGTCCGTTAAGAAGGAAGCTCACGTAGGAAATCCAGAAGGAAGCCCAGACCTATCCATTAAGAAGGAAGTCCAGATCCAGCTCTGTCCATTAAGAAGGAAGTCCATATCCAGATTGTCCATTAAGAAGGAAGTCCAGATAGAAGAATATACAAATTGAAGAAAAGAAATAATAAAAAACATATTGAGATAAAACTTGACTGTAGATGAGAATTATAGAGAAAAGTAGCTCATGATGTAAATATTCTATTTCCATGTATCCTTGTTTATATAATATATTCGTTTAAACGTCTCCATTGGAAGGCATCCTGTTTGGTTTCGTTGTGTACAAAGAACCCTACCCTGTAGATATTCTAGCTGAGGTTTAAGATTAAAATTCATGCACCTTGCACCAAAATGGAGGTAGCACTTTTTGAACCCTTTTTCTATTTCACTACATATTTCGATTCCTGGACCGCATGGAGAGAAAACGGATCTTTACGGTCCAGAACCCATTTACGCTTGCTGATTTTCTCTCCCGGACAAATCCTGGACCATTAACAACCCTGCTCGCAACCCCTTGATTACGAGGCAACGTTATGTTTGAAGACGAAGGCAGTCTCCCTGATAGAGTATACTGTTCGCATTTCTAGCTGGCGGCTGGGAAACAACGAATCAGCGATCAGCCGAGTTCTCTTCGACTGACATCGGATATTTTCGTGTCACAAGGCAACGAATGGTGCTGTCGGACGAAACAAATGAGAGTTGGATATACAGCATGTTGCCAAACGTACTGTAAAATCGCCGAGGGAAAGAGTTGATCAGAACCGTTACTGGATAAATGTTGTACAAAAGTATAAAAAGCACAGAAAATTAGTACACAAAACACCCAAACACTGTACAAGAAGCTAATAAAAACAACTGACCAAAAGAAACGTACGGTTGGCAAGTAACGGGAGAGCGATGTTACCACTACAGCTTTTACAATCCAACTGATGTTGTTGTTGACACTGCCTTGGTCAGTATTTTAATGTTTTATTTACAAGTATCCATGTAACCCAGAGGTCCCATGGTTTAATCAAGTGTTTTACATGTTATAATAATAATAATAATAATAATAATAAAGTTTATAGTAAATATGATGATAAGAGTAATGTACCTATCACAGTGGCGTATGCTGAGTCTTAAGACCTGGACTAGCTCATTATGACACCTGGTCCGAGGAGAGAAAACTAGGCTCATTCTTGACGTCTTCAAGGAAACCACGTTCCCATCCCAACGGTAGTCAAGTTGCAAACTTATAAAAATTCAGGTTGCCAACTTATAAACATTCAGGTTGCCAACTTATAAACATTCAGGTTGCCAACTTATAAACATTCAGGTTGCCAACTTATAAACATTCAGGTTGCCAACTTATAAACATTAAGGTTGTCAACTTATAAACATTCAAGTTGTCAACTTATAAACATTCAGGTTGCCAACTTATAAAAATTAAGGTTGCCAACTTATAAAAATTCGGGTGGCCAACTTATAAAAATTCGGGTGGCCAATTTATAAAAATTCAGATTGCCAACTCATAAAAATTCGGGTTGTCAACTCATAAAAATTCAGGTTGCCAACTTATAAAAATTCAGGTTGCCAACTTATAAACATTCAGGTTGTCAACTTATAAAAATTCAGGTGACCAACTTATAAAAATTCAGGTGGCCAACTCATAAAAATTCAGGTTGCCAACTCATAAAAATTCAGGCTGCCAACTCATAAAAATTCAGGTTGCCAACTCCTAAGAATTCAGGTTGCCAATCGATTTTTCTTCAGTATTTACTTTTTAGTCTTCAGACTTCGCAGATAGCCTGGCTAGCCTGGAATATACGCTCCTGACCTATCATTAATAATATTGATATTAAAATAGACAAGTCAAATTATTATTGTTATTACATGGCTATGTGGCGGAGTGGTTAGCATACCGCGCTACGAAGCCAAGGGTTCCGGGCTTTAATTCCGGTTTGGGCAAGGGTGTTCTTTAGGAGTGTGACTTCATCAATTTCATTATATCATCATCACTCATCTTCGCGATTAGTCAAAAGTTGTAGAAAAGCGAAGTAAGATAAACCAAATCAATCAATTAATACATAGACATGTATAAAGATGACATAATAATATAGATATAACAACACGTATTCATTTTCTAGTTTATGTACAATTAAGAACACTAAAATTTGTACAAAAGTAGTTGTCCTACCAAAGAAATTAATGTGAAAAAAATTTCAAATGGATGATTTTTTATTAATTGAATACGAAAAAGGTTGTTAGGTGCAGATGTTGAAAAGTAAAGTCCTTGATCATTATTTTCATGCTTGTTATTATTAGTAGTAGTACTCATAAATCTTCACAGACACTGTCAACGCTAACATTTATAATGATACTCTAATCCTTGTAAGTTCTGCGGAAATAAATAACTTCATATTACACAACAACAAACAAATGTCTTGATTATTTAATATATATTATTTGATATTCATAAGTACCAACATGAAATTTACTGGCCGAGTATTCGATATAAAACGGCAAGAATTTCATGAAGAACCGAAGTGATTCATTCACGTCTATAGTTGATGTATGTGACCATTTTTGTGGCTCTAAGAGTTCTTACCTTTGTAAAAGAAATTATATATTAGAAAAAGAGTTGTAAAAGGGGGATGGTGCTTGCCTGGGCGCAAAGGACAAATGGGCTGCCGAACAAGCAAAACAGATAAAAATAGAAAAGCATTAACGTCGTAGTGCCCTGTGAAATTACTGGCACCCTATTAAATTAAAGTTATTTTCAGTTTGCAAAGGTATATATTTCTTTGCAAACTGATAAGTCATAATGCATATTATTAATTAAATATAGCGACAATACTTTCATTTCGGGGGGTGTGGAAGCATTGGTTTCAGAAAACTTTCACAGTATCCCACGATGTTTACTCTTTACAATCTTGCTTTGCTCGTTCGGCATCCTCTTTACCTCAGCACATGCCCCCTGCCCCCTCCTGTTCTAGCTTTTCAATTATTTATAAATTGAATAGCATTTATTTCGCTTTCCAACGCAAAGAGCACAATGAAACAAGCGAAATTTTTGATCTCCACGTTGAAAACTTTTGGAGGGGGTGTTAGTTTTGGGATGTTAAGTGCATATTTTGGTGGACAGTTTTTAAAATTGTCGCCCTAGTTCAATTTGCTCATAGATGTTTCCCCCTCTTTCATTCCCTTCACGTAACATTTCAGAAGAAAAAAGATTTCAAATGTTGGAAAAGATGGAAAATAGATTTTTGTGATAATGCTAACATTTCAGTCTAACGTTTCAAGTATTGCTTTCCAATAATGTTCAGCACTTGATTTAGCCAATCGTTAAACACAAGAGATGGCATTGAAAAACACAAAATTTGAGCATATTATTACCAGGGATCATTTCATGCAATTGTTAAGCTAGTTATAAAGAAATTAGGAACACTTGCGCAATATTGTTTTACTGTATTTGTTTGGTTCTTGTCGTAGGTGTAACTCAGAAAAAAACTTTGCGGGGGGGGGGGGGGTTGCAATCCGTGTATGAGATAAACCACTTCCATTGTAACCTCAGTCACTTCTGGGAGCTGCTTAACAATAGTAGTGGTCTTCGGTTCTTACTTCAGCCAAAAATTTGGAATAGAAGTGGAATAAAAGTAGTTTGATTTCCCAAAATATAAATTATTTATTTTACTTTTCCACCAAATTTATAATGAAATTGTTTCATCTCCATCTCGTTTCCAGAATGCAGTGTTATATCTGGTAGATACAGTATGTAACATTCTTATTCGTACACACGGATTTTCAAAGAAAATACTTTAATATCTGAAAGGAAATACACTCTCTTGAAATTGTTTCTTTACAATTCAATAACTAATATCATTAGGAACATAAAATCTTATCCAAATTCTGTATAACCAATGACAATAATAATTTAAATGAAACTGAAAGAGAAACATGCCATTTTTTGTACAACTTTTCTATTCATACACTTAATAATATAAAAGAAAAAAGTATATCCAGAGCAAATTGACTGACAGTTCTAATACTTTGATACGTATCCTTTGGCTTTAATTACTGCTTGACACCTGTTCTTCATAGAATTAACCAGTTTCCGACATGTTTCAGAGCTTATTTTATTCCACTCGGCTTGCACAACAGTTTTCAACTCTTGTTTGGACTTGACGCCTACTTTATGGACTCGCCTCTTCAAAATTGCCCATAAATGCTCAATGGGATTTAAGTCTGGACTTTGAGCTGGTGTTTGTAGTAGTTTGGGCACATTCCATATTAGCCAATTCATGTTAACTCGCGTCTTATGCTTACTGTCATTGTCTTGTTGGAATCTGTAGATAGGCGGCATGTCCATTTTTTGGGCACTCTATTGTTCTTTAATGTGTCTAAATAGACATATGCATCCATGATACCATAAATAAACTGGATGGTACCAACACCTTTGGACGACATACAGCCCCAAATCATTAATGACCCACTACCGTGTTTAACTGTTGGAACTGTGTTAATGTGATCATTGTCTTTATTTGATTTTCTCCAGACCCTATTTATCCCATCTGACCCGTATATATTAATCTTGGACTCGTCTGACCATATCACACTATCCCAAAATTCCTGGTCCTTGTGGATGTGCTCTTTCGCGAATGAAAGTCTATTCCTGCGATTCACCTTATTTACATACGGCCTCTTTCGTGGTATTCTGCCATGATATCCATGCTTCCACACGGCACGTCGGACAGTTTGATCGGACATCATCTTGCCAGCAACACTTTCTACTAACGGTCGTAACGGAGGAACACTTAGTCGGGGGTTTTCTCGCACTCTTTTTAAAATAAAGCGTTCATCACGTTTATTCAACTGTCTCTTTTGGTTTTCTCGGCACATTCTGTGTTGTACCTTCCTCTCTAAATTTGTTTACTATGTATTGAACTGTGGAGTGTGATTTATTGACTGTTTGTCCAATTTTTCTTAACGAATAACCTGTAAGGGCCAAATTTATAATAACATCCTTCATATCGGAACTAAGTTCCTTCATCTTACCCATTTCGAACACGCTGATAGATAGACGATAGGCCTACAACAATACCAACGCTAGCATTCCGCTTGACGGGGAGCGCGCCTGCATGTTCAAACTTGTTACGAAGTTGCAAACTGCACGAAATCGCCCGAATAGCGGTGGCGCTGTATGCGAGGAAGACTGAAACTCTTGCCTATACGAATAACAATGTTGCATGAAACAGCGTGTTTTTCTCTTTTCACACAAATTATATATCTGTTTATACACTTTGAACATACATTTTTATTGACATTTGTTGGCGAAACCTTCATTAACATTAATTTCCAGGTACATATGAAAATGATTATATTTACTAGTAGATATGACATTTTTTTCCTCGGAAATTCTATGTGTACGAATAACAATGTTACATACTGTAGAACACTGGCAGTTTCAAATCATAGCTGGTGTTGCGTGCAATTCATCTATCAGAAATTTCAATAATTACAGCATAAATACCTAACCAAACAACTACATATTGTTAGAGAGGCTTCAATATATCAGCCTGCAAACTTTCAGCGCAATGGTGACAATGGTCCAGTAAATATATATCATGTCAGACTTTAAAGAACTTTCCTGAAAAAAAAATGAAGGTAAATTTCTCGTAAGGGACAGACAGCTGAAATTGGCTAGTTCATTTAATTTGAATATTCGTACTAACGTATTCTGCATTGAGAAACATTGCTGAAGGTGGCATTTCGCTTATTTCACGGAAATAAGCTCTATTTGCGACATATCGAGTAAGTTTTCTTCGTTTCTTTTTGCTTTCGGTAACACACAAAATAGCGGTCACAGTTTCACTACCGTACTCGATCATGCCGATCGGCATGCAGTGTTTCCACCCCACTGCACCCAAAAATACCTACGTAGCCCCACAAACCATTGACGCATAGCCCCAAGAACCATTTCCGGTAAGGTTAGGTTAGGTAGGGTCACGTATAGGTTACAATAGTTAAAAATTGGTTTCGAAAAAATATGCGTAGCCCTACACACCATTCTCGCATAGCCCCAAGAACCATTGACACATAGCCCCACAAACCATTTGCGAAAACGTATCTTCTTCAGTTACAAAAACACATGTCTGGAAACACTGACCGGGATTACGTCATCACACACAGGCTACATCCACCTGGAAGTAAATGAATGCAAGAGGTTTCGTGCATCGGTCACACATTTAAATCGAAAAATAGATGATTTACCGGCAAAATTCAATGAACGATGCGAGAAAACACTTCCCCGAACTTCCAGAAGTATAAAGAAACTGCATTCGGTAAGTAATTTCTCCTGTAAATTTGATGAAATCCGTCTGTCCCTTACGAGAAATTTACCAAAATGAAAAATTGGACATGTAACATTTACATTCTCAGTGGACGATATGTGAAGCTTATTTTCGTGCGAGTGCCAAGTACTTTTAGCACAGGGCAGGGTTGGAAAGACTGCATGGAGTTCCGATATGGTATGCTGCAGCTGTCACTTAAAGTAGGTATGAAAGAGTAACTCTATGAGGCCTTAGAAAGATCGCTTCGCGGGCTTGCAGCAGACGACAATATGGGGGTGTGTCTGCGAGAACCAATCAGGTCCGCGAATGAGCGAGCCCGGTTGCCACAGCTAGCTCGCTGCACCCTTCTGGAAGGGTGAGTGACCTCTGCCTCTTGCTACCTCGGCCTGTTTGTTCGGCTGAGCAGCAGACGACACGAGAGTATCGGCAAAAGTGTGCAAGCGAAGTCTGCTGTTAGCCCACGAAGCGCTCTTTCTAAGGCCTCCTGCAGTATAGTATTATATTCTTAAATGCTTTCGTTACGTTAGGTAGGTCATGTTTAGGGGCTGTTAGCATTAAAATTACTTCCATAAATACTTCCAACACGTGATCATGCCATTTCTGGTCTTAACAGCACTTTCTGCATTCTCACCACCTGGTGAAAGTAGTCACGCCCATTTATGAAATGTGCTCATGGATCATCAGATCCTGATTGGTTGATTACCAGTGCGGAGTTAGATATTGGTTAGTTCATTGAACTCTCCAGCCTACGGTAGGAAAAGGTTTTATACACAGATTAGTTTAATAAGTTCTTGCCTTGAATCATTTCACACAACAGGTTGTTAGGTGCCCCGAGTTGATAGCTTCTTGGAGATGAGGCATGCACAAAAAGGTTGTATAAGCTAATGGATCATTAGAGTTGGAAGTAGTCTGGAGCAGTGGCGACTCAAGGCTTTTTTGTAGTGTAGGAAGAAGTTATGGTAAACTGAGGAAGATTTCAAAAATGCGTTCAATCGTCGCACAAATCGCTCGTACTATGCATTGCATTTAGAATGTTACCTGCAGGCCCACGCACAAGGTAGGGCAAGGGGCCCTTGACCCCTTGAACCATGACATTTTTTTAATGTGAACCTATAAAATCCAACGAAAATAGTATTGACGATATTTCAGATTTTGCAAGAATTTCGATTTTGTCCCCCCTCTCTGTCGTGTGGATTGAGGATAATAAAAAGTGCTGCTTAAAATCTGAAATTATGCTAAATGCTTCTAAATTGTGCTATGATTTATTATTAATTACTTTTTTCGGATAACTGCAGTTTTAAGATCAATTATGCATATACTTTTCGAGTTTTGAACTTGCGTTACTTATTATTCACTACACAAAATTGTGTAGAATGGCTCAACAAACGAAATGGGTTCAGCATAGAACTTGAAACTGTTTGAGAAAATGGTTTGTTTACCCCCAACCATCTATAGATTTACTGCCGTAAAATCTCCTCAGGAACAAAATCGAGGATAAAGAAAAGATAGAAGATGGATCGTCTCATGGTTGTAAAAAAAGCATGTCGCTGTGTATGCATACTCTCCTTTTATTTGAAACAAGTCCGCTGGTGAAGTATAAATAAGATTTGGACGTAATTTTATTTCTATATTCTGAAAACTTATTCCTTTGAATTCGATTTCCCTCTCCCAGGGAATCGCGTTTGCTGATTATTCTAGATTTGACCATTATGCCAAAAGCAGGATGCTAGGGGCCAACGAAAATCAAACTGCTACGTTTAGTACCATTTTGTTGGGGTTGGCACCACTGGTTGTAGGAACCCCTCGATGCTTCCTCGCTGGATCTTTAAAAACTGCAACCTTCCCCCCCTGCCCCTTCTCCACTCCTCACTAATCTGTCTGTAGGATGACCACAGATATTCCTCAGCGCCTGTGTGTCCATCGTCTTTCGTCTGCGGCTGGAAGGAACGTCACCAGTCAACTCTTGACAGTAGCTAACCTAGTCAATTGTACGTACATTGCACTCATAATTTTATAACGCGCATTATTATTAAACTCCTAAAAAGTAGAGAACTGGAAACAAGTATAAATGAACTGTATGAAGTTCCTCACTTCCTACATGGAGTGGTCTGGAGAAAAGGCAGTTTTTCGATTGGTATTTTTTTCAGCTTTTTGCTAAGCCTTGTCATAGAGCAAGGCATGATGCTTTTTGACCACCTGGTAGTGTTTCTCAATCTTCGAGAGACCGCAGCCTGGTAAATTCTTTTTTTGAAGTATATTCCCCGAACCCAGCAATTTTACTCAAGTCTACTGATTGTATAATTTGTCATTCTAGGTAACACTTTGGAATTATCCTACTCACTGGTGCAACATCACCTCGGTACCATGGATGACAAGGAAGGGGCATTGAGGATGACAATGAGACTCCTATTGTGAGTTTTTTGATCAGTTATTTTATCTGTTCTTGATTTTATGTAATGCATGGCAATAATTCTCATGCTGTATTGAAATTTAGTGTTGTTTCACTTTTGTTCCACAGCATTGTTTCCAGGGGCGGCCGCTCATAAGGACGATACGGACGCCGCACTGCCGTGTGTAATCACAAGTGAACAAACATACTTTAACATTTATATATTATCTTTTACATTGTCTGAATTACAAATATTCCGTTGCTTATAGATCGTTGGTTAGTCGGTTCTGTATTCATTCTTCCGCGACAATTGAGAAGTTTGCACGCCACCGTGCGGGGGAATACGGAACTTCGAGAGAAATCTGGCGGGGCGGCGTCCTTCCACCTTACGAGACGTAGAGCATTTTCAGGCGCGGCCGCGAGGGGTAAGAGGCGAGGGAACTGGCGGAATAACACGCGCGGGATCCGTGGCTGGGAATGGGCTGGGAGGACGGAGGGTTTGTCGTCCGAAACCAACCCCCTAGGCGAAACTGGCCCTCTCTCCGGAGAACGGTAAACAATGAAGAGTTGCCAGAAGCAATGAAGTTAACACAAGAAGGAAAATTACCAACCGTCGAAAGAAATAATTCTGTATTCCATGGAGCAATAAATAATGCAATTTCCAATGAGGAAAGAAAATATCGGTAACTGAAAAAGTACAGACAGCTGCTTGATATTTGTTATTTACCGTCGCTTTCTGCTACTTTTCGGTAATCACGACGATGAGGATAAGTGATAATTAAATGATGGAAGGGCACTCACAAAGAACACCAATGTCCAGGCCGGGATTCGAACCCAGAATCCATGGCTTTGCAATGCTGTATGCTAGCCACGGAAGTCGGTTACAGCTTCGTGTTACTCACAAAATTAGATTTAATTACATGTTTTGATTAGCACGTTTTGAAAAAACCCTGATAGTGTGACAAAGTTTCACAATTTCTTTTCAAGCCGGCTGTGAAATAAATTAGAAACTAGTCATCTAAACTCACCAAGAGCCGCTACAGGAACCTGTGTACTACGAATTTCTGAAAATTTGGCAAAATTGTCTGGCAACCCAGAGGCAATAAAATGACTGCATGGGAAGACGATAGCATAGAATAAATAGTTTTCTATGACGATAGCATTGACGCTTGTTGCAAAGAGAATACTCCAATCTCTTTGCTTGTTGTTTCTTCGTTTTCCATGGAAAAGTGAAGCTTTTTCGGTAGTGTGCTGTAGTTGTGCGTTTGTTGCGATGAGCTATGTGGAGAACTTGTTGGTGCGAAGTTTTCTACCAGAAGTCTGGATGAATAAAATAAACATAAAAAACCTAGGCCGGCCTAGACCGAATTTGAATCTAGAACAAGCATGTCTGAAGAAGATTTCTGGTAAGTTTGAAGTTTTTACTGTAGAGCTTGAGCTTCTGGTAACGCAGATATCACCTTTCCATTGAGATATTTATTTTGCTGCCCTATTTCATATATCAATTAGTTATGTTGGACAGGAAACGTTTTTTGTGTAACATTTTTACAAGTAATTTTCACGTTCAATGCACGTAAATATTCGTCGTTGTGCTTATCAATTTTCCCCTCTGTTAAGTTAAAATTTAAACAACTAAACTGTTAGAACTCTATTTCTTCTTCCATCTTTCGTAATTTTCGCATTACTGTTAAATAATTATTAATTTATCATAATATGTGCAAACGTGCAAAACATGATATTCGGTAAAGACGAATATATCAATTTCTTATCATGTTTTCTGTTATATACGAAATTAATCAATTAAACTCACATTACAAGTAGAGCAAATTTGTGACCTGTCGCCCCTCCACTTTGGTTCACCACGAGCCGCCACTGATTGTTTCATTTACTTTGTGATTAAATTTTAGTATTTTTTCTAGGCTACAATTTCAACTGTGAATAAAAGGACCAGAATTTGATATAATTTTGGGTTCATAACCAATCATTATGGATAAATTGATAATTAGATACAGATTTAGGTAATTGCCACATCTGGAGACATTTTCCTAAAGAATGTCCCTTGAATAATTTTGTTCATATACGTTTGTTCTCAGTGTAGGGGATTTGCTTCTCGTCTTTTATTGGTATTAGTAATTGTGGCTAAATTGTTGTAAACTACAGTTCATGTCATTCGTTAAATTGTATTGCTTTTTGTTTATAATTTAAATAGCTAGAAGATTTCCACGACAAATCCTACTCACTTTTATATAAATGAATTGAATGCGAAGTAGTTACACTGTCGTTCAATTTTCAGATATTCAATTTCTGTTTTGAGTTTGCTCTTGCTGGTTAGCAAACTTTATCCTGACTTAATTTAGGTTCAGCTTTTTTATCTTCATTTGTTTGGATCCTTGGACTTGTATTTATTACATCAGATTCCAAATAAATTGGGTACCCTTGAACCTCTGCACCCCCTAGAGAAAGTGCAATATTTTGCATAGTATATGAAGACTTTATTGTTTATGATTTTAGCTCGCGGATATGTGTTATTATGAGATAAAGTACGTCTGTTACCTTAGCGTGTTACTTTACCATGAACAGCCCGAAGGCTTCGTGCAAGTGAATCTAGCACCCAAAACGACATTCTACAACAGCAACTATAATTTTATGAAGTTAGGTTAGGATTGCTAGGTTTGGTATCAACAGTTATTATTGATATGTTCTTTCGTTATTTGAGTGTGCATACAAAGGGTTCTAATAATAAAAAGCGGCGAAAGCTGGAACTAATTGTATATAATGTAAAACATCAAAATCTGTCAATTAGTACAAATTTCAACGTAATTCTCAAAGGGGTGCGGTGGGTAAACAGCCCCATAAATTGTTATTAATTTGCTGTCTACCTTTGTGTTTTAAAGAATTAATCATTTCAGAATGTTAGATGATTGGATTTTTTTTATCCAATTTCAGTTTATGAAACTAGATCATGAATACCTTGTATTGTTTATTCTTGATCTTGTTTAACAGGTGTAATTACTTTTTTCAGCAGTCCATATTCTTCTCATACCTATGGGCAATGAATAGGAAGAATTCTTCACTGGAACTTCTTGGATATTGTGAAGATGGAACAACATGGTGTTATGGCAAGGTCTGTCTATCCAGGGCTTAACAACACTCTGCAGAACCTCAATGTAGGCTGTAGCATTAACTCGAAGACCCTGTGGAAAGAAGTGGGGTGGCATGATGTGTCCTTCGTTACTCACAACTCCTAAAACAATCACAGTTGCTGGAAACTTGGTAATCATAACTCTGGGAACTTCAGAAGGACCTCCAATTTGGCAGAGATCAAGAATATGTTGTGGGGCCTACCCCTAAATATCCTAAGTGTGCCTTCATGGTATGGTGCTGTATGCAGGGGGAAGTTTATCTTTGACCTTACCTAATATGGAATGTTTATTTGTGGCATAATCTATATATAGATTGTTTAACTTAGCTTCATTTTGCGGAAAGTCCTTTGATAGTTATATTTTTGCATTATTTACGATGAAGGGAAATTCCGGTTGTGTCTATATATAGATAAGTGGCGTGGAGTGACTTTTTCAAAAGTGTTACCGGTCGCGGTCATCAGACGTTATTATCTCCACCCTACCCCCCCCCCCAAAAAAAAACATGCCTTTGATCTGGATTTTTGTTCGTGTTTTTTTTCAATCGCTCAGTGATTTATTTAGCCACAATCACTCCTAGAAAGAACTACCACTCATGAGAGAGTTACCGCGAAAATCCAGTGAATAGTAGTCAAGCCTTGTCAACCATCTCTCTTTCTTTGCAAAGAGGTTGAAAGGGGAAGAAGAACTACACATTCAGGTCAGTTTGACGTTTCTGCGTTGAGCAGACGACAGAATTCCCCTCCTCCAGCGGTGGGAGGAAGTCCAGATGTACGTACTACTGTTGACAACTTCGTTTTTTGGAGCAAGGTTTGTCCAAATCACGAATCGCATCAAGTACTTATCTTTTCGTCTATTACGTAAACGGTCTTAGTTGCAGTTAAATCCAGCTTTGGCTTTGCAGTCTAACTCTTGTTGCTTCAGAGAAATAGTATCCCCGTTTTAGGCGGGATCTAGCTCTTTTCTGGAAATCCAATGTGACAACACTTGCTGATCCGGTAGGTCGCAGCGGCAACACGGCCCCTAAACAGGCATATGAATAACCCCCTAGCACACTTGCCTCCTCAAGTCTTTCCCCGCTGTTCCCTTGCATTGGCACCCTTTCCTCCTGTTGCCTCTTGAGGGTAGCGGAACGGCCTGCCTCTTCGCTTTTGTCGGTTGCAGAAAAAATGTCCTCTGCAATTTACATACACTCAACTCTGTTAACTTATTTAACAATGTTGTTATTTTATTAAGCAAAAAACTTTCTAATTTCTTTACAATGCACGCCACACCTCTGATATAGATGATTTCTTTTCAGATGAACTACCCTTCAAGGTTGCCACAGGGAAGGGGTTAATCAACATACAGCCAAAAACTATAAGTTTAATAACACAAACAATAATATTAAATAAAGCAAATGAAACACTTTAATGGTAAAATAACAAACTGATAAGATGTATACTTTCAGAATACATATTTATAATTATTAGTAAAAAACTAAACCCACAGCGCTACAGCCCTTTGAAGGGCCTTGGTTTACCTACCGACTGCTGGTCTCCCTCCCACACTGTTCCTCCGTCACCTGTTGTAGCGTGGAGGTCTTAGACCAGTATTGGGGTGACGGGTGATCAGCCCGACGAACCCCCAGCCGTTGTTGTAGGTCTTCTTGACCGGGTTACGCTCACTCACTCGGAGCTTCCCAATTTCCTCACGATGGTGGGTTGCCACCGGCCCTATACGTAGGCCGAATAAATTCCGACCAGAGCCGGATTCGAACCTACGCCGTCCCGCAGCGGACGATCTCAAGACGAGTGAACGCCTTAACCCGCTCGACTACGGAAGAGGAATATAATTACACTGTTCGGCAAAATTAAACTTTTTGTCGCTCCCATGAACCAAATTAGGTGATTCTTATAGATTTCGAGCTCCTGAGTTCGAATCCGCAACCCGTTTTTCTCCAAGACGTACCAGTTTTGAGGGAGGGGGTGGGGGCGGGTTTCAATTACCACGCAAAAGTGCTATTCTCCCCCCATATAAAATTGCATGCTATCATCAGAATTTCAATATAAAACAAGCAGATACAACTACATAAAGAGTAAAAGTTCAACATTTGCATGTCAATTGGTGTTCCTGCTTCTCTTGTAATTTGTACAGGGTGTCTCGCGTGTCGCATTCCAACAGAAGTCGGCCAACATATTCACACTCCATTTCCCACTGTAGCGCCTCTTCATGGTAGCTATTTGTTGATGAAACCTTTCACCGTGTCCATCGGAGACCTCACCCAAGCTGTACTGTTGAGGGAAGAAGTCCAAGTGACAATGCAGGAAATGTAACTTGAGGGACATATTAAATCCCATGGTACGAAATGAAGTAATTAACCTGCCCACAATGTCTTTGTAATTAGGTGACATGATTCCCGAGATAATTCTTCAGTGATGTAGTCAAATTTCAGTTGTTCCATAAGCGACGGAATGTCACTGCAATACACCAAATCACCATCCTTTGTAAAATTAGGAACTAGGCTCACCTCTCTTTTTCTGTACATCGATATATTCACATCTCGGTCAAGTAGATTCCATTGTTGAAGTCGTGATGCAAGCAACAGGGCCTTGGTCTTCGGAAGGTTTATGTCTCTGATCAGATCATTCAGTTCTTCCTGACTTATCACATGTGGTTCCTTAGTGTCAGACACTGGGGCGTAATTGGGATCTGAATGCGTACTCGAAGATTGTGCAACATCCTGACAAGTCGCAGGTTCTTCGTCGGATGAAACACTGCTCAGTGTGTATGAGTCTGGTGCTACGGGTACAGGCAGAACAACATCATGTGGGAGAGGTCTCCTCGCGGAATCTAAGTCAGGATACTGTATTTTATGCTTCGTGCCTTTTCAGAAACCTGTAATATTGGTCAGGCAGAAATAACAGTCTGCAACATGATCCCGGGGCTCGCGCCAAACCATAGGTACGGCGAACGGCATCGATTTATGTGTACCTTTCAACCATCCTTTTAGAGTACGCGCACACGAGTTACAACTTTGTTTGGGAGCCCAATCGCGATCCTGGTCGCCGACTTTACACCCAAAGTACAGGTGGTACGCTGTCTTTAGGAACGGTGACAATGCCCTACTTTGCTCCTTGAAGACCACTTCCCCACATATGTAGCAGAATGAATCTACCGAGTTTTTGCAAGTTCGTGGCATGTTGGTTTAACACAAATGTCAATATTTCACGCAGAAATATTTTTCCTTAACGATATAAACAGACACAGAGTAACGCGACTCTCTTACACCACGATCACCTCGGAAGTAAAATATCTGCTTCATGGGACAACGAGGTGGATGTCTTGGCACCTTTTTCCAGCCACATCCTGTTTGTCGTCTAGACAAGGGGGTGCCAACGAATGACCACAAGTTGATTACGAATCCTTTTACCTTGAAGGAAGCCGAGGTGACAGTGTAGGAAGAGTGTAACGAAAATAAAACGTTGAACTCCAATGTACACAAATAAGCCTGTCACACATAGTTAAAAATTGTAAGATACCATTCATTTTAGAGCCAGTCACTTATGGCTCATGGGACATCGTGAAAATATTTCTTCCAGTAGTAATGTTAAAATGCAATATTATTCACATTTTTGTTTTGACATTTATCTGGAATTCTCAAAAAAATGTGTGTTGTGGCAGAATTCACTGTTTTTTTGGAGTGGGTGGGGTGTATTTGGAATTTTCTTCTATTTCGGGGGGGGGGGGGTTGTGGGGGCAGGGGAAAGAATGTTCCAAGGATATAGTAACAAATCTTGGATTGAGGTAAAAATACACAATTATGCATTCCAAGCATAAAAAATACAATTTCATTACAAAAATACAATTTTTCGGTAATTTTTTTTATAAAATGCCCCCTAAAAAAAAACCTTACGTGCTGGAACTTTTTCAATGCGATATTCGTAATCAGCGACTCGAAATCTATAAGGTACACCCTTTCATCCTCGTGGGAGGATTTTCATGCCGATCAGTGTTATTAGTACATAAGTATATTTCACACCAATCTACAGAAGTTCTATTTTAAAATGTTCATATCAAGATCTTGCTTGTA
The DNA here is from genome assembly GCF_977018435.1 of Lepisma saccharinum. Taxonomy (NCBI): domain Eukaryota; kingdom Metazoa; phylum Arthropoda; class Insecta; order Zygentoma; family Lepismatidae; genus Lepisma; species Lepisma saccharinum. The sequence goes on along the minus strand of NC_139257.1, from coordinate 35,052,187 downwards.
CTGTCCTACACTCCATTATTTGTGGTGTCTATGTATATATGGTATGTGAAACTGAATTAGTCCTTGAATTGAAATGCATTTCTTATTTTTAGTTGGAATCTGCAGCCAACTTCTCATGAACTAAGCTGGTGGTATTGGCAGACTTTGAGGGCTGGGTGCGCAACGGAAGAAGACAGACAACTTAAAGTTATTAACTGAGGCCATGGTGTGTACATGATTCTTTTTAACATTCAATTGTTTTGTGTGCATTGAGAGAGAGTAAGCTCCTCCTGGGCACTGAATTTAATCAACTGCCTAACAGGAAATGCTGTTTTGAAACTTAAATCTTTTGAAAGAAATGGAAATGTTGACTCCATTGCATTCATTGCCATGCTTCTGATTGCCATTTGTAAATTTTCACACTTCATCATGGATCTGGGAATAATTCCGATGTGTACCTACTTTATTAGTGAAAATATCAAACAATAATACTTTAACCTTTAGTGGATGGGAACTTTCCAGGCTTAACGTGAAGTCGAAAGATAATAATATTAACTTGGGAACTGATTGTCGTAGAGATATTTTTTTATTATTAATGACAGGGTTTTTAGCAGAGGTGAATATTATGCAGTGTACCTCCCAATATTGAAAGTTGAAGTAAGAAGAAATCAAATTCTACACAAAGATTGGTGTTCTGTGGCCACCACAATAGACCAAAGTGAATGATAAAAATGTAGTATGTAGCAATGGTACAGTCCTACAATAATGTAAAGTTGCGTTGAGAATGTGCTGATACTTGAGGAAAAAGTAATGTACGGTATAAGAAAAGTACTATTGCCACGTTATGGAAAATAATTAATAAAATTGCTTCTAGCATTGCCCCTATGGACCCACAAGATCACTATTTGGGGACATGTGATGATCGTCCCCCGTTTTTGGAAAAGAGAAAGTATGCTAAAATTCAGAAAACTAAGTTTTGAATAATTTTGAAAATTGAATGTTTTCCACTGGACCACTAATTGTCGCACATTGCGAACAACGTCTGGTGTTTTCATTATTAAATAAGAAAGGAAAATATATAATCAAAGTGCAGTGGTTGAAGAGTAATACCCATTTATAAACTCTTATTCAATCATAATGTTCAGGTGGAAAATCAACATTTTCAAACTGAGTTTGTTATTACAGAGGTCTTTGTTTATTCCCCTTGAAACTCCTATTGAAACCAATGTAAAAATTCATACATGATTCGAATTTTCGTACCTTTTATTCGGATAATTCAAAAGCATCTATCCAGAGAGAACTGTGGGAAAAAGAAAACTCCTGTTAGCTGGTGTGCAGCTTCCACCCTCTCTTCAATAACATGTGATTGCCCACTCCTTTTGTGTACTCATAGTGGAATATACTGGGTTAGTAACCTGGGCTATAGCTCCATATCATAGTCAGTGGCGTAGCATGGACATTTCAGGTGGGAACGCCAAGTCCGAAGGAAGGGTCGGCCCTTCTTGCTTAATAATTTACTTATGGTATTAGTTGCCACAGGCATTGTTTATTTGCCTGAAATCAGCTGGGTTTTCAATAAAACATCATCCTTGCATGTTTTAGCTAGAAAATTAGATGCCTCACTATGCCACAAATGTTTTGAACTCTGGTGTTTTATACCTTTCTGCATGACGCAAGTCATTAAAAACCTACCTGAATCACAAGCGCCTCTGCACAACAGTAGACGTCATTGTTGTGGATGATCCAACTACTGATTCATTTGGTTTATTTTACTTGGCTTCTCTACCACTTTTGGTTAATCGTGAATACGAATATCAGTGATGATATTGAAGAAGGGACACTCACAAAGAACACCTGTGCTCACGCCGGGATTCGAATCAGGGGCCTCTGTCGTCTTGGATTGCTGTGCAAAACACACTGACATGGAGGTGGGTGGATGATCCAACTATCGTACACTCTACTGACGTAACAGTGGCGATTAGTACTTCAGACCACTGTTTATTACATTTTGAGAATGTTGATAAACATTTTAAAATAATTTTGTCCAGAGACCATTCGATGTTAAGCATTTTCAAATGAATTCTAAACATTTCCATTGGTACAATATTAAGCAGTTAGATAATAACGAAAAAAAAATAATAATAATAATAAGAAGGATAGTTTTGTGGGTTAAGTGGTAGAGCAGCCACAGCCTGAATTTCTACCACGAGGACTTCACCAACTTATTTGACAAAAAACTGTGTTGATCTTTTAGTTTTTAATTCACATCGCTGTTCGTGCAATAAATTATACAATGCAGTGGCCATTAAGAAGTGGTATATTTGAGTTCAGTAAAGTTACGTCAGTCAATATTGCGTATTGTAACATCACATAGCACGTGGCATGAGCGTGAAGAACCGGGTAGGAATTCTACCGCTGTCGTCTGCTTCAGAAGGCAGGAAGGGTCACATGAACCAATCACAGTAGACCTCTGCTCCGTACGCTGGCATATGAGAGAGCATTTACTCGCGTGCTGTAGAGATCCAAGCTTTCCCTCCAGATAGACAGCAAGGAATATAGGGTAAGTCAAAATGATGGACCCGATTTCAGACATTTATTCTGTGAAATATAATAAACAACTGTTATTGTGAGACATGTGCTAAGAAAGGTAAACTGTCAAAGTTTTTTTTCAAACAAATCACAAGTGTTCTATGTGAGCACCTCGCGTAACACTGCACACATCAAGCCGATAGTCTATCTCCTGCCAAACCTTGTGTAGCATGTTGCGGTCAATATCAGCAATGGCTGCTGTGATGCGGGCACGCAGGTCATCCAATGTTGTTGGAAGTGGTGGTACGTAAACATGATCCTTGACAAAAACCTACACGAAGAAATCACATGGGGTCAAGTCGGGGGAACGAGGTGGCCAATGAAAGAGAGGTCGATCCTCCGGAGATGCACGACCTATCCAACGTTGTTCCAATGCCCCATTGAGATGGTCCCGAACGCTGCCATGCTAATGCACAGGGGCACCATCCAATTGTAGAATGAAATCTGCGCTATCCTCTGCAAGCTGTGGAAGGAGCCATAGTTGCAGCATATCAAGGAAGTCCTGTCACAGTACATTCATTGGAAGAAAAAGGGCCCATAAATCTTTTCATGGGAAATTGCACAAAATGCATTCACTTTTGGAGAATTGCGTTCGTGTTCCACAAATTCATGGGGGTTAGTAGTTCCCCAAATCCTTACGTTGTGTCTATTCACTTTCCCTGAAACGTGAAAAGTTGCTTCATCACTGTAAATTAACCTCTCAGAGAACCCATTTGTTTCCATTAATGCGAGGAAATCAGCACAGGACGCGCGCCAAGCATAATCAGTGTCTTTTAAGGCTTGAACTAGTTGCAAGCGGTAGGGTTTCATTTGTAAACGTTTCCACAGAACCTGCCAGACAGTTTTCTGTGGAAGTTGAAGTTCTCTCGCTGCCCGGTAGGTGGACTTCTGTGGACTCCGCATTAAACATGTGCGCACTCGTTCCACTGTGTCTTCCCCAGTCGACGGACAGCCAGTCGATTTTCATTTACAGATGCAGCCCGAATCTCTGAAATGTTCATACCACTTACGAATGGTCTTCCCCGTAGGTGGTTCTCTCCGATATTTGGTACGGAAATGCCGTTACACACTAATCACAAACTTGACCACATGATAATCAAGCACACAGAAAGATCTCTGTTCTCCAGTCAACGCCATTTTCCTGCTCGCTGCTGACTCCTAGCGGTAGAAAGTGGAAACACTGTGTGGAAACTAAACTTTGAAAATTAACCTTTCGAAACGCATGTCTCACAATAACATATGTTTATTAATTTCACAGAATAAATTTCTGTAATCGGGTCCATCATTTTGACTTACCCTGTATAGAGTCCTTTACGCCAAACCTGCTCGGCATCCAGCCAGGAAAGGCATTTAAAAAAATATGCTAGAACGAGTGTTGTTAGTGGAGCGTTGCAAGAGGATCGCGAAAAATAGTTATTATAATGCCATGAAGGTCAAACATATATGAAATTAGTCACGTTTTACTTTCTATTCACAGCATTTATGCATTTTTGAAATTTTAAAGCTGGGAACGCTGGGCATACTATAATGCTACGGCACTGATCATAGTGTTTGCATGGACAAAAATTTGGTGGTGGGGATTATTCTTTGAGATGAGGAGGCTCTTTGTTGTTTCTTCTTTGTGTAGGTTTTCGATACTATTCCAGTAAAGTGTATTCGACTCCCAAACTAATTGTTTATGTTTGTTGTTAGAACAAAAACTCCCCCTCCAGCAAAGCTTGGTTTGGGGGGAGAGGATTTCAGCATAAAATCATTGGTGGGGGAATTCCCCTTCTGTACCCCCTCCTTTGGGATTTTGCACCCTCCTACAGTATCCTAACTATTACTCATTAAATTAACAAGTGCTTAGTTTTGGAACAAATTCCTCTCCAAGATTTTGATCATGTTTATGCATCCTTTGCTTGTCGATACCAATGTATCGGTATTTGTCAACACCCACGGTATCAATAACTGAATCAGCCAATACTTTTTTGGATGTATGTTTTGCTCTTGACAAAAATGCCACTCGCACTTGTGCAGTATCTGTAAAATTGTATGTATGTATGTAAAATTCAAAATTTCGATGTTCATGATGCATTGCAGAGAGAAATTAAGTAAAGCAAAAAAGTAAAGTGTTCCTCTGTGCTTAGCACCATGCCATGAAGGCGTATAGAGGGTGTGGGGGTAACGCCCCACACTTTCTTGATCCGGTCGTGAGTGGGGGTGATGTGATCAGCACCATGTTCCTGACAGCCTTTACCCACCAGGGTTTCCCCCAGGTACCCATTACCCATGTTATCCGATGCTGGGTGGGTGCCGGGGCCGCTTCCAACGTTAGAAAAGTTCCCGGATTTGAACCGGCCGGGGATCGAACCCAGGACCTTGAGCATGGTAGTCAGATGCATTACCGACTGAGCCACCGCAATTAAGTATGTGCTTAATTTATAATCTCATATTAATTATTTTTTAAAGCAATGACAGTCATTAGAATATTTACATTAGGGATGGACCAACATGAAATTTTGGCTAATATCGAAAAAGCACCAATATGAAATTCCAAATGGTTCATTGACCACCTAAATAAATGTGTAGACATTTCAGTAAAAAGTGCAGGCTCGATCAGGATTCAATCCTGGATCTCTGGATAGTATATCTCCTGTGTGTGCCAAATATAAATGTAACTTCAGTAAATGTATGTTACCAGACAAATCAAGCTTTTGCAATGCAAAGGAAGCTGCATATTTAGTTTCTTACTTTTAAGAACTAGTAAGAATGGATATTGTTTGTGTGCATAAAAATTATAACAAAATGGCACAATAATTGTAATATATTTACAGATATATTGATCGGTCGAGTTATCAGTTATTTTTAAGATATGCATATATTGGCCAAAATGGATTCAGTACCGATTAATCTGCCTCATCCCTAATTTACGCATTGAAATCAATAAATATCCTGTACTACTTTGAACTCTTACAATTTTCAAGTATTGTTCATGGGTTCTGAGGTAGATCAGAGTATTGTTTTAGCACTATGTAACTAGCTAACATATTTTGGAGAGATGCTGTAGTAAGTAGAGAAACTTATGTTTTTACTTTCCTACAAACCTGTTTTTGGTCTATTAATTTTGGTGGCTGCTGCCACCATTCTGATTGGAACTTGCTGCACTGTTGCTTGGCATGGCATGTTGTTTTTTAGTTCATCAACTTCCACCAGGTGCGCTGCTGTTCTGCAAAACTGTACATGCATCGTCATTGGACACTTTTGATTTTGATTCTTAAAATATGTATCTCACACAGTGGCGTATGCTGAGTCAAAGAAAGACCTGGACTAACTCATTACACCTGGTCCTAGCTAAGGATGAAGGGAGAAAACTAGGCTCATTCTTGACATCTTCAAAGAAGTCACGATGCCATCACAACGGTAGTCAGGTTGCCAACTCCAAAGAATTCAGGTTGCCACCTTCAGAATCGCAATTTTTTTTATATATTTTTTTAAATCAGGTTAATTCACAGTTTCGAACTGAATTTTCTTGAGTATTTTACTTTCAAGGCTTCAGGCTTCGCAGATAACATAGCTAGTCTCGAATATACGCTCTTGATCTCACCCACAGGTGTGTGAAGGGGTCCCAGTAGAGGCACATAGTGGTTCAGATTCCACTTTAAACTGTAGGTCCAGTCCCGTTTAGCCTTACTGTGCATAAAGTGGACTTAAAACACTAAATCAACCAACCATAGGTGTGTGCACACTGTTATTTGAAGGTGTCTTAAGGAGAGTTTCAATTGCTATCTTTAAATATTACCCTTCATGCAGGGCAGGTGGGATTCCTCCATGTAGGAAGTGAGGAACTTCCTACAGTTCATTTGTACTTATTTTCAGTTCTCTACTTTTTAGGTGTTTAATGCGTGTTATAAAATTATGACAACAATGTGTGCACAATTGCCTAGGTTAGCTAATGTCAAGAGTTGACTGCTCTCGCTCGCTCCAGCAGCAGCCCAAAGACGACGGTCAAAGGCTTTGCTGAGGAAAATCGGAGATCATCCTACAGACAGATGGATGGGGAAGGTTGCGAAGATCGGTGAGGGCCGAGGAACCAGCAAGAGTTTCCTCAATCAGCGATGCCAACCCCAGCAAAATGGTACTAAACCAAGCAGAGTTTGATCTTCATTGGAACTTAGCACCCTGCTTTAGGCATTATAGCCAAATCTGCAAACACCTCACTGGGAGAGGGAAATTTAATTCAAAGAAATGTGTTTTCAGGAAATAAAAATACAATTATGTCAAAATTATATTTCTACTTCACCAGCAGGCAAGTTTCAAACAAAAGGGAGTACGCCGACCCAGCGGAAAGCTTATTTATAACCATGCAATGATCCATCTTTTATCTTTTCTTTATCCTGCCTGATTTAGTTTGTCAGGAGATTTTATGGTAGGAAAAAAAATCCTTGCTTGCCCCTCCCTGGGAAAAATCCTGTGGACGTCCATGCATACAAGAGAAAAGGTCACAGTAGGTTAGGTCATATATTGGGTTGGCAACTAAGTTCCCGCCGTTTTTTAAGGAAGGTGTTGAAAGGTTAGTTTTCAATAAACAGATACAAGTCGTTAATCAATAATGTATTCTCCTGTGTTGTTTACAACGTTTTGCAAACGTTCAACAAGGTTTTCAATACCTCGTCGGTAGAAATCACGTGGTTTAGACTCGAAAAAGTCATCCAACCAAGCTCTCAATTCTGCATCAGTATTGAACGAAACTCCCCGCATAGCATTTGAAAGAGATCGAAAGAGGTGAAAATCCGTTGGTTCCAAATCAGGAGAGTATGGTGGGTGTGGCAGCACTTCCCAACCATGAGCTTGAATGGCGTCCTTGGTCATATTGGCGATATGAGGGCGGGCGTTGTCGTGCAGCAAAAGAACACCATGCTGCCGATTCTGTCTTTTCTCTTGAATAGCCGTGTTGAGTCGTTCCATTTGTTGCACATAGAGTTCCGCGTTGATCGTTTGGTTCCTTTCAAGCAATTCGAAATGGAGAATCCCTTCGCAGTCCCACCATACGCACAACATCGTTTTACGCGGATGAAGTTCCTGTTTCTTGCGTGGGGTCACTTGTTTCCCGGTGCTCAGCCATTCCTTACGCCGCTTCATATTCATGTAAAGGCACCATTTTTCATTGCCAGTAACGATTCGGTGAAGAAATCGTTCCTTGTGTCCATGGGTTGCACGGTGCCGAGCAAGCAAACCAGCGGAGATTGTGGCTCGTTGATTTTTGTTGGGGACACTTAAAGTGTGAGGCACCCACGCTCCACACTTCTGAACCTTTCCCATCGAGTGAAGATGCTTCTCTACAGTAGTGTGGGAGCAACCCATTGTCTCTGACAGTTCCCTTGTTGTTTGACGCGGATTTTCATGCAACAGGTGGTTCAATCGCTCTTCATCGAACTCAACTGGACGGCCAGAACGAGATGCGTCTTTGAGGTCAAAATATTTTTTTTTTGAACTTCGCATACCAATCACGGGCGGTTCTTTCAGCTATAGAACCCACTCCATACACAGCAAAAAATGTTGTGAGCAGCTTCTGCGGCCTTAGAACCTTGATTAAAGGCAAAAAGGAGGAGGTGTCGAAAATGCTCATTCTTCTCAACTTGACATTCCATTTTAATGATCTGTAAATAACAAGAAAATGTGTCTTAGTAACAAAGAAACATAAATTTAGGTAGAACAATATATTCTCTTTTGCATGATGTACACCTTCGTGCCAAACGTATTTAATGTCATAGAGATTTTTCCAATTAAAAAAAACGGCGGGAACTTAGTTGCCAACCCAATATCATGGTGTATGTAGAAAACTAGAAAACAGTATGATATTCATAATGGGTTTCCTGCCATACTTTGAATGATTGTCCTACTTTCTGCTTGAGTGATCTGGTAACCTTATTCAGTCCTGATTAGCCTCAAATGTAGGCATGTAGCCTCCTCTATTGATTAGTTAAAAAATTACTCATATTTCTTCTTTTTCATTAATATGTTATCTCGGTAGGGTATCTACTGCCATGCAGGAGACCCTGGTTCAATTTCCAGGCTGAGGGATCTAAATTCAGAATCTTTCCTGCCTCGTCCCCTCAAAGTAACTCTTGGGCTCACCCAGCCTCAAATAAATGGGTACCCGTGGGCAATCCAGGAAAGTAAAGGCAAGTGGAGCATGATGCTGATCACATCACCTCCAAAATGCCCTTCAGTTTTGTTTTTCCATGGATGTGCCGGGAGCTCTGCAATGGCGAGATCGAAGGATGTGTGGGACCCTACCTGCACCTTTCACATATATTTTGTTTAAGCGAACATATAAATTGAGAAGTTTTGACACTACACTCTTACGTATAATAAACAATTTTGTTTACCAAACTTCCTGTCTTGAAAAAAATACTTCAAAAAACTTCTTTCATCCTTTAGATTACACAAACACCATAAAAGGGGCAAAGAATGACAAAATGTTACATAAATGTATTGTTTATTTTATTTAGTAAATGAGCATTACACACAAAACACATTCACCTACATATTAACTTTTACATATTTTAGATGCACTATTAAAGCTTGTGGAATTCCAGAATCCTTTCTTCACACACATCACTGTATCTAAATAAACTGTAAAAATTATACTGGTGAACCATAAACAGCAAAAGGATGAGTACAATGATCTCTATAAAGTATAGTTTCAAAGGTAACATATTTATGTATATAAAAAAAGTAGTTAACATTATCACAAAAATCCTGATGTCACAATAAGCATCATGGAAAAATATTATCCAAATCAAGAACAAAAAATCTAATCCAAAATACATTGCCACTGGTGTAATAAAATGCATGAAGGTACAAAGTTGTTCTAAAGGCAAGCACATAAATGTCCAAACATATCAGACAGATATTTCATAAGGTACGACTTTTGTACAGTAGAAAAACTTATGTATAAAGTTTATCACAAAACATGTACATACAACCAACATTCACAAGTCTTACTTTTGTTCTATTGCCATTAACATAGTTTCTTTCACATTAACACATTTAATTTCAGATTCGCTTCCTATGCTGTTCTTTTATATCAAGGCAGTGGTTCAATTTGTAGGAACCTTATTGCTCGGTAACTTAGTAAAAATATTAATTGTTAGTGTTGTACATTGCTGTCAGCTAGCTATTGTGCTTGTTTTAATATTTATTATTCAATCGACAGCATGCGAATAATACTGAGGAACACATGAACTCACAGTACCATCTTATTCAAAGTCACTTATAAATTATTTTTGTGCATTTACATATTTAGAAAGCCTTTTAACTTCTCGTGTTTTTGTACTCAAGGGTCCACAAATGATATCATAATGTATCTCGTCCCATTTGAAACTGGAAGTCCTTCGTGAAGATGTGTCAGTCGACCTGGGTGCATCAACATCCAACCAAGACGAGTGTCGGTCACGCTGCAGTTGTAGCGAATGAATCTGCAGCCACCACCCTACAAGAACAAAGTTAATATGGAGGAACAATTCATGAATTGTATGGTTTCTGCAACTTGAACGAATCGTATGTTCTGGTTTAACATACAAAGATCAAACCACACAAAAGTGGGCCAAGTTTCAGTAAAACGGTTTGACCTATTGACTTTAGGGCAATGTCTCCTAATCAATAGGTCCCAGGATTTATGCCGATGAAGGTTCACAGTGGTTTGGATCCCACTTTAAAATGTAAGTCAAGTTCCAATTTGCCTACGTGCATGAAGTGGACTTCAAAAACAATCATTCTAGTACACTTATGCCAGGTTTGTGGTTGATGTGCAGTTGCAATTGTTGATGCGCGGTTGCAAAGTCAGTTACAAATAACTCATTTTCAGTACAGTGGTATGGACAGCACAACCACGGACATTTAAGTACAACAGTGAGGTGCGATTCAATTTTAGATCGCTACAGGTGTTTCGTAGCATGATGATTACCACACCATGGCTTGTGTATCCTCCCAACAGCCTAGATTCTTGCCTCTTGATTTTCATATTTTCCATGAGTTTACCTGAATCACTAACCACTGAGCCACAGAGCTCATTTTCTTATCCTGCACTTAGACTGCAGCACCAAATATGATCAGTAGACAAAACTAAGAACACATTGTGTATCCTGTATTTTAAACCCTTGTTTTTCACCATAGAAATCACATAGCATTTCAAAGAGTTCTTATACTTACATATCCAAAACTACAACAAACATCCGGTTGATTTTCGACTTCCATGATTTGAAACAAACGAACAAGTGCAGAAGTCTAGTACAGAAGACTACGATCTTGCATGTTGCACACTATGGCTCGATTACTTGGCGCTTTCAAACTGCACTAGGTAATATCACTTCCAAAAAGACAATTCTTCAAGACTGTTTTTTGGGTCTTTTGGACAGAGCCTAAAGGGTTGTAGACTTGCACTGGATGCAGTAGGGCATTTTGAATTAGCAAACAGCATATCCGTGATAACATAGGTCATCTTGTAGTAATGGGTTCCAGTTTGATTCCCTGGTGGAGGCACACTGCATGTTAGTTCAGATAAAATTAGCCTAACTCAGCACAAAGTGGATGTAAAACTAACTTCACTTTACAATCTGCGATCAACAGATTTCCTTGATTGTAGAACCACCAGGGTTAAGCTAGCGGAAGAAATAACTAAATGTTTGTGAAAACTTTTTTTGTAAATTTAAGAAAAATATATTTTCCAACATGAATGCCTGGGCTTACTTGACTTGAAAGACACCTCTCTTGCTCTTTGGCAGCAGTGTGTGGTCTAGCATCGTCATGGATAAGAACAATTCCTGAGTGAAACATTCCATGTCGTTGGTATTCTATGTCGCATCCTATCTTTGTTTCACAGTATGCACCTTGTTGGTCCCAGAAAACAGTTGCCATGACTTTTCGTGAAAATCGAGTTTGCTTGCACCTTTGTTTGCCTTCGGTTAAAAAAACTCATCACCGTCCGTCTCGTAGTGATCCAAAAATGCATGTGCTGATGTGTTTCGTTTCTTTTTGTGAGCGATCATCAACATTTTTGGGGCCTGTCTTGCACACAGTTTGTGATAGTTTAATGTCTGTAACAATTCTGAACAGTGTTGATGAAACCTCTGAAAATTCCTGCCGAGAGCACTAATTGTGAAGAGACGTTTTTCTTGCACTTCTGTATTCACATGCTGTAAAAGGGTTAGGTCTCCCACTCTATTCATCGTGAACATTTGAATAGCATTCTGTGAATGAACCACGGCATTGTCATACTTTTTCTTCACTCATTCCACTCGGAACATAATAACCTGTCGCACAGCAGCCATTGAGGACCAGTGCCTAACTACTGACAGCCAGCCTCTCCCACATGCTTCAGCAGAGGTGGGACATCATCCAACCAGTTACAAGGTGACGTGTGGTCAGCATGACAAACCCCCAGTCATTTATGTAGGTTTCCAAGACCGGTTACGCTACTCATTCGTGGCTCCCCAATTTCAGCCACTGGACCCATACAGACTGAAATCTCAGGAGAAAAGTTGTTATGCTTTCCCACAGGAGACTCGAACCTGCATGCTTCCTGTAGCTGAAGCCCAAAGCACGATGCCTTGGACTGCAAGACCACGGTGTAGGACACTCAGACCATACACTTCGCACAATTCTTGGCGTATTTCAGCAGCATTATGAGCTCTGTCACTAAGAAATTGAATCATAGACTGTACTTCGCAACTGGCGGTGTGGTGTATTTGTGCATGCATTATAACATCCTTTAACTCATATGATAACCAACAAACAACTGATTGCTGAGTCGACAATTGGCCAGTTGACTGTGCAAGTGGGATCCAATAATCATTCCAAGTCACTTTTTATACCAGGTGTGCAGGTTAATAATTCTTAATTTCGTCGCTGGATGGTGCTGGAAGCAAGGGTTGGTGCACAGTCTCAACTGTTATGGCAGTGTGTTGCCAGGACAGTACCTGTCAAAACTCCGTAGATGTGTAACCGAGTGCGAGTGATCGTGATATTGGGTTTGTGTGGGAAACATGTTGACTTTCAAACCAAATAAGGAGCATGTGCGGCACGTCCTGCTTGAAAAACTTGAGTGAAAGCGATCGTATCCTTGTGGAAACGTACGGTGACAATGTCCTAATGTAAGACGCGCGTGTGCGTTGGTTTCGATGATTCAAAAGTGGCGATTTCGACTTGAAAGACAAAGATCGCCTGGGCCAGCCGATAAAATTCCAAGATGCCGAATTGCAAGCACTGTTGGACGAAGACGATACGCAAATGCAACAACAACTGGCAGAGAAGTTAAATGTTGGTCGCCAAACCATATCTGATCGTCTTCATGCCATGGGAAAGATCCAGAAGGCAGGAAAATGGGTCCCAACATCATCTGAATGACAGACAAATGGAAAAGCAAAAAACTGTGCATGAAGTTTTGCTTTCTCGTCATGAAAGAAAGTCTTTCTTGCATTGGATAGTGACTGGGGACGAAAAATGGATCTACTTCGAGAACCCAAAATGCAAAAAGTCATGGGTTGACCCAGGACAACCTTCAACATCGACTGCAAAACCGAATCGCTTCGGAAGGAAGACAATGCTGTGCATTTGGTGGGATCAGAAGGGTGTGGTGTACCACGAGCTTCTGGAACCAGGTGAAACAGTGAATGCCGTTCGCTACCATCAACAACTCATCAACTTGAACCATGCATTGATCAAAAAGTGCCCAGATTGGGCAACAAGACACGGAAAAGTGATTTTGCAGCTCGACAACGCCTCATCACACACAGCGAAAGGCATCAGACACACCATTTCTGCACTTGGCTGGGAATTCTTGCCCCACCCGCCATACTCACCCAACTTAGCCACTTCGGACTACCACTTGTTTTCATCAGTGTCTCACTCACTTTCCCAGCAACACTTGAACAATTACGAAGATGTCGAACAATGGCTTGCTGACTGGATCACCTCAAAATGTGAACGATTTTCCTGGAAGGACATCCACAATTTGACCGACAGATGGGCACAATGTATAGCTAGCGATGGCGCATACTTTGAATAAAGCATTTGTTACCTTTCTCCCCAGATACACTTGTTTTCTTTCGTATCAATTAAGGATTATTAACCGGCACACCTGGTAATTGGCCTTTTTTATTTTAAATCTCTCTCTCGTATATTGTATATTTATTAGTTTGTTTTAATGGAATGTTTGATGGTATATTTAGTTTCTACAGTGTGGTATTTTTGAGTCTGGTTTGTGCATGCATATGCACAGACACAATATTTTTAGATGGAACTTCTGAATTGCTATAATGTTCAACTATTCACACTGGCAAAAATCAGTAATGGATCAGTCCTACAGATATTTCAAGTAACAATAATACTGAAAAAAAAATACCAAACCAGCATTCCATTTAAACTAATTATGGAAACCTAATGAGAGTTTACAAAGAAAAAATACACTGCATGTAAAAAGAAACAAATTATGACTTACCACGTAGTCAATATTTGGTCTGTTTAGAGCAACGTTAATTGTGTACGTAGAGGAATCATGATGTGGCCGAAGTGAAGGCTGTTCTTCAGGCTTGTAGCGAACTATGAAGTTCATCAATGCACGTGGCGGCTGGAAGTTAAAAAATATAAACTTCATAAAATGTTTCAGTGCAGTGTTATTCAGTATCTATTTTCATTTTGGTCATTTGACATCACTGACTGGGTTAATTGCAATTATGAATGATGAACAGATGAAACGGTGTCGAGACAAACCCATTGATACCTCAGCAAGGCTCAAACCCGAGACCTCTGGCTTTATAGCACAATACATTGACTACCTTGCCATGGAAGTTTTCTGTTACTTATTATTCTTATTCAGTACATTTGTCCTACAATTTTAAAATACTGACACTGAATAGTCAAGATTCATAAAACAATATAGCACATGTTCCAACACTGCAGGGTGACCAACTTGCCTGTATTTTTTGGGAACTCCTGTATTAGATATACTTTTTTTTTTTTTGGATCCTTCAGGTTCTTGTATTGACATTCTATTTCTATGAATTTCGTTAACAATCAATTGTGAAATTGCATGGAAATTTGCACAAGAGAATAAAAAAAAAATTGGTTCTACAGTATCAATGGACAAATACATACAGGTCGGGACTAAGAAACTTGAAAATTTTTATTCTGTATTGTAGCCTGTATATTACATGAAGTGTAAATTATTTCTTTGTTTAATATTATAATTCCATTAACATTTACTGGAGAATGACGTGGCACTGCTAAAATGCACTAAATTTGTCATGACTGAATCTCTCAAATGCATTGCTAAAAGTTGGTCACCCTACAGAACATTGGCAGAAATATCCATGAAATTGTAATTAATGAAAGGGTACCTTAAGATAAGGGACGGTTCTACAATAAGAACTGCAGAACCACCAAATTTAAGAAAATTTACTACCTTCGCATTTCATAAGAAACAAAATAATGCATTGATAGATGTTACTAATGTATCAGATACTCTAGCATGAATCGGGTTGCCTGACACACACACACACACACTCTCACTACCCCCCCCCTTACCATTTATGCTATTCACTTTTTTCTAAAAAGGTTCCACTGGATCTCCATGTCCTGCAGAACAGAGTGGCATTATCTTTGGCATTGCTGGTTCAGAAGGTGGCTGCATTCTCTGTCGAGCTTAACACTTGATTGTTTCTTTACAAAAAATAAGGTTTGTTTGCATGGAATTTTGAATTTCATATTATCTCTATTAAAACTGCATGTTCATCCCTGCACTGGAAGATCACTTATTTCTAATTTGGACTTTACAGCCAAAACAGATACTTTTAGAATATTTAGAAAAATGAGTGCAGTATTTGAGAAACTTATAGTGAAGGGGAAATTTGCAGATAGTTTGAAGTAAAGACGACCATAAACTATAGATTTTCTCCCACAGTCGTTATTTGAGAGTGAAGCATCAGTTACATTTTCTGTATTTTAGTCTGGCCTTTGGAGGCAGCCTGGCTAGCCAATAACATGCATGCCTGGAAGCTAATGATAAAAAATATATTAAATTTTCCCATCAACGGCGTTCTTCTTGCTTTACTAACCGGAAACATGCTTTAAGAAAATTAATTTCCCATGTGTTTCTACAACAGTTAGCTTTCGTTCATTGAATATACAGCAGTGTACATCTGAGAAGCACGTGCTGCTTGAAAATCTCGTCTGAAGAGGGTAGTCAGCATCAAATTTGATGGAGGGGAGGGGCAGCATAATGCCACTGTTAGTACTCGTTAGTACTCTTGCCTTTGATACAAGCAATCTCAAGTTCAATCAAAAAAGACAAAACACAGCAGCAATGAGGCACTGTGCTGAAGTCACACTGAAACTATTATATCGATTGTATGGATGAACTGTCCATGGGGAAAGGAAATAAATTAGGATTATTGCATTTAAATGTGCAAGTGTAGCACCTAGATGGGCAGTGTGTGTCTTCAAATTTTCCAGGTGACAGAACGAAGATGCTCTCTTGGATTAATGACCATCTGGTGAAGATACAAAGTTTTCAAGAACCTAACCAATGCCACTTTCAAATTCGAAGACTGAAGTAACTGAAGTTGGGCTCCCGTACACAGTATGTGGGATGGGTTGACTGTCGAAGGTATTGTTAAAAGTCTTTTCCACTCTTGCGGCGGTCGGTCCTAGTTCTGGCAAGGGGAGCGAGGATTACGCTGCGGACCAAACAGACAACAGCAGTGGCACCGAGACACGAAGTGGCGGAAAAAGGACTATGTGAACCTCGTTCTACTGGCTGCTGTGTTTCTTAACGTGCTGGATTGGTTACTTCCCTAGCCAGCTTATAGGGCACCCACCGTAAAATTGGAAAAGAGCTAGGCCTATAGTTACGAAGGTTAGCACTCAAAAGTTTGGAATCTTCTTTGGAACCTGCCTGGTTGCAGTGACATTGACACAAAATTTGAAGTTGTCAGACTTCTGTTGTTGTTTTTTCACCTGCACGCCTGCATTGATATTTTATTTATATGTATTAAATATACACAATAAATAAGAATTGTTACAAACCAGGTCAAATTTTCTGAATATCGTACTGCCTGGTCGTCAACCTCCAAGAGAACATCCGCACAGCAGGTAATTATTTCATGCACAGATCTTGAATCCGGTAATGTCACATCTGAACTGTGCAGAATGGTGGGTTTACATTCTACCTACATTCCTAGGTGAGGGGGATTTGCATTAACATGACATCTTGTGGAAAAATGGACAGCAGAAGTATTGTGGCTGAACATTGTAGTTCTCCCAACTATGACACACATAATTACAAAAATTCCGTTGAGTGCAATGGTGACCTTTAATCAAATTATATCATCCACATGAAGATCTTTAGGAAAAACTGAATACTGAAGGATGAGGTTACTATGTCAGAGAAGGTTACACTGTTTTCTAAACTGCACTTCTTATTCATGATGAAGATCTTTATGTGGAAGATTGAAACATGATACAAGAAAAGGGATGGAGTACATAGACTAAAAAGACCGCAAATCAACTTAAAAATATTTGTCTCTTTATGCATGCCATCAGTCCATCTCAGAATTGGTAATAAAGTTTACACCTTGCTACAAACCATAATCATCTTACTATGTACAGACATTTTTGGAAGGCCCGCCACCTGTGCATTTCTATTTATGTACACATGTATCATTACATAAATCTTTTAAGGGAACAAAGAACAGCAGAGAAATGTGATTCTCAATTTACAAAGGTGATGTGCACATACTGAGAGAAGGGAGTCTTGCATAGGAACACCATCCGTCACCAGTCCCAAGGCAGGTAATGTACAACAGGTTGACGTGAGGGAGTCTCACTCTACGAAGAGTCGACGTGCAAAGGAAGGCGAGGGCTAGGTAGATAGGAAAACTTGTCTTACGTCACTTTCGTAACCATCGTACACTCGTTGCTGAAGAGGCTGAACATATTCCTGGAGGAAATATAGCCAATGCTGTTCCAATTCGACTTGGTTCATGTGGATATCTCGAGTGGGGACAGACTCATAGCCCCCCTCAATTCGTGGATCCTAAGGGGGAAAAAGCAGAGACCAACGTAATAAAATAAAGTTATAATTAAAGTACAGCATCTACTGGGTCTTTGATGATGATAACTTTATTGTTCAGTTAGAATTGCATTACACTTGTTGTCTTCAAAGCTGTGAATTGATTAAAAAAAAAAAATTGTGATCACAAATTCCGGAATGGAGGAAACATACAAACTACTTTTATAATTGATTTTAATAAAATCATTTATTTGTACCTGTGAGAAGAGCAGTCTTATTCCATTCTGAGGATTTTTTTTTAGTGTGTCCTTATCTTTTCTAACCCCTTAAGTGTGGAATTTGTTGAACAAGTCGCTACTGGAAAATGTAGTTTTGTTCATCAAATTCAGTATACGCCATCCACACTTAAGGGGTTAATGTGTTGTGTATTTCAGATAAGGAGCTATTTCTCCATATACAATGAAGGGTGCAAAGTTGTCATATGCGCCGATGCACCCCCAAAGAATAATTAAATCAATCAATTAACTCCTGTGGGGGACAGTAGTACGAAAATTGTTCACACTTACTGAGAGATAAAAGTGTTCTAAATATTGATTTATCTGAAGTTCTATCACAATACTTGCATGGAAATAAAATTATTTTCACCAAAGACCCAGTTTATCTTAAAATACAACATATTGCTACATAACGTACATCATGAAAGTATCCTACAAACACATGTTCTTGCAGAGGGCGCACATAGACCCGCAGGAACTCCATCCACTGGCGCTCCAGACCTACTTGCTTCATGTGAATGTCTCGGGTCGGAACATTCTCATAACCTCCATCCAACCGAGGGTCCTGGAAAATGATCTCTTTACATGTAATCACAACCTGCACTGTTTGCCAAAACTCCCTGCATGCATTAATGCTAAAATTGGACCAGAGTGGGTGGCAAGACAAAATTAAAGTTTGATTACAAGTTTACCAAGAGAAATATCACACATTTCAGGGCTAGATTTCTTATAACACCATTAAGCCTTGTTTCCATGATTATGAAAAACTAAGTATGCTGACCAAGGCAGTAATTTATTTTATTAAAAACAAACTAAACGTAACGTTTCAACCTTCTAGCAAGGTCTTCATCAGACTCTGTATCAAGTACAAAAGTAACAAGATACACAAAAAGGGCATTATATATACACAAGCATTACTCCCTCCAGACTATTAGAAAGTTGTTAGGAACTTTCTAGCAGGTGGCTTTCATTTGCCAACTGTACTTTCACCTAAAAGGCTAAACATAATTACTTTAAAAAAGAATGTGGTTGGACTTTTTATCTCAAGCTCTTTTTCCTTCATTTTTCTCCCTTCTCCTCTCCTCTTTCTCTCGTGTCCTTTCCACTCTTTCTAACACCTTCTTCCCTTCTTTGTTTAACTTCAGTCCCCCATTCCAGTTCATTGTGTCTTCTTCACCTTTCTTCTCTATTTCCTTGGCCTCCTTCCATTTTCTCACTAGTATTCTCTTCTCCCTTTCTATCTGCTTAGCCTCATCCCACTCTATGTCATGTCCTGTTTCTCTCGTGTGTTTAAATATTGCATTTGCATTACAGTATAATGGGAGATAAAATAATGTTAATGAGTGAAGGACTAAATATAGGTTCTGGTCTAAGCCCAGCATTGGCTGAATTGGTTATGAATGAATGGGAAAAGATAGTGGTAGAAAAAGGAGGTGACAAAATAATTCTGTTTTGCAGATATGTGGACGATTGTTTTGGCATATGGAAGGGAATGAAGAGGCAGCTCGACATTTTTGCCAAAGAAATACAAGAGGAAGAAAGAGGGATATTATTGAACTTGAAATAGAAGAAGAAGAAGACAAATTAAGCTACCTAGATATATTGATGAAAAGGAAGAGAGGACAAGAAATTGAAACCGCTTGGCATCAGAAGAAGTGTGCAGCAGGGGTATTCTGCCACAAAAGAAGTGATGTAAGTGAGGTGATAAAAATAAATTTTACAAAGAATATGGAGGCCAGAATCAAGAAAATATGCACGAAAGAATGTGAAAAAGAAGGCAAAATAAATAGCCTATGGAAACAGCTGGAAAAGAATGGCTATGAGAAGCAGGATAGACTGGACATAAACAGAAGAAGGAAGAAAACGGGCAGGGGAGAATTGGAAGAGAAAGAAAAATAGGAGAGAAGGTTTGGAATAAGGAGTATGGGGAAGACCACAGAAAAGATATGCAAAGTGCTTAGGAAAGCGGGAATTAAAACTTACAGGAAGGGAGGGAGAAGCATCTTAGGAATAGCGAAGAATGCAAGCAAGAAAAAGGAGAACAGAGAAGAGGAAGAGGAAGGGATTATCTACGAAGTGAAATGTAAAGAATGTCAGAGTGTGTACATAGGAGAAACGAAAAAAAGGCTGAAAGACAGGTTGAAACAACATAGGGATGATGTACGACTTAAGAGAGAGAGAGAATTGGAATATTTAAACACACGAGAGAAACAGGACATGACATAGAGTGGGATGAGGCTAAGCAGATAGGAAGGGAGAAGAGAATGCTAGTGAGAAAATGGAAGGAAGCCAAGGAAATAGAGAAGAAAGGTGAAGAAGACACAATGAACTGGAATGGGGACTTAAGTTAAACAAAGAATGGAAGAAGGTGTTAGAAAGAGTGGAAAGGATGAAGGAAAAAGAGCGTGAGATAAAAAGTCCAACCACATTCTATATGAAAGTAATTATATTTAGCCTTTGAGGGGGCGTTACCCCCACACCCCCTATACGCCTTCATGGCATGGTGCTATGCCCAGGGGAGCACTTTACCTTTTTTTTACCTTTTAGGTGAAAGTACAGTTGGCAAGTGAAAGCCACCTGCTAGAAAGGTCCAGAACAACTTTCTAATAGTCTGGAGGGAGTAATGTTTGTGCATATATAATGCCCTGTTTTTGTATCTTGTTACATTTGTACTTGATACAGAGTCTGAAGAAGACCTTGCTGGAAGGTTGAAACGTTACGTTTTGTTTATGTTTTTAATAAAATAAATTACTGCCTTGGTCAGCATACTTAGTTTTTCATAGATTTCTTGTGGTGAAAAAAAAATTAATTCCCCTATTTTCCAGAATAATTCTTTCAAAAGTTTGATGTTTGCCACATCTTGACCAGTGATAGCTAATTTAATCATTATCTGTATGTAGTAATTTAAGGTTTGAACTAATGAGCACTGATGCACTGTCTGTGCTTACGTCACATTGGTTTATATTTACTTAGACAATGTATAATACACTAAGAATAAATTTCTGATACTGTTTTGAAAGAAAGTGGCATTTTTTCCAATCGTGTTGGTTCATATCCAGATGAAAACAATCCAAAAATGAAACGTAAGCTTATCAGAGTAAATTATGATCAACTTGTTTATGAATTCTTCATTGCAGTTTTTAAAATTAAGTTGGCCGAGCTAATATTTCACATTTTTAAAGAAAATTCATAAGTAACATGTTCAATTACCAAGATAAATGAAAAGAATCGTCGTGCCAATCAACTGAAGAGAGATTCTTATTACGGCAATGAAATAGTAATAACAGCTTTATTATCATCACTTTAAACTCATCATGTACAGTAAAACCTCGTAATCTGGACCCCAATAAGCTGGATTTCGCTTAATCCAGACAGGCAAAAGGAAAAGAAGAAAAAAAGCAGATTTTAAAGGTTTTAAATGTGGCTAGAAGTCAACAAGAGAACTTCCTAACGAAAAAGGCAGTCAACCACTGATGGAATTCTGTTTCCCGCAGACTTTGTACTGTACTGTATAGTGTATTTAGGCCTATGCCCTTTAAACACACCATAATAGACGTGTTTTGTTGCTATAAACGGAGTTTTAATTAACTTTCTACTGTTCTTTTAGGTTATTTCAGTTAATCCGGACTTTCGATAAACCGGTCAACTTATCCCCCCCCATTAGTCCGAATTAATGAGGTTTTACTGTACTACAAAATTAAAAACCAATGCTTTACTAGCAATTTGAAGCTAAGAGAGTTGGACTTATAGCATTCTCATTGACTTGTATATCTTCTGCTACTACACTACACTGTATCTTTATAGTCTGCAAGTGTTTGAATTTATAACCACAGAAAACATCACAAGCCGCTCTCTTGCAGATGGTTGCACAACCGCTTTTCCCTGAAATTTTTGAATGAAAGTGAAGACTGAAGGATTATTCTTATAGTTTATAGGTGTTACAAGCATATCAAACACAATTTTTGTTGTAACATTTCAGAACATAGGCTCCCGTTGTCAGACATTTATTTTTAGTTTGATTAATGATACAATTGGAAGAACGGTAAATTTAACAAAATTACTGTACTAGTTGTATACCTTTTGTTGTAAGTACATACTGCTTGCATTGTAGAATTATTTATCTTGTACACTCAATGAGTGAAGTAATAGAGATCTTTTGTGTGTTGTAAGGGACTAAAAATGCATATTTTGAGCACTGCCCATTTCTGAAATACCATTTTTTTTTCTGTACCCAGCAGATGTACTGGTATCGGCTTTTATATATATCCACAAAGAGTTTACCTTCACATGCAGACAGCAGCACCACAATCACATTTGCAATTTGTTACCAGAGAGTGGAAACTGTATACTCTTTGGTTTTATATCAGCAGTTCTAACAAAGGTCAGTGGCGTATACTGGGTCCAAAATTTGGTCTATCTCACTATGTCACATGGTCCTAGGCTATGAATAGAAATACATTTACCAACTCATAAGAAATCAGTTTGCCAACCCATAGGAAATGAGGTTGCCAATTTATTTACAATTTCTGATCGATTTTTCTCCTGAATTTTATTCTCTAGACTTCAGGCTTTGCAGATAGCGTAGCAAGCCTAGAATATACGCTCCTGACAGAGGTGTCTACCAAAATAACAAATCCAAAATTCGCGACTTTTTTTTATGACTTGTTCTTGACTTCTTTTTTGTTTTTTTTCTTAACCTTTATTTATTCGACCCCTACTTAGGTAAAGTTGGAAATTAATCGTTAAGAAAACAAATATTTCCTTAATGAAAAATCCCTACCAAAAGTCCAGTTAAGATGAAAACTGAAGCTGTATTTAAGAAGAGAATTAGACTTGCTTTATGCATCCTGGACTGCATTTGGCAGACTAGTGAAGCTCTGGTGTCTGGACTCCCAGCCAGTATAATCTTATGTGGGGCTCATGTTGGTTGTCCCTTCATCAATCTTATCTGACACCATTCATTCTCATCTTCGCGATTAACCAAGGGGCAGAAAAGTGAAGCAAAATAACCTAAATCAATCAGTCATTGTGATAGCAAAAATTCTTGACCATAAGTATAATTTCTTGACCTACTTGTTGATTTCTTTACTTTTCTTGACTTTTATGACTGGGAGACACCTTGAACTTTCATGACAGTTCACACTGCCTTTTCCCTTCAAATTTCTTTCAAATAAATAGTAATAAAGGTGTGAAAAATGAAGCATGGGATTTCCTAAAAAAACACAACTAAACCCCATACCAGCTAACTGTAGACAAGGTGAACGAGAACAAGTGTCTGCGCAAGTAGTGACGCGAGACTTGCTCCACCAATGAAAGTGACTGGAGTTACCCGCTTTTCCTACTTCACTCTGTCAGCATTGCAAACTTTTGAAAAGGATAATACCGTACCCACATGGCAAACGGACCATATTTTTGTCTCCAGGTCCGTACGCTTGGTTTAAGAATTTCTTAGGGAAATATTGGGGAAAAAACTGCAAGTGCAATTTTTGACAAGCCATGCATTTAGCGTATGGACTAAGGTCTGGCCACAAAATTTCCGTACATGTACGGTTGGCAACTCTGCTCTCTCGCCACTCAATTTCCTCCTCCTCTGCCGCTATGGCGGACCTGCTCTACAGTTAGCTGGGACAGGTATAAAGTTATTTATTTCACTTGTAAAACTGTAATTATAAAACAGTCTGTCTGTGTTAAAAATAACTACGTGGATAAGGTCATGTAACTATCTCCGAAAAAAGGTTCGCATACTCACACTGTTGGTGCCATCAGACCATTTTCCATAGTTCTCCATCTCGTCAATAAACTCTCTGCAGAAGCGTGGTGTCACAATAGGGAACCAATACACATCTGGACAAGGCTGGAAAGTAGTATGTATGCATCAAAATACATGGAAACCAATTTATTTCCTTGCTTTCAGTTTGTTAAAGCACAGCATACACCAATCTGGTATTATAATTCATACATAAATTCCAAATGCACTGAAATCCCTGTTGTGTGATTAGTAACAAACTCATTAGCTCCTGATAATTTATATAAAAGTATACAAATATTAGATTTAATATTTTGTTTACCTTTCGGAGCACACTTTTTAGTATTTTGTAGTCTAAATGCTTGCACATTGTTTCTTCCGTCACATTCACAGCATCATTGATTAAAACTATACTTCTTCCTTTAGTGAATAAACCTTGAGTACTACGTTTAGCCACTACAAAGAATAGTTTTTTAATTAGTGTGTTACAGAGAGAAAACATACATTTCTGGAGATTTGTAGCATCTAGCATGAGATTATTAATGACCTGGTTTACCTGACACTGTTGAATGAATAGAGTATCATGGATGCAACCATGACAACTGACGACAGTTTGCCGAAAAGGAAATGGCATGAGGTTGAATATCATTTACAGATTCTATGAGCAACAAAGGGAACTTGTATGAAAATTGAAAATTTTGAGAGCTTCTGTACATGTGAAACACACAGACATCTAAAGTTATGTCCTATCATTTATGCACAAAGCCTTTTCAACACCCTGGAAGAACTTTATGAAGACATGCTGTAGATTAATATTTTAATGGTGCTGCCTGTCAACATAAGGAAGTTATTAACTTTAGCATCAAAATTGATAAGTAAGAGACCAAAAATTAACTGTAAAAATACCTGTGCTACAGTTTTGTTTGGATTCAAGCCCTCTGAATAATTCTCATGTATATACCGCTGTTCCCAGTCCCATCTGTTCTCAAATATCTGGTAGAGTTCATTACTCTTGTGGTGGGTTTCGAAGTTCTCTGCATTCACCAAGTGGCCGAAGTCAACACGGTTGCTTACGTACATGAACACATCCTGAAAGTAATATAACCAGTTAAAAATGCATATTAACATGGGAAATTAATATTAAAATATACTATTTGTTAATGTGGGATGTGACAATAATATACACCACCAATGCTTGTGAAAGAAAAGACGGGATTAGGAAAACCTTGAAAATTAGGAGGTTTAATATGAATGTCTGATTCAGATCTGTTCAAAAACTTAGACAGCAAAGCTTGCTTCACTTAATTTTAATTTGTTTTTTTAGCGTTGCTTTTCTGCCACTTGTGACGAATTGCAATGATGAGGATGAGATATGAAGAAACACTCAGAAACAATGTCCGTGCCCAGCCATGATTCAAATCCAGGATCCCTGGTATTGTAGCATGCTGTGCTACCCATTCCGGGAGCTTGCTTCATGTAAGAAGGCTTATTAATGGCATGGCTTTCATTATTTTACACACCAGGGTCTCCACAGTATTGAACATTCCAAAAGTGACAGCATGCTTTGTCTGCCTTCTTCTCATATCCTTGTGATATATGATAGGAGACACCATGAATGATATAAGAAACTTAAATATATTGTACAAGTTTGTGAGACCTACACTTACATTAATGAGTTGCTGTTTGTACAAGATAATGCTGTCCTGCTTTTTGCTCTGCCAGTTATTGACTGGCTCAATGTGTGACGGATAACTTTGGGTCACGTATAATAACGCACACGTAAGACGAAAGGGTGAGGAACAGGAATTGTACGTAGAAAGAGTGTTTGGTTTCAGTAAGAGTGTTTAGTTACATGTGCTGAGCCGTGATCCTAGCAAAGCAAAACAACTAGGACAATAGATTGCAGTGTCGCAATAGGATCTGTAGCCAGGCAGGTAAGAGCCTGAATGCCATTGTATAACATTGCATGGCGTGATTATGCTAAGACCAATCACAGTCTTAGAGTTGTAATGGGGCGAGTGGTGGAAAAAGGACGAGAACAGTGCAGTTGCAGAAGATCAACTTCCTCGGTGAACAAAGATTTCCTCGATTGGCTATAGTGTCATCAGACGTCACGCTGCGAGTTCCCCGTGGTTGACCAAAGGACGAAAACAGTTCAGTTCGGGACACGTAAAGATTAAGAACTACTTCCTTGGTTGGCAGTAGTGCCATCACATGCCACGTTGCAAGTTCCCCATGGTTGACTAAAGTTTATCCGGGCATTGAGAAAATACTTTTAAACACGTTAGATGGTAGCTTAAATCGCTAGGAAAGGTGCTTGTGAAGAGTGGTTGTTGGAAGTGATTGCTACTACTATAATCCCACACCATATTCTCTGAGAAAGAAAGAAGAAAACTGAGCAGCATAAGAGGGAAGTACATATTGGTTAGTGGAAATACCATGATTTATAGTGTACAATCTACTGTGATGTAGTAAATATTGGATACGAAGAATAATTTTCAAATATACGGTAAAAATAGATGTTATTTCCTTTTGTGTTAATCTTATTTACTAATATAAATTCAGTTTTACTTACGTTTTTTGCGAGTATAGTTTGTTCTTCAATTACGACGTTTCGAGAGATAACTTCTCTCTTCTTCAGGTTATAAGCAATTCGTAGGGTCTTAGCTTTGTCAAAATATTTCTTCCATAGTCAACAGGATCAAGGATTAGGAGAAATGTGAGCGGGAAAAAAATATAGGAAGATCGATTACACACTGACAATTTACGTTCTTAAAAGCCATCGTTACCTAAGTTAAAACCCATTATAAAAACTTATTGGTCCTCCTGTATAAATTTTTAAAAACTGTAAAAACCTTTAAAATTATAAAAACAGTTCACTATTTCCCCGTCAAGTTGTCCGCAACGAGCTTCCCTTGCGAATTGGACTCTCAAAAAACGTAAGTAAAACTGAATTTATATTGTCAATCTTGTGAGTACTTCGCACATAGTAAATATGAAGATCTTATTTACTCTTCACTAATTAACTAACTTAAGACTTGCGAGTGACTGGTCAGTCTGGTGCTATAAACCCAGAGCTCGCAAGCCGAACCAGGTTACTACAATCAAAGCAACGGTAAAATGCCACGTCTAAATTTGAAAATAATGTAATCAAAATTAAAAGCAAAAAGAGAGACGGATGAAAATGACAGTTTTCCTAGATGGTGGACAGGCTATATGGGGGGCCTACAGAATGGTCTGAATGTTGTCCAGACCTAACTCCATGTAATCAGTATTTATGAGGATAGACAAAGGAAGAAGCATATAAGAGCAAACCACAGAATATTAATTAAAGACTTGAAAACAAGATCCATCTCCAGTTTTCTTCTCCATTCCTAAGAAGACCACTAGAAAATGTACCTCTCCCCATGCAAATAGGAACTGCTGGTGGTTACAGCGAGTTTCAACTTTCAAGGAAGTAATCGCAAAACAAATAAGTTGTCATGTTTTTGAAAGAATGAGGAAGTAGAAAATTTAAACACTAGTATGAGTTGAAATGTACATTGGTGTTACGGCAAGATATGGTAAGGGTGTTGATCTGAGGTTTAGGGAAAAGATAGATGAGAATTGAGCAAGACAGAATAGCTCCAGATCTGATAGAATAAGCTGCTTGTGATTCGATAGAGAGAACCAATAAGCCATGGAGATAATCACCAACCAAGCACCATATGTCATTGTACAGGGTCCGTTCTGAAAGTATCCGAACTATCAGCAGCGCGACGTGAGAATCGGTCGAGGGTTTGGGTAAGGTGCGCCAGGTGGCAGTGGGGACCTTAATCTTCAAAACAAGGCCTTGCTCAGTTGCCTGCGAGCAGTGGTTGAGGTGCAATCGCTCGTGTTGTGTACACGGAAAAAAAGTCACGTCGAGAATTTGCAGTTGGTGGATTTGGTGAAAATGGAGCGCACCTTGGAACAGTGCTACGCTGTGAAATTTTGTGTTAAAGTGAAAAAATCTTTACGGAGACTTTAACCATGCTATGGGAGGCTTACAGCGAGGAAGTGATGTCCCGCACGCAAGTTTACACATGGTATACGGCGTTCAAGGAACACCCCTGCGTCCCCTCATCAAAAGAAGGCCCGGATGTCAAAATCAAAGGTGAAGACAATGCTCCTTGTCTTTTTCGACGTGAAGGGGGTCGTGCACAAAGAGTTTGTACCTGCTGGGCCCACAGTGAATGCAGTTTACTACAAAACAGTGCTTCAGCATCTCCGACAGAGGGTCCAGTGCATCCGGTCTGACATCTCCCGACAGGTGGGTGCTTCACCACGACAACGCACTGGCTCACACAGCACTGTTGGTAGGTGAGTTTTTGGCCAACGTACACGTGGCAATGCTGCCTCATCCCCCTTACAGCCCGGACTTGGCACCGGCTCAAGGGGAAGCGTTTTGCGTCAATTGAAGAGGTTCAAGCTGCCACGACCGCAGCATTAAAGAGGGTGTCAGTCAAGGACTTCCAGGACTGCTGTGAACAGTGGAAAAGTCGCTATACTCGCTGTATTGAGGCTGAAGATGCCTACATTGAAGAATATTGACAGCAGTTGTAATTGTCATCAATAAATTGTTTGCAAATAAATAAGTTCGGATACTTTCAGAATGTTTGTGTCTACCAAAATAACAAATCCAAAATTCTTGACTTTTTCTTGACCTCCCCCACCTTTTCTTAACCTTTATTTAATCATCCTCTATTTAGGTATAGTTGGAAATTAAGAAAATAAATACTTTTTACTCAATTAAAAACCCCTACCATAAGTCCGGTTAAGATGAAAACTGAAGCTGTACTTTAAGAAGAGACTTGCTTTCATGTAAAAATTAAGGCTTCAGATTTCATCCTGGATGAAGAATGGCCACATTACTGTATTTAATATTTTTACAAAACTTGACTCATCCAAGAATGTAATTGTTAAGAAACTAGGTGAACAAATCCTAACCACAACTCAATACAATATTTGATTTTTAAATATTCAATTTTATAAAAACCCAGTACAGGTATATAATAATGTAAATTCACTATACTGTAAAAAAAAAATATCAAAAATTCTTGACCACAAGCATAATTCCTTGACATTTTCTTGACTGGTAAAAACCCTGGATGTGGGTAAATAAAAGGGGTATTTCATAGGCACAGTCCAGTTCTTTCAAAAGTTCATCAGAGCTCATTAATCTTATTTTCTGGGGTGAAAAGCAAATATAAAACATCCCCAAAACAGAGACAAACCTCTTGCATCCATTCCTAAGTTCTTGGAAAGGTAAGAAGTTAGAAATCGGGTGAATATGCAGTGTTGTTAGTTTGTACATTTTAGGAGAAATAAAATTCTATAAATAGGAAGCAAAATGAATAGGTTACCTCCAGTGCTTCAAATGGAAAATGTCAGCTGGTTGAGCTTTGGGGATGCTTTGTGAAAATTTTGCCACCCGCATTACCCTTCACTTCGAGCACTGGTTACTTCAAGAAAAGACACAAAGTCAAAGTTAAAACAGAGAATTTGTCTTTGGAACCATCACTGGTGACTGTTAATATCGTTCAGCAATACTTTGCAAAATACAACTTGTGGAATCTTCAAAACTTACTTTTTCCCGTATATTATGGCAGAAAGCCATATCAGCATCCATAAGGTTGTAAATGTAGGAAGGCCTCGTTTCTGCATTTTTAATAAGAGTGCTATTGATAAGGTAGCAAGCACTGATATATGGTACATTCCAGACACCCCTACAAAGAAAAAGAATAGATAAAATTATTAATATGCTGATGGTGTGATTTAGCAAGAAATAAACTGGAAATATTCTCAATTTATAAACAATGCTTTATGTTTCGTGGATAATTACCCTGTACATTGAAATTTTATGTATCTTTAAGTAGACCAAATTACATACTCGTATCATTATTCAGTTCTGAGATATTGAAGGTTAAATATTTATCTAGATTGTTGACTTCCATAGACACACACACAATCCGGGCAAGATCCTTGGTTTGTATTAGGTAGATATTCTGTCCACTGAATTTTGTTTCCATCTTTTGTAGTTTTTGAGAAATCGATCAGTTTCGACTGTTGACAAATGGATTTGCCGATCGAGAAGGTGGAGATCGCATCATGTATAGATTTCACACTTCTTCCAACCCACGAAATTTCATATTTCCAGTACGGGTGATTTCGGATATATCGAAGCATTAAAAACGATTTGATTGTTGACTTTCAATTGTTTCATCCCCACAGACAGACGGGCGTGGCAATCAAAATAATTTACGTAGCGTTAAACTAATACGATATATTTCTTTTATTAACTTTTGAAACCGTACCATTCTGTGTATGCCCTGTATTTACTAGGTCTTCATTTGTGGAAAACTTTAGACCTTCACATTCGCTAGATTCCGATATAACGACAGGTCACTTCTGATCGATTGTTGCCTCTCTCGGCCAAACGGACAGACTGACTGAGCTGGTTTATTTTACTTCGCTTTTCTGCCACTTTGGCTAATCGCGAAGGTGATGATGAGTGATGATATGATGGACAGTCGCAAAGAGCACCCATGCCCAGGCGGGACCCCTGAAATCGTAGCGCGCTGGGACAGACGGACGGAGTTGGGCTATTAATAGTAGGCCTATCATTCATCAAATTTTGATTTTATCGCTTTTATATTATCCGAGATATCGGCGGACGGGCAGAAGGGTATTTTTTTTTCAGGTTTGATGATTAGAACCCTAAAAAAACGTCGGATTCGTGGAAATATGGCAATACATGTATCACCCACTTTTCCGTGGGTGTTCCACTATAAGTGTCTTTCGATCTGACGCATCCTCTCATCAATAAGTAGGTAAGGTACCTGGGGCTGATCTTGGTAGGTGAAGGCAGTCTGAGTATGGTGCTAATCACACCATCTCCTATGAGAATCCTTTCATCATTCATCGCCAGGAAAGCTCCAAGAATTACTTCAGTTACCTTCCTAAGTGTAATGCACATGTTGGCTAATCAGGACTAGATCCACATCTTTTCTACCAGGCCCTGGCGTAAATTATACCTGACCGCATGGTGTGGTTCTGAAGTTTGGGACTTGCAGCCAGAGCTGGTAACCTTTGTGACTTGCAGCCAGAGCTGGTAACCTTTGTGACTTGCAGCCATAGCTGGCAACTTTTGAGACATTGCAGCCAGACCTGGCAACTTTTGAGACATTGCAGCCAGACCTGGCAACTTTTGAGACTTGCAGCCAGAGCTGGCAACTTTTGAGACTTGCAGCCAGAGCTGGCAACTTTTGTGACAGTGCAGCCAGAGCTGGCAAGTTTTGGGTCTTGCAGCCAGAGCTGGCAACTTTTGGGAATTGCAGCCAGAGCTGGTAACCACCGTGAAAGATGAACTTTCGTTCGGGTTTTGACTGCGATAAGAGGATCTAACCTAAGGATGCGTTCATTCCCGCCTCCGAATTTGGAGATTGGCGCACCGCGGTCAATTTAGTCTGCGACGCAATTTTCATTAACAAATATATCGAAGTGGAAATATTCTGATTAGTTGGAATTTTTTTGGTGTCCGACATGGAACATGCCAATTAAAATCAGCACTTACGAAATTAATTTAATGATATTGGCCAGAGGAAACTAAAAGATTCCATTAGATCCAGAAGTTGTCAACGAATTTAAACCATATGTTTTATATTTGTCAACAAGCATACACATAATCGAACTAATACTCTATGATTATGCCATAATTTATTTATTAATATTAAATTCCAAGGGTGGATGTTAATTAACGTATAAAGTTGAAAGAAACTGAAATCTATTTACGTGGAAAAGTATTGGAATCGAAGCATAGAGTTTTAAAAAACAAATTTCCCGGGCCGCAGGCTCATAAAGGTTGACTGGCTTAAACAGTGATGACGCTAAATGGGAGACAGGGAGGGCATGGCACTTGTTTTAGTTTTAGTTTACCACTTTAGAACTCTGGACTTTTGTGTTCCCCTTTATATTTTTCTGTCGTCGCTCTTGAACTTGAAGGGGGATCTACACTCGGTCCCATGTATCTCTCAAGCAGGCTAACGAAAACAAGTGTCTGCGCAAGTAGTGACGTGAGACGGCTCCACCAATGAACACGTGAGAAGAACGGGATTGCGTGGAGGGGGACGACTGCAGTTACAGCACAAGAGGTGAGACAAGAAACTCTCTGTGCTGCTGGGTCGGAAACGCGGCAAGCGCATGCGCGAACTTCCCTTATCGTGCACACGGGCAGGGTTGCCGAACGTCATGTTGTGTGAGCACGAAGAAACAACGTGATCGACTTCCTTCTATTCATTTAAAGTGTGTGTTTGTTTTGTGTGCAGCGTACTTGCTAGCATGGAAGCTTGCAGTTCAGAGAAAGCAAGTAAACCCGGTGGACGGAAATTAATCCACAGCCAAGGGCGAGAAATTGTATATAATGTATATGCATTTATGAAAGACAAGGTGGGAGTTCGTATGTCCGAAAAACAGTTGCAAAGGAGGGTGGCTCGCGCATGTGGTGTTTCATTCAGCAGTGTGAGAAGAATTGTAATAGAAAGTAAAGCATGCACTACGTTGAAACACTTTCATACGCCAAATAAAACACGACCTCGCCGAAAAATCCAGAGTGATATAGAAGAGTTCGATAAGTGTGTTGTTAGGCATGTTGTGCACGACTTTCACCTTACGGACGGGGAAAGGCCAACGTTAGAAGATATCGGAAGGGTTTGAAACAAAGAATAGAGTTCTAAGGCAGTGTTTGGTGTGTGTGCAAGATAATACGTGACCTAGAGTTTAAGTGGAAAAAAGCAGAAAATAATAGACAATTGCATATAGAAATGGACGAAATAAGAAGTTTACGTTCATCTTACCTCAAAGCCATAAAAATCTTTCGTTGACAAGGGGACCCATTGTTTACATTGACGAGACTTATTTTCACAGCTCGACAACAAAGAAAGAAGTTTGGGTGGATGGAACCGCGGCTGGCGTCAAAGCACCAGTGTCAACGTGTAATTGTTGTACATGCTGGCGGCGAAGAGGGTTTTGTTCCAGGTGCACTGTTAATGTTCAAATCTGGAAAATCTTCTGGTGATTACCACCATGATATGAGAAGTTGATCCCAAATTTGACACCAAACAGTGTGGTTGTTGTTGACAACGCCTCATACCATAACGTATAAATAAATCCTGCGCCTTCTTCCTCCTTCCGAAAAGATACTATGATTCAGTAGCTCGTTCAAAACAACATCCCCTTTGACGCACACATGCATGTTCAAACGAGAATTGTATTCATTGGTGAAAATAAACAAACCCCGTTTGAAGATGTTCAAAATTGATTCCATCTTAGCAGAACACGGTCATTCCGTTGTACGTTTACCGCCATACCACCCAGATCTTCATGCTTACTTTTCTTGTGTTCTCCTTCTGCGTACACAGTTTCGCCCGAATGCACTGCCAACCCTGCTTCCGTGCGTCCCTCCCCTACGTATGGCTTGGGCGTGAGGCAGCGAGAAGATACTGTACCAGCCTTCCCAGCAGTGTGTACTGATTCGCTCTGCCCACTCGATTTTCCCCCTTCCCTGCCGCTATGCGCTGCCTTACTCCAGAGATAGCTGGGACAGGATATAGAACAAGTATACCAAAAGGTGGAATCGAAGTCCGGACTCCTTAAATTACAAGACGATAGCGTATTGTTAGGTTGCATACATACAGTATAACAATTACAATTCTTACGAGAGTTTATAGCATCGTAACGAGAGAACGAAAAAAATACTTTCTTGCTGTATCACTCCGCCGAGG
The DNA here is from genome assembly GCF_977018435.1 of Lepisma saccharinum. Lineage (NCBI taxonomy): Eukaryota > Metazoa > Arthropoda > Insecta > Zygentoma > Lepismatidae > Lepisma > Lepisma saccharinum. Next base: position 35,018,746 of record NC_139257.1, on the reverse strand, counting down.
GATTCTTGCGCACCAGATCAATTAGTCCGATATTAGATTAACCGCAACGTGCATCAAAGTTGGACGCAGAAGAGCATGCCCGCTGTGCATGACGCGTCTATATTCGGAGGAGCTACTTGACTGTCGTTCATGGGGGGAGTAATTGCTTATGAAGGATTCTTGATTCGACCTTCATTTTATTTCATGGCCAGAGGACTCAGAAGGGGCAGCTTCCCTGGTCTAAATCAAGTGCGGAATTTTCCACTATGGCGAAACCCAATTTTTCCACCGCACCGAAGTCTCTTAAAACGGATACATTTCTGCATGAAACCTTTAACCGCCCCATATTTTCCATAGAACAACGATAAAATTGGAGAAAAATGTATGCAGGATTCGGTGCATGTCTTGAAGACACCGTTGTTAAATGTCCACACAGAGAAAAATGTTTGTTTGGATTAACCAAACAAATTGTAGTGGTGAACAAATCGTTTGTTTAAAAGGCATCAACCAAACAATTGTTCACCAGTACCAAAAGATTGGTCAAGTTCTATTTGTTTGTCGTAAACAATTTTTTGGTTACCAAAAGCAAATATTATTTTGGTAAATATAACAAAATGTAGCCCATTTGTTTAGGAAAACCTAATAATTTAGTCAAAATTACCAAACTATTTGTTAAATAATTTATTCATAATTACACGTTATAATCTGGCTAGTTTTAAGAAACCTCAAAATACACATTCAGCACAGAAAATTCAGGTGAACTATCCGTTTCCGGAACATATTTGTTTTTCTGCGACGGACTTAATTTGTACTTATATGTTCAGAATCAAAGAGGTTGCTCATGGGAGATTCACTTTTATTCACTGAAGTACATTTTTTTCTTTAATTTGTGCTTTGATGTTCACATATCCTTTGAAGAGTGTTAAAGCAAAATTTTTCACTATGATTACAATCAAACGTACCATTATTTGTTGTCCAAAAAGTTATGTTTCTTCTACACATTTTGACAGAACCATCTAGCGGCCGGTGTAGGAAACTCAGTATAAAGTAAGTATATTCTGAGCTTTTCTCAGAATATTAGGTTACACAACAACATAAAGACTCGTTTCGAGTAATTTTCTATCTACATGAGTTTCAATTTTCGACAAAGGATTTTCATACTACACTCGACGGAACTGGACAATCGTTATTTCAAATTCGAAAGCACGCTCACGCACATATAGTAAATTTAACCAAACGTTTTGTTTATCTTTACTTACATATGTATGATTTTGTTTACGAGTACCATATTTCGTCTGACCAAATTTTTTGGTATTCTTAAACAAAATTATTTAGTAATTACAAGCAACATTTGGTTATCGGAAACAAAAAGCATAACCAAACAGCTCAACCAAACTTTTTTGGTAATTCCAAACAAACCAGTTTTTTCTGTGCAGGAAACCATAAATTTTAATGGGTTCTATTGGATTCTGCAACAGGACCGAAACAGTTTTTCTCGCACAATTTATATACGGTTCATGTTGCATATTTTTTCATTGAAAAAAAGGTTCCTGGACCGAATTGAAATACTTTACAAACAAAAAGGTTATTTACGGTCCAGATCCCATTTACGCTTGCTTATGTTCTCTCCTGGACCGGAATTGAATTTATTTAAAATTCCTGGACCTTGAACAACCCTGCTTAAAGGTACCCTTAAATGAGAAGGTGTCTTACATTTTGACTGCGAAGTTCTTTACTTTGAGAAAGTGTGGCTTACTTTTTGCTACGCTACTCAAGGTGGCTAGGGTGACCAGATGTCATCTTTTATCCGGACATGTCCTCCTTTTTAGGTGTCTGTCCGGCGTCCTGGCGGATTTTTTAAGAATCGGTAAATGCCCTCTTTTTTTTTGGAAAAATGTTTCCACTTATAACGATCAACCAGGTGTTATTTTACATGTAAAGCCTATCTCTTGAGGCGCGATAAATATTCTATCAATGCTAATTGACCACCTGGGAGCTCAACCACTATGATTTTGTCCAAATGAGCCTTCAACTCGTCCCAGACTGCAGTTCCATTTCGAGTTATACATGATACGCGACACAGAAACGCGGAATGAGACATTTGATTATTAAGTAATATTTACATTTATGAAATACCAAAGTGCGAGCCTCCGTGGCGGAGTGGTTAGCACACAGCGCTACGATGAAAAAGGTCCCTGGTTCGAATTTCAGTTGGGTATCTCACCCCACAGAAAATCAATTCCAACCTACAGTTGCACTAGTCTATACAAAGGAGAACAATTGTTTTGCAAAAATAGGGATCCAGGGCTGGAATATATTGTTGTTATAGATTGTTGCAAGAAGCACATTTTATATACGTACCTATTTATGAAATTTATGGTAATGGCAAATGTGCTGCAATTTTTTGCGGTGTCCTCCTTTTTCGCCATGCCCTGTCCTCCTTTTTGAATGTATGTGTCTCGTCACCCTACCTATGGCCAGCACTAAGTTGACCAGATTCTCCAGAGGAGAAGGGTGGGGGGGGGGGGGGGTTCTAACTGAGACAATTCAGTTTATACTCAAGGCAGGAGATGCAAAACCACACCAAGCGCACCATGAGGCGGTTTAGCATCTTGAAAGACAAATCAGGAAATGTATATGACTCAAAAACTCAAATGAAGTAACAACGAGTAAATATTGTTTATATTTTTAAAATTCGATAAAGAGATTCTCTCGGCCATGGCAGTTTCGGACATCCTTCCCAACGTCACTCTTATCTTCAATCTCTGAAGATGAGAGTGACGCTAGCCCTCGAAAGTTCGGACGGATATCCGAAACTGACCCGTCTGATATCCAGAGAAAACCTCTTTACTATTCGCCGCCAGGAAAATTGCGGCAATTATTTCAATGTTTTATTTATATTGCCAGGATAAAATTATATAGCCTAGATAGTGACGTATGAGGAGTCCACTAAATCACTGTGACACATTTCTAGGCTATGGAGGAAGGGAGAAATCTAGGCTCTCATGAACGACGTGTATAAAGTGACTTGACTACGCACCCACTTTGCTCGTTCTTGGCATCTTCAAGGAAGCAAAGTTGCTAGCTTCTACAGAGCATTCCCTGACATTCGCTACGAGACTCGGCGGCAAGCGGCCCGGCGTCAGCGCTAGTCTTTCCCGGTGAATGGGGTCCGCGACAGTCGCACGCTACGGTCTGTTTTTTTTCGCTCTCTTTCCCTTTCTGTTGACGTTGCAGACTGACGCCAGTATAATCCTCCCTCGGAAGTTGTGTTGTGTTGTGTCGTGTCCGTGTGTTGAAGATTGTGGCTAAATATGGTACCACAAGTTTACATTAGATCAAAGGATTTATCTTGTCGAGTGTTACTTCGGAAAGAGGAATTGTGGAGAAGTGCGACAACGTTTTGCAACGAAATTTCCTGGTGTTCCACTTAGGACCACTATATTAAACCTCGTAAAAAAAAAGTTTAAGAGTAACAGGGTCAGTTCTGAATAAAAGTGGAAAGAAAAATGGGGAAATCTAAAAAAATAAGTATACAAAGACAATCCGCACACCATCCGTGAGTCAAGAGAGAGTATTGTACGAGAAATCGGGAGAATTACCGTAGACGAACATGCACGTGTAAATGCCAATTTCCTTCGGAGATGCCAGGAATGTGTTGCAGCAGAGGGACATCATTTTCAACACCTTCTGTAGTCAATGTTAGTACACAATATGAAAACTGTAATTTTAATAGCAGACTCTAGGGACTGTCGCGGACCCGTTCACCGAGAAAGACAAGCGCTGATGCCGGACCGCTTTCCGCCGAGTCTCGTAGTAAATGTCAGGGAATGCTCTGTAGTAAAACATGGGCGCGTCCAGTATCCGAGTGCTCAGTGAGCAACGTGATCGCTCAGCTACTTGACGGCCAAATAAGCGTTCCTCGGCGAGCGCTGCTCACTTGGTCGCTGAGCGAACTTGAACTTTGCTCGCCACAGAATATAGTGTTTCTGTGTTTTGAACTGTGTGAAGATGACGGCTAATGAAGTGCTTGTGATAGCGGCTTGCGATATAGCGTAATATTGTATAAAAATAAAAGTGTTGCTTATTCCAAATATACACCGTAGTTTGGAAAGTTTTGCAAGGGTGTGAAAAAGAACATTTCGACAGTTTTTTTCCACATCGATCACTTTCATAATTAGCCACATTGATCACAGATATTTTGATCCAGGGGGTGCCCATCCCCCCCAAATTCTATCATTTGCGCCCTCAAACCATATCGTAATCCCCACAAAGTATTTAATTACGGCAGCGCGTCTACCGAAAGTAACTTTTTTTTAAAGCTTTACCTATACTTGATCTGCGCTTCCTCCCTAAACAGGGGTGCCCATCACTCAAGACCGCCCCTAAAATCATTCATCATAATCCCCCGAAAGTAGTTTGGAAAGAATAAGTAATAATTGATGTCTATTTAAATGAAATGCCATGTTAAACTGTCCATATTTTTAAATTGTTCGATTTTCGAAAAAACCTAAAGCTAGCACATTGATTGGTTAAATGTAGTAAATTAAATTCTGTAAATATGCATATAAATGGTGTTTGTGACTGGGTTTATAAAACACGATTTGAGTATTTGGCACAAATTGTTACACAATTTAAGATAAAGATAGAAAATTCAGCCTTGGCAAACCAAATAACAGGCTCCAGCCGTATGACCGATTCAATTATTATTTCACGAGACATTACAGAACCCTAGCTCGAAATTCTCTCAGGACGATAATAAAATATGGTTCCTCTTTCAAAGACCTCACCCCCCACCCCACCCACGCCTGTTTTCTTGGGTAAATATAATTATTTTAGTAACACATAACAATAATTACGTGGATTTTACCTTCAGTGTAAATTTAACTTATTAAAGTAAAATTTTCCTGTGACAAGAATTAGAAATGCGGATTCGATATATTTTTGTTTGAAATGATGCACCTGCTTTAACTTAAGCAGGATGCCAACACTAAGCATTATATTTTAAGAAGTGATGTTATTAATTAATATGGAGATTATCGCTTATGTCTTGTAATGCAGCTACAGTATAAAACTTCACATTCACCTGAGTAAAGCGCCTACGACGCGTCCTCGCTACATACACCATTGCGAGCGAAGCGAACAAGAAAAGTTTTACATCCATTTCTTTGCAGGCTTTCTAAGTCTATTAATTTAATGGGGTGTCAATACTTTCTTAGGATCCCGTGATATTTAGTCTTTCCCAGCTTCTCTTTTGGCTCGTTTGGGGTCGAAAACTTGCTAAATACAGTCACCAAAATTTAATGTTATAACTCTCTCTCCACTATAGAAATCCCTTGACAATCTAAGATTTAACACTTTATCAAGAGCTTTCTATCTCCCCCTTTAAATTTAATACTCAATCCTAACACCAACATTTCCATGCCAATTTTGGACTTACTGTTGATATTGAAGTGTGAATATTGCCTCCAAAAAATTAATTCCGTCTCCATACAAGAATTTCCGCAACAGTCTATAGGACAATAGTAATACACAAGAATTTGATTGGATTGATTTGTTGTTTTAAGTCCACTTTATGCACAGTAAGGCTAATCGGGACTGGACCTACAGTTTAAAGTGGGATCCGAATCACTGTGTGCCTCCACCGGGAATCGAAACCGGGAGCCCTTGATTACAAGGCGACGACGCTACCACTGCGCCATCGGGGAGGCCCTACACAAGAATTGGATGCCCCCTTCAATTTAATGCTCAATCCCCCCCCCAACTTAAATACTCGCTATAATCAAAGACCTAGAGTTGGATTCTGTCCCCCCAACGTTTAATGCAGAATCCCCCTCCCAGAACCCACGTGTCAATTAAGGTCTAATATGTAAGAGTTGGATACCCCTCCCTTTCGATAATACCCTTAAACGCTTTCTTTTCTTCATTTAATGAATTAAATATGGTGCATTTAAGGTGTAAAATTTTTACATATATTTTGGAAATAAGGGTTGAATTTTATATTATTTGAAGGGTAAAAATGTACCCCAAAAATCTCGATGGCGCAACCTGCACCATAATCCCCCCGTGAGCACCCCTGTTTTGATCAATGAGCGATCACACAGCGTCAAGTAAATGATCTGTCTGCTCAACGAGAGAAAATCTTGCTCAGCGAGCGTCGCTCAGATACTCGACGCGCCCGGTGTTGCTAGTTCATAAGAAATCATGTTGCTAGCTTCTAAAGCCGACTTTAGACGAAAGCATTTCCTTTAACATTTTTACTAGCTTAAATGCTATGTAAATGCTTCCAAAAATCTTTTAACACATAACACTTTACACGAAAGCTTTTCATGGAACATTTCTGTTAGCTGTTGAGATTACAGTGTATGATACATACAGCACGATAGGCACATCGAGTTTCACCATATATGGCGAGTGCACGATGTTCACAATTGAACAAACTAAAATATTATTCCATACGTGTACAGTAAACGTTGTAAATTATATATTTAATCAGCGCCATGCTTCTCTACCTAAAACCACTTAATACGAAGCGTAATTCTTCTCGGTTCAATAATTATCGTGTTTTAAAAATGTGAAGTGATACGTTGTTTACATCTCACGCGGCCGCCATTACAACTGCGCTCGTGACCTAGAGGTCCCTTCTGATTGGTTACGCTACGAAAAATGATTCGGACCGAGCCTATCCTTGAGAAATGCCATGAAATTGATATTTCGTCTGTAATTTAGTCTATGGGCTTCAGGCTTCCCAGATAGCTAGCCTAAAATATACAACCCTGAGCCTAGATTTGTTGCATTGCTACATCCTTGCATAATGTTTGAGAGGAAGCATTCTATACAATCTTAATATTACACATACGATTTGTCTAATTTATCAGATGATGACAATGCTAAAATCAAACTATTCAGAAAATATTACGCACTTAGCTTGAGAGTTAAAAACCGTGACAATTATTGTGAGGACGTATTCGCGGGGTGGGTCCGGACAACCCCCCCCCCCCCCGAAAGACTTACCAAGTGCTAAAATAAAATGGAAAATGTACTTTTCAGCATAATACTGTATTCGATTGTACTATTATCGAAGGTTATTAATTTCCTATGAACTTGGAAGGCAAGGGTTATTATTATATTTAATTATTACAATTATTGTTATTCTATTTGGATCATAGTGCTTTGAAGGACAGTGCCAAAGACTATTTATGCACACTACTACTCATAATAATATGCATAAAATATTAATCAGGAATTTACTTTTCGTTAACTGAATGTAACATTTTTTTTAATTATTCGATAAATATTCAATTCTTTATCTTTGACATTAATTCCCTTGTTTTTATACAAATTATGGCGACCTTAAGTACACGCAATCTAGATAATAAATATATGATGTGATATATATATATTCTTATACCATATTTTTTACGAATTCATGTAATAATAAAAATGCAATATAAATAAATTTACATATTTTAATTAATATTTAATTTAAACATTTATTATTATTATTATTATTATTATTATTGTTGTTGGGACACTTGGTTCGGACCCCCCAAATATATTTATAGATACGTGCCTGGCCCTTACATCTGGCGGGGTAACCGGCTTTATAACAGTGACCCACTGTTGCCGCGTTTACCTACGAAGTAATTCGCGGTCAAACAGGCAAAATTACGCCCACCGCTTGGGCAAGAAGCGACCACATTACAGTCCCTCCTCCCCCGAAGCAGCCAGCAGGAAAACAGGATTTTGTCAAAATAACAGTTCTGCGCTGTGATTGCACACCGGTTAGCACGCCGTCCCAATAATAAATCTATTGGGACACCCGAGTGTGTCTCCGCAAAAACTGGGCCACAATGACGGTACGCTCCTCACAAGAGCCTCACGCACGGTGCGTGGCTGGCGATACGCACAAAATAACCCCCTCTCCCCGTTTTCACCATAATGACTCGCACATTGGCGAAGCAACCGATGTCCCCGATGAGTGACAGGTTGACAGCCAACAACACACGGGCTTCCCTCTTCCCTCAGTCCCTCTTTCAGCGGAGTCTGCGACAGGAGCACATCACATCGCACAACACTCGCGGATCCATTTTTGCAGTGAGAAGTACCGCCAAGATACATACACACCTTGAAGGAGCCATGCCGGGTCAGTGACAACATGGTGCGAGCACTCCTGCTGCTTCTGTTGGTGCTGCTGGTGGTGCAGCTAACAGAGCCGGCGCGCGGGGGCGGTCGAGGTAGAGGAAAAGGTGGAAGGAGGGGGGACTTTTCCAGGTTCCCCATGCACTTCCAGTTTAGGAACCCAGCCAGCGCAAACTACTATAATAATCCTAATGTAAGTATGCACCATTGCTATGTAACTAAAGCATGGGCGTCAAATCGAAGATGTCGACCAGTGACATATGCAGAAGTTTGTCAAAAGGAGGTTCATTTTTAAAATTATTGCATTATCTAGGGTGACCAGACATACTCCTTTAGAGGTTCATATACTCTATACTCTTTTCAGTTTGCAAAAATCCCAAATATACTATTTTCCTTGCTATTTAATTTCATTCATTATTTTACGCGTAAAAATGCCTTAAAATCCACAGAACGGAAAACGTCAAGATGTCAACAAACTGAAGTACTGAAACTCCTTGACTCAAGAATTTCCTATGAACAATTTCAAGTGTCATTTTCATATTCCATCAACAAGCAAAACATATTTCAAATTCATTGGAATTTAATGATAATGATTAGGGCTGAGCCGATACCACTTTGAACCGATGCTGATACAGATACTTGAAAATTGGAATAATTAAAATTTGTTCAAAATATTGATCAATATTGGTGTGTAAATATTGTCCTCCAATTATATGCATCAACATACCAAGAAATTTGCTTTAGAATATTCAAGAATTGCATCAGAATATTAAAATAGATATTATGTAGTCAAAATATAGTTTCTTGTGCAAAATTAGTGTAAAATAAAAAGGAAGTTTTAATTTTGAATAATTTACAGGATAATTAGACTGTCAAGAAGTCGCGCGGGATTTTTGCGGACCCCGTGAAAAAGCAAAATGCATGCGCACCTTCAACCTATCGACTATACTCTTTTTGGTCAACAAATATCTGGTCACCCTACATTATCGGTATTTTAAATTATGTTATTATTATTATTATTATTATTACTAGTAGCAGCAGTAGTAGCAGTAGCAGTTTTAGTTTAGTTTATTTTAGCATCCAATAAGTTTATTATATGAATAATATAGTACTTGTTACAGCCAAGATTACATAATAGTTACTTCTAACATTAGTAGCAGTAGCAGCATACGCAGTAGTATAAGAAACTTCAAAATGTGTGAAAGTTACAAATTAACAGTGTTTCAGTGTAGCAAATTATGAAAGTTTCGTACCAAATTCGATATCTCAAGACCATTTTTAAACAATGACGCAAAATGAGGTGAAATAAAGTGCTTCGTTTATAAATTGCCGACGCCCATGCACTGAAGATTTCATGGTTCGGTTTATCCCCCAAACTTCGCTGTGGACAGAGATTGTAAAGAAGTTTTGGCGGGAACCGAACCAGGTTAAAGCTTATCGCCTATAATACTCTGGCATTCCTGAACACTGACGTCTTTGCCGCAGCCTTTCTATCTACCCTTTGGCGAGTTCAATCTAACCGTGATCACCCTTTCCCGTTCCATTCAGATCCTGCTCAGCATTGATCGCTACAAGCCAAGGCTTAATCACGATTTTCCATCGGGGGATAAGTGAACTATTTAGGAGGGTGTAAGGGTAAATGCAGAATAGAAATAACCATAAATTTGGTTCTCGTGAAAATTTTAGGGCGCGTTGAGGAGTACCTTGAATCTTAGAGGGACTTCCCGATGGGCTAGCGAGTGATTAGCGTGATGGATCCGTGTTCTGGAGGGTGTAGGTTTATGTCTCACCGCCAGCCGAGTTGGCAACAGTAGCAAAGGTTCCAGAAACTGCCGCCCACCCTTTCCGGGCCTTCCCAATGGCTTTAAATTTCTTACACATTTGTGACATTTTACGTCGCTTTGTACCTTTCTACATTAATCGCGAGTATGATAAGTAGGGATAGATTGATATTGGCCGATGTAGTCATATCGGTGTAAAATTGTGTAACTTTACAGATCCAATATATATCTACAAATCGATTGCGATTTAGTGCCAATTTCTGACGCTTTGTTATTTTTATGAACACAAAAGACCAATTCACATTGGTTTTGTCAAGTATGATAATGTCCAAATATGTAGTTTCTCCTTCTAAGCCTAAATCGAAACTTACTGGAAGCCAGAGGCGTCTCGTGAACGCATGCGTCAATTGTGGGAAAAAGGACAGCTTGCTCTGCGACGACATTCATGAGCGTTTCTTCATTCTAATTTCTTCATATAGGAGAAGTATTTATTTTACACGAGAGCGCTCAACTAAGCTTATATTACATTTCTTGGATCTGAAGTGAAAGAAATTAATAATTCTTTTCCCACAATTGACGCATGCGTCACTTCAGATCCAAGAAATGTAATATAAGCTTAGTTCAGCGCTCTCGTGTAAAATAAATACTTCTCCTATATGAAGAAATTAGAATGTAAAAATGCTCATGAATGTCGTCGCAGAGCAAGCTGTCCTTTTCCCAACAATTGGCGCATGCGCAGCATGCACCGCATGCGTTCACGAGACGCCTCTGCTGGAAGCTAATGAACCATTCATTGTTCGTTAAGATACATTTGCAATTTTATAATGGGTCGGTAGAATGTGTTAAAATTTCAAATCGGTTCATTCCTACTTTTCACTGAAACATTATATTTACTCTTTCCTGCACGTAACAACAGTGTTGTTGATACTTTGTGCTTTATTTCAGGGTGCGAAAATTACAAAATCATCTCACTTCGAGACAGATTACATGTTGGGGCGGAAGATAACGTTCTTCTGCATGGCACAAGGCCTTCCACGGCCTCACATTACATGGTTCAAAGACGGGATCGAGCTGTTTGCCCACACCTTCTTCCAGGCAAGTATACACAGTCACAAATTACACAGACAAAAGGTACTTACTACATGTCTACCAGAGTACTGCAGGGAGACTATTTCGCTCGAGCGCTAAATAGTTCACACGGACGACGCTAGATGGTGTACGGAATCGAGATAGTCTTCGATTGAGCGAATAACGCTCGAACAGGCAAAACGAGCGATATACGCTCGAAGCCCAGTAGTACACGAATAACCAGGGTTGGTATGTTTAAAACACATTGCTTTGTTTTTTTCTCAAATGTTTAGAACGTTTTAAACGAAGTGTTTTAAACATGATTTTTTCAGACTTGTTTAAAACACATTTTGATACTTGATGTTTGATAGTTTGTGGTTATTTGCGTGTTTTGTAACTGTGCCTTTTCATTCAATGCGTGTCACTCTATTTACTGTGCATAAAAATCTGTTCAGTGGCTGAAAATGTATGTTGAATTAACAAAGAAATGTATCATGATGATGAATACCCGTGGGTCACGTTTAAAACACCTGCTTATGTTTATTTTACAGGTGTTTAAAATATTTTAAAACTGAATACTACGTGTAAAAAACTGTTTTGTTCCTCACTTAACACACTGCAAAATGCACATTGTTATTAATGTCAGTATTGTTGCATTCACGATAAAATGTGGTATTAAAAAAAAGTAGCTATCACGTGGAGTCACTGGGGCCTGGCAACTGTGGATTAGTTGAAGCTTCTGGACAGCCTACATGCGAGATTTAGGACTAACATAAATGTGTATTTTAAGAAGTTAGTGAAGCATTTACTTTATAATAGGAACACAATTCATCCTTGGATGATTAATAGATTTCTTATTAACCATTTTTCTTAGAAAATAAGTCTTCTTGGCATTATGTTTTACACGTTTTATTTATTTAAAACAGGTTTTCTTGGTTCTTGTTTAAAACAAAAAAAACTGTTTTGTTTCTTTTTTAAAAAACACAAACTTTGTCAACCCTGCGAATAACCGTCATTTGTCTGTCCCAGTGGGCTTCCAAATATTGATTGTGAGGTGAAAGAGGCGGTGAAATTGAAACTCAAGTAAACATAGGCATTATCTCCATGACATTACCATTATATGAAAATGAAACTGATGATTGTGGGCTGAAACTGCCAGGACGAATATTTTACATATGTATGTCTCTACGATTATTATTGCCACATTAAAATGATATTCTATTGTAAATGCTCGAGCGTGGGAGCGAGTACAAGCGACAAGGGATAGCCACCTGCTAGTGTGTTCCAGAACAACTTTCTAATAGTCTGGAGGGGAGTAATGTTTGTGTATATATATCGTCCTGTTTTGTACCTTGTTACATTTGTACTTGGTGCAGAGTCTGAAGAAGACCTTGCTAGAAGGTTGAAACGTTACGTTAGTTTATGTTTTATAATAAAATAAATTTCTGCCTTGGTCAGCATATTGAGTTTTTCATTACAAGGCTGTATACGTCACGAGGAGGCTCAGAAAAAAAGCCCCGTAAAATTATGAAAATTCATATTGTGTTAACACCCTCTGATTAAAAAAAATTGAAATTGTACATAAACCTTTTTCTGTAACGTAATAAAAACTGAGAAGTAATTATCAATTATCATCTTGTTTCAGGTCCACGAATGGCTGATTGGGGAGGACATTATTAAATCAAAGATGGAGATTGATCCCACGACCCAGATGGATGCGGGCTACTACGAATGCCAAGCGGACAACAAGTATTCCATCGACAGAAGGGGCTTTCGAACCGATTACGGCATGAACACGTACTGATTGCGGCTCGCCAAGAGTTTAATCTCGAATAAGACTTGCGTGATTAATGTTATACACCGTTTATATAAACGTTATACACTTGACTGAACCGCCTTGTAACCTGTGAAATCGTCACTAATATTTTGCCCAACGCATACCACATTTTGGCAATTCTTAGAACCCACATCGTATAGCAATACGATGTTCACTTCTTATAAACTTATAAACTCCGAATTATTTCATTTGTATTGTAATTTTGTGACGAGAAATAAAATTAAATGCTACATTTTTCCATAATATGCTCTAAAAATATATACTTTGGTTTTCTTTAATGCCCAGAAATAACACATTTCGTTATGTAATTTAGTTACAAAGTGGGATCACTATAGAACCTTTTCCTTTATTTTAGAACAGTAAGTCTAATTTCTTATGCACATTTGTTACATATAACTAATAACAATGATGTGTTTTCCCTCTAATTTATCGCAAAGTTCAAAAGATAGAGGTATTTAGTAGTAAGTAATATAAAAACCAGCTGCTGCTTCCTGCAACTTACTGACATAATGTGATTTACTGAGCTTTCGAAGAAGGAAGTAATTGAGGTGAAAGTTCTGGACAGGATAATATAGAAGTTCTTGATCATACTTTCGTGAAACTAATTTTTAAAAAAAATGTATGGTGTCATGTATGGAAGAGATCTCTTGGCAATATGTGCCACTTGGTTTGAAAACCACATAATTCTGACAAAATGTGTGTTCAAAAACTGGCCAGTAATCTTTGAGAAAGTTTGTGTTCACACGCATTACTTCTGCACTAGCTTGTTTCCCCCAAAGAATCGTATGTAAAAACAGTGTGGTATTTGTAGGGAGGATGGGGGAATTTCCCCCTCTGGATACTTATGTCCCCTCTCTGCTTGATAAATGTTATAAATGTTTGGGGGGGGGGAAACAATAAGTTATTTGTATGAGTGGAACAATAGTACACGAAGATAGCCTACATGGAATTTTTGACGCAAACGCGATAGCCCTTTACGAAGTCATTTTTTAAAGAACAGTGTGTTTTTTTAAAAAATAATCAGTTAGATTTATTTGTGAAGCTAGGATGTTAGTGAAAGAAGTGAGCATTACGAGTTCCAGACTCTGCTATATCAGGAATCTGCTTCAAAATGAACGAAATCTGATAAAGCTGGTGGCAGTGAAGGCTGTGTTGATCAAAGGATCGGTTTTGAAAATTTGCAAGTGCATCTACACAAGATGGAGGTAGTAGTCAAGTGTGGAGTTTCTTTGTTTGTTGCCCATGAGAGATTTAACAAATGTAAAATTACGTGGCCATGGATGGCTTGATGTATATAGTGATGAAGTTACATATACATTATCTTTCATTGCCCACCTAACAAATTTTCACAATTAACAAGCTAATAGAACTTGTGTTAAGCTCCTGGGTCCTGAGATGCAAGTTAATTAGTAACTTTTATGATTTCGCAAATGTAACAGTAATTTAGCAAAGTAGTCTTGGGTGCTATTTTTATGGGGTAGAAAACGTTTTGATTCTGTCTCCTCACAAAAGTTATGCCCAAGTTTGATTCAGATCTCCAAAAGTTAGGTTTCTGGCGGTGGGCATCAAAATCTCACTTTAAAAACTGTAGGCAAAGTCCCGATTAGCTGCTCTGATCATAAAGAGGATTTGGCCATTTCTTTCTGTCAAGATACAAATTTACATCGGTAATTTTTCATCAATTATTAAAAATATGTTTTGTTCAAAGATATTTAAAAAAGTTCAGTGACATAAAACGAAGTGTTGAGAGACCCCATTTACCAATTAAAATTGTTACCTTGTAATAAAGTGGTCCTGGGTTCGATACCCGGTGGAGGCACAGAGTGGTTTGGTTCCCACTTTAAAACTGTAGGTCCAGTCCCGATTAGCCTTACTGTGCATAAAGGTGGACTTAAAACACCAAATCAACCAATCATATTATATATATATATATATATATATATATATATATATATATATATATATATATATATATATATAATATCGGGTCTCGCAACAACATATATAAGCATTATCTCATGCTGTCTCTAGACAGTTGGCAGAATTCCCCCCCCCCCTTCTTGAAATTTCTTAAATACCACACTGTGTAGAAATGATGTCCTAAAATGTGCGTATGTTGCAGCACTGTAAGAACAGTAATAAAACACTTATCAACATTCATCATATCGGTTTACCACCTATCACCTAACCAATCTATACAGAATCGAATACAAATTCTTCAACACGACACATCCGTCCATATGAAAGCAAATACTAACATTAACGGCAGCATGGATCTGTTGATAACATGTTGTTCATCAGATTTAGCTTTATTGCAGTGTTCCGAGGTGCTTATCGAGGAGAAACATATATCCAATTTCGCCGGCAAGTAGGGTAATTCCATTCGTCACACGGGCCACGTTCAAGCGACACAATAACTAAATGACGGCACTAAACCAGTGGTTCTCAACCTTTTTCAGTCCGGGACCCACATTGAAGGACATTACTTGTAGGCAGTAATGCTTGTAGGGGTGTGCACCCAGTTTATAATCATATTTTTGCTAACACTGAGTACTTTGAGAAGCCTCCTTTTACGCTTGCTTAAACAAATTACATATACTTCATTCTAGAAAAGTAAATAAGTAATTTAAAAGACTAATTTACTCTAGTCTAACATCTAACCAAACATATACGCTGAAATTGAAAGCATTTTTTCTTTACTCACCGAATTAATGCGATTGTTGGGGCTGCCTCTTCCGCATAAGCTGGGGGTATGTTGGGTTCAATGGTGGTTAACTTAAGTCGTAAATCTGAAAGTGCATTTCTGTACTTGCTTTTCACTTGAACCAGAGATGAAAATACCTTTTCTCACAAATATGAGGTGGAGAACGGCATAAGTAACTGCGACCGAAACGAAAACGGCAGATATCAGATTTCCTTGAGTTAAACATCAGAGAGATGCCGGTAAAAAGCAATGCTAGAGCGCGACTAACATAAATGCAGAGTTTAGACTACGTACAACACGGGTTGAATTTAAATTGTTAAAACAATATACTTATTTATCTTCGTAATTTAAATGTAATAGGTTTTTAAGACAGTAAATAATTTTTCGAGCAGACTTTGCGACCCACCAAACGCCCGCTCGGGACCCAGCAGTGGGTCGTGGCCCATAGGTTGAGAAATGATGCACTAAACAGTATATAGTGCAAATAATAACACATACCGAGTGTCATCGCACAACCATTCACGCTATATAGGCAGACATTAAAGTGAAAAAGGTTTCTTAATGTAGTTTTTCTCTTTGAATCCTCAAATCGACGCTACGAATCCTCGAAAAACTTAATTTTATGCCGCCAACCGTGCAGTACAGGCTCACAATTGCCGCTGATTGATAACGTTATAATTACATACTGTAAACAAAAACTATGGGTTATCTATAAATATACAGGCACATAGAACCTTGGTACGTCAAAGTCGCATATTAATGTCGATCTGGTTGAAGTAAATTTAAAAAAGGAAAGTCACGAGTCTCTCGATCGGAACGAGAGTATTAGAGAATAGACAGCGACAACAGTGTAGTGTGAGCAAAGGGTCAGGTGATGAGTTGAGATGACGTCAGCGTCTAGTCAGGGACCAACCTTAGAGAAAATGTGTTGGAAAATTGTTAATTGTTATTTCAGTATTATATTCCATTCCAACTAAACCTTTCCATGAACCCATACAGCACACATCTCCAAGGGACGTCCATAGGATATCCACAATGTCCAGATCACATCCATGGGACGTCTATGGGATATCCCGTCCTGGATATTCATGAGATATGTGGTATTACGTCCACGTGTTGCCACAAATTTGACATAAATGTTTTGATATCCATGTAAAGATTCAGTCATAGTATCTAGTCTCAATTGTGTTAGCACTTAAACTCTGTTATGCAGTAATAAATCGTAAATTAAAAACATCTCCCACAGGATGTCCAAAACATGTTCAAAATTGATCCACAGAATGTCCGAAACATATCCAGAATGTCCAAAACACATCGAAAAATGATCCACAAAATGTCCAAAACACATCCTTCCTGGATATCCTATGGACGTCCCCTGGACGGACATATGGATATCCAGGGGACGTCCTATGCATGTCTACTGGACATTCCGGGACATCCTATGGATATCCAGAATTTCCGCACGAATATCCAGAAGTCGTCCATTAGACGTCTCCTGGATATGTGTGCGCTGTGATAGAATGTTCCTATATTCAAGAAATACTTCTTTTGCTTAAATATTATGGGTCATCATACCAGAAAGTCTGTAAATAAACTACCTGCAAAATGAAGTAAAATTTGCGAGAAGCAATAAGCTAAATTTGCGTCATACAGCAACATAATGAAAAATATATTTAGCATGTCATGCAATCCAATTATAAGCAATTTCGAGCAACTACGTTCTGCTATTTTATGAAGATCCCCAAAGATTAATTCCTTACATCCAGGCCACAGGATACAATATTTGCGTGTCGTTGCAGTTACATTCCCCATTCACAGAAAAAAATAATGTTTGAGTCGACAAAACAGGTTTGGTAGCATTTACCAAATGTGGAAATTTTGACCAAATTTTTTTGTAACTCTAAGCAAATGGGTATGATTATTAAAAGAATTTGGTTTTGGTGACAATCATTTGTTAAACAAATGTTTGGTTGCCGAAAATTATTTGCCTGGACGTTTCAAACAAACCTTTTCCTGGGTGTTGCAAAACATGAAAACAATCAACAATAATTATTGTAATTTATAATTAAGGTCATTCAGCACCCCGGAATCTACAATAAGATTTACTTTTGTTCATGGACGTTCGGAGAGGGGGGAAGGGGACACTGCCCTTCCGGAAAAGGGATATAGAATTTTAGATCGACAAATCGACATTTCAAATACTTAGGAGTAATATTAACAAGTGAAAATTATATTAAAGAGGAAATAAAAAGTAGGCTTAATTCAGGAAATGCATGTTACTTCTCTCTTCATAAACTTTTGTCTTCTCGTTTAATATCTAAGAAACTAAAAGTTGAAATATACAAAACAGTAATTTTGCCTGTAGTATTATATGGGTGTGAAACTTGGTCCCTTACATTGAAAGAGGAACATAAATTGAGAGTATTTGAAAATAAGATCCTTAGGAAAATCTTTGGACCTAAAAGGGATGGGGAGACAGGTGAGTGGAGAAGGTTACATAATTTAGAAGTACATAATTTGTATTCATGTCCCGATATCATTAGAATAATTAAATCAAGAAGACTTAGGTGGGCAGGCCACGTGGCACGAATGGGAGAGGAAAGAGGAGTTCACAGGATTCTTGTTGGGAAACCTGATGGTAAGAGACCTGTAGGAAGGCCAAGACGAAGATGGAGGGACAACGTTGAGATGGACCTAAAGGAAATCGGTAGGGATGGAAAAGAGTATATAGATCTTGCTCAAGATAGGGACAGATGGAAGGTCTGTGTTGCTGCATCCAGGAACCTTCGGGTTTAAGAAGGCTAGAGAGTTAGTTAGTTAGTCAAATCGACATTTCACATTGCAGGTAAAAGGGCTTTGTGAGGGGGTAACACCATTATGCCTCGTTTACACCCCTCCCCCTGAACAAAATCCTGTGGCCCTGCCCTAGAGAGATGCAAATCAGGCACTCGACCGAAACCCCGGGCCAGGTAAAAATAATTGTGTATATTGTATAGGGAGCTGGTGCTTTCAATTAAGCAAACTAATCTTATTTATCCTAACTTCACGGATTGTTGTGGAATGCTTAAAAGTATCCAAAATTACTGAAATCCTATTCTAAATAAAATACTATATGAAATCATGTTCAAATACTTCAATCAAAAATATGTAGTTAATATGCAATATTCGTTTAGTTACAGAATGAAGTCACGAAGTGAAGGAATTATTTTAGGTGAGTGTAAATTCACTACAGGGTCAAAATTCAATGAAACGTAAACAAAAGAGGATTATGATATAAAATGTTATTGGTTATCATTAAAAATTACCACTCTGATACGTAAGCTAATAGGTTCATATTGAATAACCAATTTTTCTAATTAAATATAATTAACGTTGAATCAGTGGCACTGTGGGACTGAAAAAAAATATTAACCTTCCATAATTCTTGACTTAACCTTCAACATATTCTACTTATTGCTCGTAGATAATATTACGAAATATATAAATATTAATAGCTTATTAATTGATTGGGTTTATTTTACGTTGCTTTTCTGAACTTTTTGGTTAATCACGAAGATGATGATGAGTGATTAATTGATTTTAAAATTTTGGGTGTGTCAGCCCCTTTCCTGAACTAAAGTAGTACAACTAACAACTGTAACGTCTAAGGACTAAAATATTCTAACTTGGGCTAAAAGCTGAGGCTGTAAAAGGGCACCCAGTACACATGAGGAAAAAACACAGTCCTCCGAGGATTATACTGGCCGTAGTTCCATACGCCAGAGCTCGTTAGTCTGCAAGAAGCCGTTTCCGGGATGTACTACAAAGAACACTGATGCCCAGGTCGGGATCCGAACCTGGGACCTTTGTCGTCGCTGCGAGCAGTGATAACCACTCCGTCACGGAAGTCTGTTGTTTATTAATTGTAATATGTTGAAATTGTAATTGTATAGGCCATATGACACCTGTACTTGAGACTAAGAAACAAAAATCAGTTTTTTTGGACGTCTGAGAAAGTTTTTGTTATAGACCCTTCGTATATTGTGTGGTATTAAGCAGGGCTTTTAAAAGGCTCAGCAACCCATAAATTCTAATTGGTTCTATTGAGTTCCGCTGCAGGACCGGAACATTTTTTCTAGCCCAATTTTAATTCGGTCCAAGTTGCGTGTTGTTTCAATAAAAAAGTTCCTGGACCGTATTTTAATTCATCCTGGAAAAAGTTTCCTGGACCGTATTTAAATTGAGCCGGAAAAAAGTTTCCTGGACCGTATTTAAATTGAGCCTGGAAAAAAGTTTCCTGGACCGTATTTAAATTGAGCCGGAAAAAAGTTTCCTGGACCGTATTTAAATTGAGCCTGGAAAAAGGGTCCCTGGACCGTATTTAAATTGAGCCTGGAAAAAAAGGTTCCTGGACCGTATTTAAATTGAGCCTGGAAAAAAAGGTTCCTGGACCGTATTTAAATTGAGCCTGAAAAAAAAGGTTCCTGGACCGTATTTAAATTGAGCCTGGAAAAAAGGTTCCTGGACCGTATTTAAATTGAGCCTGGAAAAAAGGTCCCTGGACCGTATTTAAATTGAGCCTGGAAAAAAGGTTCCTGGACCGTATTTAAATTGAGCCTGGAAAAAAAGGTTCCTGGACCGTATTTAAATTGAGCCTGGAAAAAAATGTTCCTGGACCGTATTTAAATTGAGCCGGAAAAAAGGTTCCAGGACCGTATTTAAATTGAGCCGGAAAAAAGGTTCCTGGACCGTATTTAAATTGAGCCGGAAAAAAGGTTCCAGGACCGTATTTAAATTGAGCCGGAAAAAAGGTTCCTGGACCGTATTTAAATTGAGCCGGAAAAAAGGTTCCTGGACCGTATTTAAATTGAGCCGGAAAAAGTTCCTGGACCGAATTTAAATTCAGTCGGAAAAAAGGTTCCTGAACCGAATGTAAATAATTTACAAATAAAAAGGTTATTTACGGTCCAGAACCGATTTACGCTTGCTGATTTTCTCTCCTGGACCGGAATTGAATTTATTTAAATTTCCTGGACCTTTAACAACCCTGGTATTAAGTCCCACACCCTGATGCTTTTGTTACGTAAAATGTCATTGTGAGCAATGAAATTTGGAAAAATTTCGAGAGTCCAAGCTCTTTGAGCCCTTGTCTAGCTATGCCAATGTTCTGCGTTAGAGCACCGAAAAGATTTGATTTTTGTTATTTAGCGTCGCTTTTCTTCCACTTTTGGCTTACCGCGACGATGAAGATGAGTGAAGATGTGATAAAATTGAAGAAGGGAAACTCACAAAGATCGCGCATGCCAAGGCCGGGATTCGAACGCGGGACCTCTAGCGTCATAGTGCGCTGTGCTAACCATTCCGCAGCACCGAAAAGAGCAGACGAGGATGCCGAAATAGCCACGAGCGGATCACCGCATTTCACATTGCATAAGGTCACAGCGTCGCGCTTGCTAATCACCCACATGGCCAGCAAACCTGCGTGGAAATCTGAACAGTCCACTAACCGAATTCTGGCTGCGTAAAATAACACCCCTGACGACCCCGTGGTTTAGTTTCACAGCCATTTAACAACCTCCGCGCTGGGGGAGGGGGAATTGCAGACAGGAAGTGACGCGATCGGGGGAAGACATCCATGATCCAAGGCACCCAAAGGTCTAGGCTGCCCCTTCAGTCATTCCCGCGTCTCGCATGCCGAGAGAGGAATTTCCAAAAGGCACAGCTGTTGACCCATGGCTGCTTGCAACGCGGTGGCAAAGGTGTTGTTACTAGCGCTGCTCCTGCTGTCCCCGTGGACGCCCGTCGAGACCAGGCGGGGTAAGGGACGCGGAAAGTCAAAGAGCAGGCTGCAGATTGGACTTCCGGTGACGGGGCAGTACCGCGACCCCGAATCGGATAAATACTACAACAATCCTCAGGTAAGGAAGTTGCAGTGACGTATTTAGCCCCCCCCTGAAAGCTTTACAAAGTAAAATAATGCAAATTGACTTGTT
Organism: Lepisma saccharinum; assembly: GCF_977018435.1. Classification (NCBI taxonomy): domain Eukaryota; kingdom Metazoa; phylum Arthropoda; class Insecta; order Zygentoma; family Lepismatidae; genus Lepisma; species Lepisma saccharinum. Next base: position 34,997,263 of record NC_139257.1, on the reverse strand, counting down.
TAGCATTTATTGTATAATCAATGTTATTTATTTCTTCTGAATTTATTGGAAAGCAAAGATTAGTCTATATTGACCATACGGTTTAGAAGGGCAGTACCAAAGAAGATTTGTGCACATCAGTATTTATGATAATGTGTATAAAATATTAATCTGGAACTTTACTTCTTGTCAACTGGATATAGCATTCTTTTTCGTTATTCAATAAATATAAGTTCGTTATCTTTTTGACATTTTTTTTTGCCATAGCAGTTGTTTAGTACAAATTTTGGCGACCTTGAGTACACGTAAGTTAGTTAATGAATACATACCGTTATATCTCTACGTCTTCTTACCTATTCATGTAATCATAACAATACAATATTAATTAATTTACATATTTTATTTATATTTTAATTTAATTTAATATAGCTAGTATTTAATTTTATTATTATTACTTGTTTCGGACACCCTCCCCCAAATAAATGTCTATAATGGGCAGTGCAATTTGAAAATTTCCCCATCAGGGGGGGGGGAACCTCAGGGTTACCCTCCCTCCGCAGTACACCCTGAAATGCTTTTATCCCACCCTTAACAATCAGGCACATATCTAGAAATATATTTGGGGCGGTCGGAAACAAGTGCCTCAAAATAATAATAACGTTTAAATTAAAATTATATTCAAATAAGATTAATATCATACCTTTATTACATAAATAGGTAAGAAGACTGTAGAAGGATAGTGATATAACAGCACTTATTAATTATTTAGCTTACGAAAAAACTGCCCTGGCAAGGAAATTAATGTCAAATAGATACAAAATTGAATATTTACTGAATATCAAAAAATTACGTTAGATCCAGTTGACAAAAAGTAATATTCTTGTTAATATTTTATGCATCTTATTAAAAGTAGTAATAAATCTTGCATAAATCTTCTTTGGTACTGTTATTCAAAGTCGTATGATCCCAATATAATCTTTGCTTTCCAATAAGTTCGACAGAAATAAATAGCCAACATTAGTATATTTTCATTACTTTTTAAGTTATTTTATTATTTAATTTTAGTAAAGTCTTTCGAGGGGGGTCCGGACCCCTGAACTCCCGTAAATATGTCCTTCATAATAATATAATGGTCATATTTAATACTGCAAACTGGACAGTAGCGGCGATTAGTTGCCAAAACTGGAGGGGGGGTTACAAGCCATAGTGTAGAACATCAAAAGTGTACCTAAACACGTATCTATACCTACATTTGAAAACAAGTATTATTTCGCGCTTTCATATGTCATAAGTGCAGTCTCTGACAAACACGATTTTATTCTCAAGAAATACTTCACAATATTTTAAGATTTTGTTTTTCGGTTCACAATATTTTTATCGTTTGTTTTTTGGTTAACAATAAATTTAATGGAAAAAATCCTTTATTCAATGAAAAACTCCTACTACAAGGGAAAACTGAAGCTGTACTTTAATAAGAGATTCAGACTTTCTTTAATTATTAATGCATGTAAAAAATACTGCTTCAGGCTTCATCCTGGGTGGGAAATGGCCACACTACTTTATTTGATATTTTTACAGAACTTTACGCATACGAATGTAATTCTTAAGAAAGAAAGTGAACAAATGTTAGCCACAACTAAATACAATTTTAGATTTCCAAATATTCAATTTTAACAAATCCTAGTACAGGTATACAGGGTTAGCCAAAAGTATCGGGACAGGCCAGTAATAACGAAACGCGTGGACGGAGGAACATTACATGTTGCAACTGGGTATTGGTGCGGAAACTGCATTGAATGGGGGTGTGGCCATCATGGCAACCATCTTGGATATCACACACTATTTTCAAATGGAAAGGGGTATGTAATGACTAGGAAACGGAACTTTGTGTGTTAAAAAGAAATATTTTTTTTTATGTGTTATAAATGTTGAAAATATGTGATAAAAACAGGAAAATGTGTGACAAAAAAAATTGGTAACAAAAACAAAATATTACATGCATTTTAAACCCCTGAAATCAGTTTCTAAATGCTTACCTCTTAGTGAGCTATTTTTTGGAAGAGTTGCAGTGGATCACCATAGTTTTTTCCAAATTCTCCATTGTAAATCTGTGACGATTATCTCTAAAAAGCATCTTATATTGTGAGAAAGATCGCTCCACGTCACAAGAAACAATTATTGCATATTTGAAGCACGAAATGCCACTAACACTGAAGTTTTCCAAAGCTTCGTCTTCCTCTACTTCACCTTCCAAAACACGTGCAATTTGGCACAACGTTTGAAAACCTTGGTTTTCCCAAAAAATTCTGTACATTTAGAGATTAGCACTTGAGGGTTAGATCCAGTGGGGGTAATATTTTCACCCAATAGGATCGTAGGCGAGGCTCCAGAAGTCTAAACCTAACACTCTCGATATGGAAGAGGTGCGGAGAATAAACATTTTTCCTTCCTGGATTTCGAGGTAGATGAAGACAATGAAAATTCGCAAAAGATGTATTTACATACCGAAAACTGGAAAATATGTGTTTTTATGTAAAATAAAATTTGCTGTGTTGACATATAAGGCTATGATCAGAATTTTGCAAAACCGAGGGTCTCTATCTTATCGCACAAAAAACATTTATTTACCTAAAGTTCCGTTCCCTAGTAATGACACATCAATTTAGGCTAGAATCGCTCCACAAACGACAATCCGAACTCATTTTGGACCTATCGCCATTCGTGGAAGAGATAGGGTGTGCTACGTTTGACTGCAAAAATTATATTTATCTGAAAGAATTGTTTACTGTATTCCTGTGGGTAACTGTACACTGCAAATTAGAAAGACCATGAACAAGAAAACATGACATTGACTTACAGAATGCCTCAAAGCAAGTGCTCAAACTGCTTCCCGTCGACTGTCTGACAATATGCCAACCGATCGTAAAAACCGCAAAGTGCACGTTGCAGCATATCCCGAGAAAGTCCTCTTGTTTCGTCCACAATGCGATTCCGTAGATCATTCAGGGAGTGTGGTTTGGTGCGATACACTTTGTCCCTCATGTGCCCCATAAAGTAATCCAAGGGTGATAGATCGGGAGATCGGTTTTGCTCAGTTCCCGCAGGCGAATGCCTGGATGGTACCTTACTTCGAGGCCGTGACTTCAACTTCACTTAGTTTCTTCCTTTCCCCGGGTTGTTTTGATAGTTTGTTGAAAACAACATAATATCGCAAATTGCCGAATTAAAGAATGCCAGTCTAAACAATCCTTCCTTACAATAGCGTAACATACTCCTTTGTAGCTAACAATCTTATTCGACGAATTAAGAGCATCAGGTACGTATTTGTTTTACTTTCCCTTCCACGGACAGCAATATCAGTGTTCGTTTGGATATGGACTCTACCTGTACACATCCCTTGTAGATTGTAGTCAACTTCCTCGAAGTTCAGTTGCATTTGTTATCGTCCTTGCGAACGTTCTGCATGTCGCTCATGTTGGCGAGTGTTGTGCCAAAGGAAGGAGATTTGTGTCCGTGTCAGTGGTCAAAATGGAGCTCAGTGAACGAGAACGTATTACGTTACTCAGCGTGGCTATGAAGATCGCAAGCGATGGTATACCGAGGTGCGACAGTTATTTATTGCTACATTTCCTGAACGTAACCCAATTTCGAAGTCAACCGTCGAAAGAACCATTCGACGTTTTGCAGCAAGTGGAAGTGTTAAAGACCGTGTGCGATCATGAAGGCCGAAATCGTGTAGCGACGAGGCAGTTTCTTTGGATGTGTTACAATCTTTTGTGGAAAATCCACATACATCGACAACCAGCGTTGCCAACACGCTGGACATTTCCCAGAGTTCAGTGCAACGAATTTTAGTGCGCAGTAAGTTTAAACCCTAGAAAGTGAGTTCAGTGCACGAACTGACGGAAGATGACTTTGATCGCCGTATTGAATTTTGCGAAGTAATGATGCGAAATATCGATAACGACAGTATTCACCTCAATAACATTGTATTCTCTGATGAAGCGACATTTATGTTAAACGGGCAGGTAAACCGACATAACTGTCACTATTGGAGCGATGAAAACCAGTATTGGATGATGGAACATGTAAACATGTGTAGCAACATACAGTGGCGGCTCGTGGTCTGACTTTATGGGTGTGCACTTCAGCATCGCGTCCAGAAGAAGTGTTTTATAAACATCTCAAATACTCGGCTCTTTTTTTTTCTTTCTTTTTTTTTTTTTTTTTTTTTTTTTTTTTTTTTTTTTTGCGTCCTCAATGATGCTAAATGTATTGGTAACCCAAGTCATGAACACCTTTTACTGAAAATGAGGCTATGGAAGAGTTTGATTTCATAAAAAATATTAATATTTACAAATTTGAAATACCGCGGTGAATTTTCCGTCGATCACGAAAAGAGCGATTCTATTGAGTATAGATAATTCAACATTCGATAACCTGACAAAATCACTATTAACATAGACATGCCGATCTACAATATTCAATATTCTTGTAGATTTGCAAAATATTTAGTAAAAACTTTCCCCTCGTTCCACTGATAAATGTGAACAAGAATAATTACATTTGCATACATGAAACAAACAGGATCGGGCGCAAAACCGTTGCATCCTCAGTGATTAGAGCCAAATCATAAACGTCAGTTTATTTTCTAGTCCACTTTATGCACAGAAAAGCAAACAGACAGACGATCTACAATTTAAAGAGGGGTCCGAACCACTATGTGGTTCCACCGGCTCCATGGCTATTGGTTTTAAAAACAATTGGATTTATTGTTGACAAGAATTAATTGAAGCTACTGCTGAATAACTTAATAAGTATATTGCAAAATCATCTAAGCTCAGAGATTATCGTTGCTTTGATGTCATTATATAGGTATTGAATAAACACATACCTGCAATACACGTGTTCTTTAACAGCATTATAGTATTTTTAAAATAAGACTATTATTCTTCGTCATTAAAACTGTAAATACATAACATGGTTATGATTTATATTGGAGGAATGTGGAAAGTAGGGGGGAGCCAAAATTCCTTCTCGCCCAGGTGAAAATTTTATCTTGAGCCAGCCACTCCTGCAAACAAGGTAGCCGATCCAACGACCACATGCAGAAAATCAGTTTATTTCTAATGACAAACTGACGAAACCAACGAACTCAAGCGAAATCAAGAGAATAAAGAAAATGACAGTACTCACTCAGTCCACACTACCCTTCTTCGTGCTTCATAATTTGTCTTTACCTTTCGCCTTATCTGTCTTATTACTGCAGTCGCTGCACGCTATGTATAATACGAGTAGCTAACTTCCCTCCAAATATTCAAGAACGTTAAATATTACGTATCTACTATCGCTATGTACAGTTTCCTCTTCATCATGCTCACTTTGCAATGGAACAGGAAATGCACACTAGACGCAGCCGAGGTTTTACAACTTTACTTGGTTTTACCCTCGGGAGCTTCCCTTCTCTTTGTTCTCTTCCTAGTTTGTAGTTTTTTCCAACATCTATTCTATTTTCGCCGCCTGGTAAAAATCTCTTTAAGATTGAAACGAGGTTCAAACAAATCCCGATGTCATGTAGTAGGTAGTTAGCATACTAGTGCATGCCAAGCATGAATGGAGGCTTCCCCAAGGGAGAAATCCGGCTTGACTGTATCTATTCTGAAGGGAAGACTGCACCTAGGCAAAATACCGAACATGGGACTATGATGTACTCAAGAGTGCATCAACGTCTCAAGCGAGGTGCGCCTTTGGGCGACTCAGGTCGGGTGCCACTCACCCCCGCGAGCCCATTGGGTGTGGGAACGTTTGATGTTTTGAAGGAGATAGTGTTCAGTGAATAAGTTTAATAAAAAATAATTGCATTGCAGATTTATTTGGGTGTGCACGTGCGAATAGGCAAAAGCCGCTACTGGCAACATATGAAAATCATGTGCAAAAAAACCTTCCAAACAAAAACAAGGTGTTGCATTGTTCGATTGGAAAAAAATGCTCTTCGTTGTTTCAAGGCATAAGCCAAAACCTCCGCTCTCCTCACACCATATTATTTGCCATCCTGGTCAAATATACCAAAGAGCAAGGACTGACAAACAATAGGTTGGAAAAATTGCAGCACAAACACCATCTCTTAACTGAAAACACTGGTAGATGTACAGGAGGGGAGATGGCGTATGCGTATATGTAACGATGGTTGGCGTTATAACATCCATTTCCAAAAAGGATGGGTAATGATATAATGAAATTGATGAATGGACACTCACAAAGAAAACCCAGGCTGGGACCCCTGGCATCATACCGTGCTGTGCTAACCATTCTGCCACGGAGGTCGGCTGCAATTCATTACCAATAAACAAAGAATCAACACTTAAGAAAACAAAGAAATAGAAAAGATTTGGAAAGAGTGACGGTAGTTTTTAGGGAGAGAAAATGATATACTATGACAATATGTTCGTATGTGGTACGGGGAAGGGGAGCGTTCAGCCCTTCAGATCGCAATTGTTCGGACCTTTGTGACTATCAGATACAATTATTTCAAAGAAACCAAAATTACTTTAAACTGTTTCAATTGATGCATCAAGGTTGATTTGACGCATTTCGAGTTCTGTACGGGCCGATTGACAATTTAAAGTTTACCCCCACCCCTCGAAACATTCAAGTAAAAATGTTCATTAAGGGAAGAATAAATAGCAATCTCCCCTCCCGTTGTTGTTGTATGAAATAAAATGGTCCTCCTTTTAGACTACATCTCAAATTAATAACAAATATTCAATGAAGCTTCAAGAGTAACAGAAAAGTGCCAAAGTGCATCCAGCATTAAAATCTCAAGTAATTTTGAACTTGTGACCTTCTGAATATCAGGTCATAGCAATAATCACTCACCCGAAACACACACTTGTCATCTCGTTATTTCTACCCACGGAGAATAGTTTTGCACTAATTACGTCTGCAAAGACTTGCTCATCAAAATTAAACAGCTTGATTCATTGACTTAAAACAAACTTAAATCATTAGAGAATAAAGGGTTTTAAAAATAATAATTTTAGGATAAATTTGTAAAAATCATCATGTATTAACTTGAACCAAAATTTTGAGTCACTTGATCCATCTGCTAAAACTGTTGCTGTGTGTGCACATCTCATGTTATATAGTATTTAAACATGATACGTTTACTATTTACATTATTAACACCTTTTTTTCCATGTTACAGGGTGCAAAAATAATAAAATCATCTCACTTTGACTTTGAATATGTACTGGGACACAAAATTGTATTTCTGTGCGAAGCGAAAGGATCTCCAAGACCGCGAATCACATGGTTTAAGGATGGGTCCGAACTTCTGTATCATCATTACTTCCACGTAAGTTCATATCCTTTTCACTACTGCAATTATTTCTTAAGGCCGAATTACACGGAACTGGATTTACAGTTGGCTGCTAGATTGGTTTTGACGACTAGACCATGCTCTAATTGCAACTTGCTTCTCTGCTAGATGCTGTGGTAAAAACCAATCAGAGCAAACGTTTGGTCATGTGAAGATAATGGCGAGGAAAAGCGGTAACAGTTTTTGAGTGTTGGTTGTGCATTTTTTTATTACCTTCTCGATAAAAAAAAAAGAAATGAGGCACATTTGTGCTCATTAATATTTTGGAATTTACCCATAGCAATGATAGCTGATAATGAAATCTTTATTATTATAAAATGTATAACATGCATACATTTAGTTGAACAAACTGTTTTATTTTATAAATGAATTTTGCGAATCTCATATATGAATACATACCCAATTTTATTTAAAACATGTTGGGTAAACCTTGACTACCGTATTTTCTTTCGAGCCAATTTCTAGCTCATAATTTTGGTAATAGTAAGGAAAATAGCAGCGGTATTACCCTACAACATTCTTCCTCAAGTTGCTTGTCTGAGAAATGCCATGTGGGAACGAAAGTCTACCAACAAGTACGGAAACTAGTATTGTGCGAGGCGTAAACTAGCAGATGAGCAAGTACCAAGCAACTAGTTTCAAGTCCAACTGGAAAAGCCAGCATGAAATCTAGACTCGTGTGATTCAGTCATTATTTTGGGTGTTGGTAAAGGGTTGGTTAGCAAGGCAGGCACTGGTACCTGCTTCGAGCATAGCAACATTCATCATCACCAAATTACTGTCAATTATTGCTTCTATTTTGTCAGTTGCATTCCACCTCTTGGGTTAATTTCAAAGATGAGGATGGATGATTAACTGATGAACTTAGTGATGGAACAAAAACAATAATACATTAGTGCCCGGCCAAGGTTGGAACCTTGAACATCTGGCTTCATAGCATATGCTGATCACCAGACACGTAGCCAGGGGGAGCGCTAAGGGGGGATCTAATTTAAATAGTATAGAGTGGTTATTAATTTTACTTCCTTGGCAGGATTAAACATTAGATTGAAAAATGTTTAGTGTATAGTAGAGAAACCAGATTATATTTTTATATTCTACCATTTAATGCAAAGAATAAGTGGATCCACAGCTTCCATAATTTATAGTTTTCTTTGCGAGAGGTTATGTAAACATCATGAGAAAACTTGGCCCTCTCTTTCAGTCTTTTGTTGAACAGAATGTGTAAAAACTGAATAACAAAATACAATAACTATGAATATTAGTACACTAACTATAAAATGTAAGAAAAATAATGGACAGCAGCAGTTCACTCACATGGTGGATCGAGTAGCAAAGTAACAATAATAATGATAAATTTGGATTAAAATTGGTTTATTTTTAATAATTTATAATAGTTATTATTGTAAAATGTCAATTATAACCATGGTAATAATTATTATTGTCATTATAAATGGCATGCACCCCCCTCTACAAATAATTCTGGCGACGCCAGTGCTGATAAGGGTTGAGCCCTCCCCCCAAAATAAAATCCTGGCTACGGGCTTGCTGACCACTCTGCCACGAAGGTTGGCTATCGTGTAATGTCCATCAGTGTGGGTATGAATCCCACAACTCGAAAGCGGTGAGAAAAAAATTCTCACGAAAATCTGGTCATTGCCTGGCTGAGTTACGTTTGAACCTTGGAAGACAGAAGTGATAGGTTTTCAATTAAACGCAAAAATAAGTGGAGGTAATGAATTAATTATAACTGAAAACCATGGAAAGTTCTGATCCATTGCATATGTAATTGATGAAATTAGAGGCATCATTACATTAGAATTACACATCTGTGCCCCCCCCCCCCTTTTCCAAATGTGTGGTTACATCTAAATCCAGTATGAAAACTTATGTTCCGAATTTGAGCATAATCCTCTCTATCGCGGTTAAGGTTAAGTCCTAATTGTAAGTTAATGGAAACACTATACTAATATAAACTATTGATGTGCAGTATAACTTGACATAAAATATGTTGTTGCTCCCATGACATACTTTAAAACTATATTTATTTCTATTTGTATATTTTTTGTTTTATGTTCCTTTTTCTGCTACTTTTGACTATTGCGACAATGACAAAGAGAGTGACTGAATGAAACTCGACGAAGGACAAACTCAAAGCGAAACAATACTCAGGGCGAAAATTAAACCTGTAACGTTTTGTGGTGATCTTGCTTAGCCACTCGAGTAGTGTAGGCCTTTGTCCAGAATTTTCCATTTAGGGGGTCCAAATTGAGGGGGGTGTAACTAAATTTTGACCAGAAATGACTATCAATTCGGCCTTTGTGAAAAATTCTAGGGGGTGTGTGGATGAATCAATGGAGCAGTGGTTTCTGTCAGATTTTTAAAAAGTCCACTTCATGCACAGAGGCTAATTGGGACTGGACGTACAGTTTAAAGTGGGAACCAAATCCCTATGTGTCTCCACCGGGTATCAAACCCAGGACCCCTTGATTACAAGGCGATGGTGTTGGTACTGCACCACTGGGGAGGCTCCCTGCATTTATCCTAAAACAGGAAGAGAAGACAAGATGTGCCTAGGGAAGGGAAAGTGGTGGAACTAATATAAAACGTCCCCTTTCAGCCAAAGTTTTTTTTAAAAAAATGGGTTCTAGAAGATATGGTAGGTCTACCACTGACTACAACCTCTCACTTATAGTTGTATCCAGAAATTTCAAAGGGGAAAGGATGCATCATGCAGAGAAATTTCTCTACCTGATGATCGAGACACGAACACACTAAATAAATGGGCATTGCTCAACTCCATGCATCCCCCTTTTTAATTTCTCTACAATGCTTCTATTTAGTGAATATGTTGAAACTCAAATTTAAAACATACTTTTAAGATAATGTATTTTCCAGGTACATGAATGGAAAATTGGAAATGAAAAAGTAAAATCCAAAATGGAAATTGACCCAGCTACGCAAATGGATGCCGGATTGTACGAATGTTACGCAGATAACAAATTTTCCATCGATAGAAGAAGTTTCAAAACTGACTTCAGCATTAACTTTGAGTGAAATGCAACTCTGCTTCCTTCACCAGAGGGGAGGGAAGTGCTGTTCGGATCATGCAACTCACATGTGAAATCCTGGGCTTTTGGACAGCCACTGATTGTGATAACTGTATATGAGAATGTTTGTATGCCGTGGAAAATATTATATTCTTATAAATCTATCCTTCCAATGAGATTTTATACAATAAATTAGGTTAGCTGCATAGAAATAGTTCACAACATTTCTAAGAAGTTTTACTAGAGCTGAACCGATACCATTTTAAACTGACGCTAATGTCAGTACTTTTAATGATTCTCACTCATATCGAAACCTGAAATTTCTAGTATTTCAGAATATTTATAAATGTTTATATATAAGTAAAGGCCTGTTCTTGACGGAAACACGAAATTTGAAATAACACACTATAATGTTCATATTTCATGCTTTTTAAAGCTGTGAAGTATATTTTCCTACAATATTTTGTCACAAAATGAACTACAACATGCAAAATAAACTCTTAAACATGAAATTTAGAGTATATATACAGACACAACACTTTCTGAAGTCTAAAATCCTGTGAGTTATGCAAATCACGGACAATTGTTTAATTCTGCTGTAAATATTTAAGCAAAAATGGACTCCTTACTGAAAAACTTAGTACTCTGACAACTACAATAATATACAATTAGAACGGAAATGTTTATTTTGTGTAATAAGTGTAGTTTTGAAATCAAATTTAGGATTACATTCACCATTTTAACACCAAAATGGTATTTTATATACGCTTTCCATCTCGAAATGTGCCCAGTTTTTGTAACGAAATCTTGGTCTTTTAATCACCACAAATATGGCCCTATATATAAGTATTCAATTGCAACTATACCATATAAATCTACCACAGTCTTAGTTTGAAACGTTCAGAAGTTAACGTACAAGATACAGTAGAGTCTTGTTTATCCGACATTCCGTATTATCCAACATACAACCGGAAAGAAAAAAACATCAACCGGCATCAAGAACTTCAAGTTGCGAGCGTGAGCGTACTGTGTTTAACTTCAGACAATTATGTAACTATAAGTTCATTTTTCCAGTTAATTTTTTTCTGTATTGTTGTAAAACATGATTACTGTATTAGGTTCGTAATGTGTAAAATTATAACATTAGTTTGACGTTGAATAGGTTTTTTCTTAACACCCCTGTTATTAGACATTTTCGCTTATCCGACGTTCTGCCGGCCCGTTTATGTCGGATAAGCGAGACTCTCTACTGTAATTAGAATATAAAAAATGTAATTTTACCATAGAATGGTGCAAAATTAATGAAAATCTGTGTTTTGTGCCTAATTTTCAAGATAATTTAGACTAGGAATGTGGAGATCAGAATTTTTTAAGCTCAGATTCCAATGGACACGGGATTTGGAATATTGAATCTAGGATCCAAAGTTCAAATCTGGGATTTGCATATCAGATTTAGGATCCGGATAATTTTGGATTCAGATTCAAACATCCATTCGTTACTTGCACTCCCCGAGTGAAATCAGCAAGATACCGGCACCCCAGAAAAAGTAATGATAATAATGACGACACAATGAAGCATTCTGATAGCAGCTAATAAAAAAAATTGGTATTGGATCAGCCCTGATTTTTAGAAATGTCTAGTTATGTAGTTAACTAGTAATCAGTTCATGTAAAGTGAAGTAGTTCACTTTACATGAACTGATTGGACGTTCAAAGTAAAATTTATAATACAATTTTGTGTACAATCAAAAGCAAAATGAAAATTGCACATAAAAAAATCAAGTTAAGAAAATTAATATATCTTACTCTATTTTTATTTGAGCTTTCTATTGTACATTTAGTGGACAAAATATGTGATTAATTTTGTCTGATTATTGTTTCTAATCTAAAAAATCCTTGTTGCTAGTTGCAAGGTACTTTTGCTCATGACTGTACAAAAATAAATAAAATGTATTAATTTATAGATAATATTGTACTCTTAATGAAAACTTTATGTTCTTTGTGAATTGAAGTTTGACTGACTGATATTTGAAAAATAAATAATACAAAGTTGAAAAGTACTAAGCACTTTGATTGATTTTAAAAAAAGAACTAACAAAAAAGAAATAAATGATATTGTTATGGTAAAATTATCAAAATGAACTGCATGGAGCATCAGCATGTTTAAAAACAACAGGTCAATTCATTTTAATAATTAATTTCGGTAAACAGCTCCAGAATTCAGCTGGAAAATTTTAATAATCCTTTCACACGTGATGTAGTTTTCTCCTCACATCATATTTAGTGACACAAGTTGATATAATCCTTGTGGGAGCGCAAACTCTGGCAGATATGGAGATGCAACAAGGAGAGCTTAAAAGCCACTAACTTTCAAATAATTGTATTTGTGTTGTTTTTTTTAAATTTAGAATTGTTTTTCTGCCAGTTTTGGCTAATTGCAATGACGAAGAGTAATGACTATATGAAACAGATAAACAGACACTCACAAAGGACAACCATGCTAAGACTAAGACTGGGATTCAAACTCAAGAACTTTGGTAGCAAGATCGAAAGTCTACCGCTTGACTTGCTTAGCCACTGAGCCACCAGCCCTTCAAAGAATTATCCCGCTATGAAGTTTAATTTGTATTGAGTTGAAATGTCCAAAGAATGGATAAAAAAGTTCTAAGTAAAATTTAGTATCGGCAAAGACTAAAGTACTGTTAACAAACTTCCCAACGTGTACATAGTTAAAGAAAAGAATGAGAAATTTCCGAATCAAGATACAAAAATTAAATGCAAGGGTGATATTTATGAAAGATATGGGTGATCCTGGATGCTCTTGAACTTTTTAATTTTGCTTTGTGAATCATCTGGTACAGTATATCGCTAAATAAAAATACAATGAATGAAATGCAGTGAAATTTTAAGAAACAAATGTGGTTTTGAAACTTTTTGAATGTTTAACTTTGATCATCTACTTAATAAATAAAAAAACTATGGGTAAGAATGTGGAAATATGTTTAACAATCAAACTGTTATTATTAACAGTTACTATTAACTGTTTAATGAAGAATTGTAAATTCCTTTGGATTTTCATTCTTCATTAAATTAAACATGATTTCAATTTATAATAGTAGAAAAAAAACTGTTCATTGTACATGCTAGAGATGAGTACTACAGAAATGTAACCACATTATATACAGGTTCAAAAAGAATGAAGCTTGAGTTTGAGTTTTTGCTTAAAGTCCACTTTTTGCACAGATAAGCTAATTGGGACTGGGCCTAGAGTTTAAAGTGGGATCTGAACCACTATGTGCCTCCACGGAGAATTAAACCTGAGACCCCTTGATTACAAGGCAACGATGTTACCCCTACAGGGAGCCACAAAAAAAATGAAGCAAATTTGCGCCTATCGTATAAAGTAACTGTCGTGGAAGAACAAAGGCATTGATCGACAGGAAAAGTCAAAAGTTTACTAACATCACAAAAATTCAATTTGTGTATCATGTCAGGCCATACACTGATCAGCATATCCATATCTGTGACTATGATAGCAGTAACAATATACTGAGGTTTGAATAAGAATTCATTGTTCTAACACTAGGAAATCCCACAATACACCATCTCCTGATCACTAGCCATTTTTTCACACTAGTGTGTCTGGCAGTGAGCACACCAAATGAAAATGAAATTCTTATCCATTGATACCTTACATGTTATTCTACTGTAAATGATAATTATCACTACATAAGAAGAGGTGACTTACTTTTTTAAAGAAGTAGTAAGGTTAACAGAATTCTATGCTGCAATGGACAATTCGTTATTGGGAACCAGAGAAACAACTCAAAAAAAGGCAGAGTTCAGTTTTTTGACAAAATCTACTCACTTTCAAGAACTCTATTTGGAGTCAGTTCACTGTATCTTAAAATAAATAAATAAAATATTAAATCAGTAAATTGGAGATACATGACTTCACTTGACCATTAAGGAGAAAAGATAGAGATGTGTTGATCTGATTACAAATAGAGATCTTCAAAGGAATTGGGAGCTCAAAATTCAAGATCTCCATTTATCGAAAAATCGTCCTCAAGCTCATCAGCTGAATGGTCATTCACCCCAACTTCCTCCAGATGCAGCGACAAGCGAATAAGAAATTTCCACTAAGTTCTGCAGAATCAGATAGACAATGGCCCTTTCCGGCAGCGAATGCACCTTCACTGTAACTTTCCACCTCCACCGAGGGATACCCCAACTGAACAGATGGAGGTGCAAAGTCCACCACATTGGGAGGAAAACCTGAACAATAAAAACCTCTGGGATGTGAAATCGACACACAACACCTTTTGAGGAGACTTGCAGAGAACATTGATGCAGATTGCCGAGACGGACCAAGAGATTGTGGCATTATGAGGCAGCATCTAGTCTACGACAATAGTGCAGCGGTTCTGGTCCGACAGGAGCAAGAAGCCAAAGAGAAAGCCCAGGATCCGGAAATCAGAATCACGTCCAGCACGACTGCCCACCAAATTTCATACCGCCTCAGTCACCAGTTGACACCAACATCAAGTCCAGCGATCTCTCTGGTGCCTCTCGTCATCTCCAGGGTGCTAGTTTTTCTTACCACCGTTGCCAACCACAACAGCTAGGGGTGGGGTGAGTGACGTTCAGTCGACACTAACTCCCAATTTCATTCATTTCCACCACTCAGGATAGAGGTAGCCAACGAGTTCCAAATTTGAAATCTCCATTCTTCATTTCACTGAGCTACGTTCCATTCGGCATGACTCAAACCCAACGTCATGATACAATATATGTTAAAAGCAGCCAACACTGCATCTGGTTCTCACATGACGAATTAATTGTAATGCCAATTACAGTGCTGTGATCAATTCCGGAATACAACGCATTTCATAGATTGATTTGGTGTTTTCAGTCCACTTTATGCACAGTAAGGCTAATTGGGACTGGATCTACAGTTTAAAGTGGGATCCGAACCACTATGTGCCTCCACTAGGTATCGAACCCGGGACCCCTTGATTACAAGGCGACAACATTACCACTATGCCATCAGCGAGGTCTGGGATACAATAGGGTTGGGGACCTTCTTATTGGATGGATTTTACTTTCATGCTCAGAGCATCTCACAGTATTATTTTTTCCTTTGAAAAATGCGAGGAAAGAAAATTACTCTCTTGGACAAATGTGGAACGTTTTCTGAAACTTTTTCCATTTGCAGGCACTGATGTCAATACCATCTAAATTCAGGATGACTGGCTGGTTCACTTTACTTATATCATGCAAAATATGCAATGTTTGGTATTCAGATCATTCCTGCCTACTCTGCTGTATTCCTTTGAACCAATGATATACAGGGGTGTTTCGAGTATAGGGCCACATAAGACTGTAGAGATCTAAGTTCACAGACAGTTCTCTATACCCTAAGTGTGGACTCCTACCAGAAAAATAGTTAACATGCATACAACTATGAAACAATGAAATAATATTAGGTGAAAATGTTTTGATTAATGCCTATGCATAAGTAGCTCTGGGGCCCACTTAGCCTCTGATGCATGTCGGTAAAGCAGCCAGAGCATGGTGCTTATCGTATTACCTACAGTATCGTTGAGATCGAGAATGTGTAGAGCTTTACCTCCACATCCTTTTCATGCCATCACGGTACAGTCTTCAAGGACAAGTTTATTTTTAATGCAAAGTAATACTTTTAGTGTACTTTTGGCATAATTATAATTTCTTGTATAATGATTGCTTACTGAAATCACGTTTCTTCAATTTCGAAACTCTCTTTAAAAATTTTCCAAATACGATGAACTTCAATAACTTAATTGTCTTTTCTTTGATCTGCATTGCCATAAAAATTATTTGTACTCTTTTTCATTTTTCATTCTTGAACTTCCCACTACTGTTGGCTTGAAATCAAGAGGTCCCAGTTTCGATTCCAAGCGAAAACAAAGTTTAGAGAAATGAATTTCTCTTTAAAAATTATAGGTCAACCCTATCTGTGTATAACCTAGGGGGAGAAAAAAATTCTTGTAATTGTTTCTTTTATTTTAAAATTGGGCCTTCCCGATGGTGTAGTGGGAACATCGTTGCCTTGTAATCAAGGGGTCCTGGGTTCGACAACCAGTAGAGGCACATAGTGGTTTGGATCCCACTTTAAACTGTAGACCCAGTCCTGATTAGCCTTATTGTGCACAAAGTGAACTTAAGAAGAAAACTTCAATAATGTTGAAGGAAGGAAAGCAGACTGTAATGCATGTTATTCTCCTCCTGTCACCGTTTGGAGGTCATCCAAATAATGCTAATATGGTTCCTCACATAAATCCCTCTCCCTCATGCTATCACCAATCTCCTGCGGCAATGAGTTTAACAACTCTCATCCTGCCGCTCTCAGTGGGAACATGTTACGAACGTCAATCACATCCTTCTAATATTCCCCTTCACTTGTTGGCCCTTAATTAGATTCACATAAGCTGTCAAAAGAAATCACCTGAAATATTGCGTTGCTGTGCTGGCACCAAATTTATAATTTGCATATTTAACATGTTTCTGCATATTTAGGTTAATCAAGGTGACGTGAATGAAAGATGGCTGGAACAATTTATGAAGGGAACACATGCCCAGGCTGGGATTCGAACCCAAAACCTTTTGTGGCAATAACAGAAAATATGGGAAGGGGGGGGGATATGTTCTCTGTGGAGTCATATTTAATATACTCCTATCTGTGTGGTAATTGAAAAATTTCTAGGTAAGGAAGGTTCTAGTAACTTACTTTGAAGTACTGGGGTAGCAAAACATCCCCCCGCAAGGGCTACAAATGTGCAACCAGAAAGAGGGTGCAGTTTGGAGGGAGCAATTGTCCCCCACCCTCCCTTACATGTACCAAACTTGATTGATTGATTGATTTGTTGTTTTAAGTCCACTTTATGCACAGTAAGGCTAATCGGGACTGGACCTACAGTTTAAAGTGGGATCCGAACCACTTGTGCCTCCACCGGGTATCGAACCCGGGACCCCTTGATTACAAGGCGACGACGCTACCACTGCGCCATCGGGGAGGCCACATGTACCAAACTGTGTGTAATTAGGATAATAGTGTCTAGGGTGGGGGAAGGTCAAGGTGGTAAACTCTTGGATGTATGCATGATCAAAAGTGATACAGGAAGCGGAAGTCATTTCCTGTTTCTAGACATTTGTAAAACTATCCAGTCCGGCACAGATATATCTGTTGTTGAATGAGTTGCCATGACAACAGTGGACAATTAGATGAAAGGACTTTGATTGTGAAATGTAAAAAGATGTGATATGTTAGTTACAAAATATTTTAACAGAGAAAGATTTATTGAGTTTTAATTGCATTTGTGGATGCATTCCCCAAAGAATGTGGAAAAATACTTTACTGATTATAAGGAAAAATGATGAAGGAAATACCGGAAAGACAGAAAGGAGTATATCGAATAGAATGTCAATGTGGGAAGGAATATATAGGACAGACTGGTCGAAATATGGGTAAAAGATGGAGCGAACATGAAAAAGATATGAAAGAAAATGTTCCCAAAACAGTTCTCTCGGAACACATTTTGGAAAGCGGACATAGAATTGTAAAAAAGGAAATCATTAGAAAGGATAAGAGAAAGTTAGGAAGAAAAGTGTACGAAACTGCAAATATTTGTAGAGGGGGGAAGAATAATCTTAACAGGGATGAAGGAAATTTAGAAGAAGGGTGGATCAATTTTCTCAAAATATGGGATAAAACCCGGAAGATTGAACCCAATATCGGTTTCCACGTCACTCCGGAAGTTATCCAAGCTGCTCGAGAAGAACGAGAATTTACGTTGCATTTGTGACGCGATAGTGAGGGGGAAATACGAAAATAAAGGGGAGAGGAAAGCGTTCGTGGAGGAGTGACCTTCATGTAGATTAGGAAACACAGTTGAGCAGGAAAAGCCGAAACTGCAAGTTGTACATAGTGATACATACAGATTTTTAGTCTTTTAACGTTCTTAACATGGGAATAGGGTAATTGTGCAAGTTTTTAGAGAACGATGAGCTTTTTAAATACGTCTAGAGGGGGGATATAATATCTTAAATGTATCCGCACCAACCCTTGTCCACAATCCTTTTATTACATTTTGACATGGTACCATGTTAAGTACCTAGTTTTTTATACGAACCTGAAGGGGATAGTTAGTCCCCGAAACGTAGTTCTAAAGAAAGGGAAATAGGAACAACATACTCACATACGTAAGTATGGTTTTCAATGTTAAAACTATGGTAAAGGTAAGGAAGTATGTTTCAATTTTTTAACAGAACGACCTGAGAGGGCTCAGTGTAGCCGCAACCTAAAGGAGAATCTCACAACTCTGCCGCACATGGGGATTGGGCAACTACCATGATGTGATAATTCTGTGGCTCACACCAGAAGGAACGTCACAAGCTAATCACCGTGGGACACGATCCCACTACCTCTTGGCATCATATACAGTGATTTTCATGGTCAAGTCGCCCCTGGAGCGGCAGATGGCATGCCGTGCGGGGAGAGTGCGTCTGCCGGCATTTAGACCCACAGCTTTACACTGACCTTGGCATACTTTCATTCTCTCTCTAGACGTGTCGGTGCGTCTGTATCCAGATAGCGGGTGTTTGTGAAGTGTTAAGATGTTAACAAGTGTTTCAGATTGTTTTGTCTTAGTTTACGTAGTACTGGTCTAATAATTCCACACTATGAGTACAATTTAAAACAACACATTTTTATGTACATCTCTTACGTCATTATGAATTCTTGTAGCAAAATTAGGTGTTTTATAGAAGAATTCCCAGATTGTCCCTTTTCTACACAGAGACATTGTTCAAAAATTTGTGAACAAATTTAGAGAAACAGGGTGTGGTCTTGATAAGAAGCGAAGGTGGAACGGCATGGACATCAAGAAAACTTTGGAGCACAATTGGAACATACTCCTCAAAAATCCCTCCGATGCCTTGCACAAGAAACAGACATTTCCATGACATCTGCATGGGGAGCTACCACAATTTTAAACCTGAGGCCATACATTAAAAGTAAAAATCAAGAGAGAAAATGAAGCAACTTCAGAAGAGGAACTGATACAAGTTAGTGAATTTTTTTTTTAAAAAATGGCGTAAATGTGTGGATGCAGGAGGAGAACATTTCCAACACCTCTTGTAACAAGGTACGTGCTAATTTTAACTGTAAATGTCAATGTAATTGTAGGAGCTTATTTCATTACATAGCTAGCAGTTCCAGTTATGCGGATGTTGCATCCAGTTTGCCGGCAGATGCGCTCTCACCGCTCGGAGTGCTAGCAGCAGCTTCAAGGGCGACTTGACCATGAAAGGCACTGTATTAACATATATTTTGTCAAAGCTGTTGTAATCGGGACTGGACCTCGAGTTTAAGTGAGATCTGAACACCTGTGAAGTCTACCTCCACCAGAAATTTAACCCTGTACTCCTGGACATAAGGATTGCATATCACTATATATTTAAATTAATACATTATGATATTTTCCAACCACGTCAAAGTTTAAATTATGTAAATTCAAATCTACAGAGTGGTCACAAAGTGGGTGTAGCCCCTTTTATTTTTGACACTATGATGGTTATGGTTGAATGCTTCATATGGACACATACCTGATGCTTTAAGAGCGCAGAACATCGGTACGGAGACGGTCCTTTTTGTAGCACAGCAGAATTCTGCACCTTGTTCTGGCAAACTTCGTCTAGCATGTGTCGTTTGCCTGCATAAGACCTTTCGCAGGAAGTATTGGAAGAGGTTCTGAAGATTACCCAGCTCCCTTAGCTTGGCCTGCAAGAAGTCCTGACCTCACCTCTAGGGGTTCATCAATGACAGAGTCAGAAATAACTGGTATCATACAGCTCCAGAGTTTTGAGCAGCTGTGGAAGATGCCTTCACACACGTGATCCTGGACTATTCCACGAAACATCTGCCAGAACATGATGCAGAATTCAGCTGTGCTACGAAAAATACGGTCTCCATACTAATGATCTGGACTCCTAAACCATATCAAGCACTCAACCACAACGAACGTGTTATCGGAAATAAAGGGGAGTACGCCCACTTTGTGACCACTCTGTACAACATTCTCTTCATAAACTTGGAAAAAATTATAAACACACAACTCTTACACTGTTTTTACCATCTGTACATGAAAGTATGAAATTTTCAATGATACAGTACAGATATAGAGTGCACTACTGTACAATGCCACATATTTAAAACAAGATGGCTCCACATTGATGTACTGCATTGCATTTTGCTTTTTCTACCTCTATAGGAAAATTGTAGCATTGGGTATGAATGATGATGTGAAATAGATAGAAGAACAAAAGCAATGGAAAGTCCATGCCTTGAGTACTACACATTTGATTAGACACAACATTGATTTGTTTTTTAAAACTATGGGGCAAAATGTTTACGTATATTCGTTCTAATGGATGTACGCAAGAAGAATAATGTATACTTCCCTGTATATTACTTCAAAGAATAAATAACAATGGCTATGTGAAATAAGCACAGACTTCAAAAATAATATTAAAAGTTTCTTATTAAAATTCATCTTCCCTCTTCTTTAGCATCCCTTGCTTAATTAATGTTTCACAAGAGGAGAACATCAGTTCAAAAGCAGAAGTTTAAAAGGCCATGTGATTAAGATATGGTGGTCAGAGCTTCTACCAACCTCTTCTGTTATGCAAATCAACTCGTAATGTAACAATCCTTTGAGGGTCAAGGCCTGACAAGCAGTTTTTCACTGGGTGACGCATGGTCAGCGCATCAAGTCCCATCACTGCTGCTTTCCGGCTTTTGAGAGTACAGCCTGTTACTTCTTTTCAAGCAGCTCTCAAATTATCCTCACAATCAAAACCAGCCAGGAATCAAACCTGGGACTGCTCACACCAAAGGCGAGAGTGCTAACCATTGGGTTACGTGGGAGCCCATCTTCTGCTACATGCCTTTTAGAAATTTCATCTTTAAGAAATTCTTCTGAACAACATTACTTTCTCAACGTCTTAAAAAAATGAATATCATTTTGCTCAAAAAAACTTATATGTAAGCAATCTTAATGCATTACTTATCACGTAGTGGAATCCCCTTTTTTTACATTCCTGGATTTTTACACAATTTAAGTTTCTTCATCTTGATCCCCCCCCCCTCAAAAGCATTCATTCGAGGTTCCACTGTATTTGTTGAACTACAAGTAATTAAAAATTTTGGAAACCACTAAATGCATTATCAACTTATTGTGTTATAAATCAAGATTTTCAACTTCTTTGCACAATGCAGTATTAATGGAAACAGATGTTAAATTAGATTCAAAGATTTCTCTGAAAGTTATTGTAATAATAATAACAAAATTTATTATTATTATTTTGTGCACAAGAGATTTAAAAAAAATCCTTTACAGGGACAGAACTCTGATTTACAAAACCCTGAAATCTTTACCAAAACCTAAAATTCCAAATTCATCATATAATTTTTACGGGATACAGTGACAACAAATACTTCAGAACACACACATTCTTTCCCAAGTTTGGATGCCATACATACATTATTTATAAACAAGGTCCCTAATCAATAATGGTTGTGCTCTTTTCTTTTCATATCGCCAGAGATAGAAAGAGTAAACCAGCACCTTCCTGGGACAGAAAAAGGATCTGAAATTTCAGAATATAATTACAGTACAACATTGGTTAAAAGTCCAATGTAAAAATTAAGTATTGGTCAGGTTGTCATGACTTTGAACACGATGTAGTATTTATGCCATAAAAGAAGGGGCCAAGATGTTCACGGTCAATGATGGCTAGGAATAATGGCCAGTATGTGAAAGCCTTGGTAAAGATGGCGATATGTGAAAGAGGCTTTACAATGGACCATGTTTTAACTACCTGTGACAATTTCTATATAAATCACCAGAAAATATTCTAAATACATAAAATATTAAACTGAATACTCGAGATTACTTGAAAGTAAATAACTACTGATGAATGCACTTGCACTGGATGCAGAGCTGAGCGATAAGAAATTTCCACTCGGTTCTGCAGAGTCAGCTAGGCAATGGCCCTTGCCAGTGGTAAATAGGGACATGAAGTTTTAGTTTTGTTTTTCCCTAAATTTCGATGTTATATTTTACTGCAATTCGGTGTTATTTTTTGCGGTTTAGGGCAAAATTCAGTGTTTCTATTTTAAAATCAGTGTTATTTTTACATGCATTTTTACTGTTCCTTATATTTTCACATTGTATTAGTTCTGGAAAATTCAGACAAATTTTTGTTTTAATGACAAAATACCTTTGTGGGAAATGACCCAATTTCTTTCCATTTGGAAAACTATTTCATCTCATCAGACACTACATATGAAAGTTTATTGAATGATAACACCCAAATCTTTGAACACAATCATGCACATCGCATTTCCCTAACAATGACAAGAATTCCCTCTGCGACCTCAAAACAGTTTTTTTTTAATATCTCAAATACACCCCCCACCCCCTAAGCACAACAGATGCTTCTCCCTTAAAATTTTCCCATTCCTACCAATTTTTCCTTCTGGGAATATCCCCCGAACTAATTCTATTTCAGGATGAGGTTAAACACATTAAAGTCATGTCTGCACCAAACTGCAATAAATGAGGCATGACAATCTCTTTTGAATCGAATTATCAGCAGCTAGACAACAATTGACAGATCTAATAGCACTTGAGGTAGTTCTTTCTTAATAGAAGAAGTGTTATCCCCAGTTTATAATGCATATTTCGCGTTGAAATGCAAAATTCGATGTTATTCTGAAAAATGGCATAATTTGCTTTATTTTGCGATTACAAAGCACCGAAAATTTGCCATCCTTAATCTACCCAAATACGTACATCTTAAACACTTTATTTTGCTTTCCTCAACTTTGCGGTGTTATGGTTAAAACTGAAACTTCACGTCCCTAGCGGTAAATGAAATTCCAATGTAATTTATCACCTCCACCAAGGAATATTCCAACTAAACAGCTGAAGGTGTAAAGTCCACCACATCAGAAAGAAAACCGGAACAATAAAAAACCTTGGAGATGGGAAATCGACAATACATTTTGGAAAGACTTGCGGAGAACATCATCGCAGTTTGTCAAAGTCAACGAGATTTCCATGGCAGTTCCAGTCCAACAGAAAGCAAGACGACAAAAACCAGCCTGGGTCCAGAGAATAATAACGCCCGGTGCAACTATAAACCAAATTTCCTTCTGTCTCCAGTCCCCAGTTGCTGCACACATCAAGGTCAGCGATTTATCTTGTGCCTCCTGCCATCTCCAAGGTGCCAGTCTTCCTTCCAACTGCCACCAACTACACCAACAGAAGGCCAAGAACACCGAACAAGGGGAGTTAGAGTCAGCTGAACATTACTCACCCCGTGCTCCCCTTGTTCGGTGTTCTCGGCCTTCTGTTGGTGTAGTTGGTGGCAGTTGGAAGGAAGACTGGCACCTTGGAGATGGCAGAAGGCACCAGAGAAATTGCTGACCTTGATGTGCGCAGCAACTGGGGACTGGAGACAGCAGGAAATTTGGTTTATAGTCGCACCGGGCGTTATTATTCTCTGGACCCAGGCTGGTCTTTGTCATCTTGCTTTTTACCATTCAGGGTAGAGGTGGCCAACGAGTCCCAAATCTTTATTCTTCATTTCACTGAGCTATGTCCCGTCATGCCCTGCACCGAAACCGTGCGGTCTAAGGTGCCATGCTTTGGCTACGGGACGTGTGCATGATCGAGTCTCCTGGGGGAGCGTAACAACTTTTCTTGTGAGATTGCAGCCTGGGTATGGGACCGGTGGCCACCCACCATCGTGAGGAAATTGGGGAGCTATGAATGAGTAGCATAACCTGGTCATGGAAACCTACAACGAGTGTGGGTTCGTCATGCTGACCACACGTTACCCCATAACTGGTTGAATGATCTCTCCCACGTTAGGTTAGTGAGTGAGTAGGATCAGGTAGGAGTGAGGCTGGCAGTTGGTAGGTAGGGTCGAGTCCTCAATGGGCTGTTGCACCACAGGTTATTTATTTATATTTATGTATGTCACATCATGGCTCGAACCCAATGCCTAAACCTGACATCACACTACACTATGTTGTTGCCTTCTATTCACTGAAGAAGCACTGCACCTTACATATTATACATTTTTCAATAGTATAATGATTAAGCCTTTATGCCTTAATTTTCGTTATAAGAAAAGTAAAATTCCTCCAGTCATTGTTTCTTTATTGATTACATCACCAAGCTTTCAATGTCATCTTCATTATTGAGCATCAGTGCTGTTAGGTGCTTAAGTTCATACCAGTAGATGACATCTACATGATAGGCATGCCTAATTTGCAAACTACTGCCACCTAAATGTGCAGCAATAGCTGACCCGTCAAAATACGATGAGAGCAGTCAACTTCCATCCTTCGATAAAAATTCATAGAACTTCGCAGTCTGGCACCGTACAGTCTTGTTGACAGCCAGAGAGCTTCTGAAACAGGTACGCACAGATACTGTGCCGACAGCTAATCAACAAATAATGCTCTGCTGTTGTCACTAGCACTCAATTTCCTTTAGACATCGCTTGCCGAGTGGTAGGAGGTTGTGATCTTCACAACAATAGTTTCCAGTTATTGCATGTCGTACTGACCACCATCAAGCAATATAGATTACTCTTGACACAAAGAACAAAGGCAAACTTGAAATGAGGGATTGTATAAAAATTACACACTAAGCTCAAATATGTACTAATGTTCCAAATATGCATTTATATGCAGTATAAAATTTCGCCAGATTAATCCAAATCAAGTCAAATGAATTGATCCATTGAAAGCATATGTATTTTTCCCAAGGGAAAAATGCAAATATTAAAAAATCTGCCCCTAGTGATAACAAAAGTATCCCAGATCTGCAAATTATTTTGAATCCGTGAATTCCAAAGAACCATCTTCTGAATATAAACCTGAACTCACACCTTTATGTACAGGGTCCGGCAGAGGAGTTAGATGCTTTTGAAATGTGAATAACACACTTAATTTTCAAAGGTACAGAAATGTATTACTACAGAAATACAGGTTATTGTATGCCATTTTTATTTACCATGACAGTTCGTGGAAAAAAAAAATAATGCCTTCAATTTACTTCTATTCTCATTCGAAGGCCTTTATCGTTTCCTTTTAATGACCTACGTAAGATCTTGAGTCAGCACTTTGTCCGTTTGAACAATTGAAATAAATTTAAATCAACAATAGGTGATCCGGTGAGAAGTTGGTGGCCTGCTTAACTGTTTGTCAGCCCAGTAAGCATGGAGCCCTGGAATGTTCAACATCGAGCGTTTTTTGTGGAGGGATTCTTCAAGACTGGAGAATCAGTTTTGAAAACGCAGCGCAGCATCTTTTTCAACGTCATTTTCATGTGGCACGCCATGGGTTCGAACACGGCCAGGTGGTGACCTATTCATAGCTGATGCTGTCAATCTGAAGTTCTGCACCCACGCGAGGATAGTGTTGCAGCTTGGTACACGCCCATGGCGTGCCACATGAAAATGACGTTGAAAAAGACGCTGAGTTTTCAGACAGATTCTCCAGTCTTGAAGAATCCCTCCACAACAAACGCTCGATGTTGAACATTCCAGGGCTCCATGCTTACTGGGCTGACAAATAGTTAAGCAGGCCACCAACTTCTCACCGGATCACCGATTGTTGATTTAAATTTCTTTCAATTGTTCAAACGGACAAAGCGCTGACTCAAGATCTTACGTAGGTCATTTAAAAGGAAAGGAAAAAGGCCTTCGAATGAGAATAGAAGTAAATTGAAGGCATCATTTTCTTTTTTGCACGAACTGTCGTGGTAAATAAAAATGGCATACAATAACCTGTATTTCTGTAGTAATACATTTCTGTACCTTTGAAAATTAAGTGTGTTATTCACATTTCAAAAGCATCTAACTACTCTGCCGGACCCTGTATTAAATATCTGAAATATCATTAAATGAAATTGAGCAAGCCATTTAAAAACTTTTAAAATGATGTCTCTGACATAATTGACCCCTCATAAAGCAGTTCGTAAAATCTTACATTCCTGCTTCATGCCCTTTTCAATATAACTTCGAGATTTCCAGCATGCTGGAAAACAATTGAAATCTGTCCAATTCCTAAAGCTGCTGAGATCTTACAGGTCTACTATAAAACTATCAGTACCTGCAAACTATCTGAGCAGATAATATATAATCTATGTACCCATATTAAACCCACTTTCCCTTCCAATCAGTATAAATTTCTTCAAATACACTCTACTGTAATCAAGCCTGTTGCACTAACAAACTATAATGCACCCAGTATTGATGGAAAAGGGCAAGTTGACATTGTATATACAGTGGAACCTCGAATTTAGATTTTCAGGGGTCCAAGGTAAAAAAAAAACTTAAAATGCTGGAAAATGTAAAATTGATGAAAATCTTGCTGTGTTGGTACCATCAAGATTGAATGTAAATGTAAAATGAACGTAAAATCAGGGTTCCACTGTACAGACTTTTTAAAGTCAGTACACCAATACAGTAATAAAGAATTTAGACGACAACCACCTTTCTCCACTTATAGCACTTCCTACCTACAGAACAGCTGATAATATACCACCAGGCATGTACAGCTAGACTAGTTAATCTATCTTCGAAGATATCAACAAAAAAATGTGACTGATGCTTCACCAAGGGGGAAAAACTATATTTTATGGGTGTCTTTCCTTTAAACTTTGAGACTTCTGCATGATGATTCCCTCAAACGCAGATGACGTATTTGATGGCTTTAAGCACAAGCTCACTGGACAGAGAGAAGTCTTCATTCTCAAATGCTTGCCCCTCAGCATTGCCAACAATATGAATGCAAAACTTGCTAAAACTCTAAATCTGATAAATCAAATGTGCATAAAAATGTAAATATGTTTAATTGTTGGCAGAGTATTTTCCATGTTAACAAAAAATTCACATGAAAGTTTGCATAAGGAAACATTTCCCTTCATGAGTAAATTATGTGGATGACAAAAGTGTTGCCAGACAAATCAGAAAGAAGACTTTCCCGCTAACGGTTGTGGCTGACATGGACATTCCTTTGTTAATTGGTTTTATATCGCTATCTTCCACAACCAGAAGATTTTGCTAACCCATATACATTGGGCATTATGAACATTCTTGCATCATAACAATCTAGCCACTCCCAACTTTTCACATGATGGGGGGGGGGGGGGGCTTGGTCCGCAAGATTTAAAAAAGAATTTATAGTTGAACTTGTGGAGTGTCATGTAGAGAGTTGACTATGGAATGGGGAGGATTTTTAAATATTTTTGCAGTGACAGAGTCTGTGTGTGAAGTATGGCATGTGTCGTGCTGTGTGCATGTGTGGTCAAGTAAGAACAAATGGATATAATCCATGAAATCACATTCTTTTGTAAGTCAGTGTTCTCTGAACGAAACTAAAGCAATTGAATGGCAGTTATTTCTTTAAGTAAAAATGTGCAGTAGACTGCTACAGCGAGGACTTTTTGCTCGAGCGTCTAATAGTTCACACAGACAATACTAGATAGAGTATTTCGAGTCGAGAGATTCCTTGCTCGAGCAAATAACGATCGAACAGGCAAAACGATTGGTATACCCTCTAAGCCCAGTAGTTTACGTACAACAATAATTTATCTGTGTTAGTGGGCCCTCAAATATGGATCGTGAAGTGAAAGATGCAGTGAAATTGAAAGTTAAGTAAACAGTCATCATCTCAATGTTAAAATATAGTTTAGTCTATCTTGTCAATACACAGTGATATATGAAAATGAAATAGATGATTATGGGCTGAAACTGCCAGGGTGAATTTTTACATATAAGTATATTTCACGATTATTGTCACATGGAAATGATATTTGAGCATGGGAGACTCAAATGAGTTTGAGCGAGCAAAAGTGGTTCCACACAGTACTCTAAAATGAAAAACTCAATATGCTGACCAAGGCAGAAATTTATTTTATTATAAAACAAACTAAACGTAACGTTTCAACCTTCTAGTAAGGTCTTCTTCAGACTCTGCACCAAGTACAAATGTAACAAGGTACAAGAACAGGACGATATATATACTCCCCTCCAGACTATTAGAAAGTTGTTCTGGAACATTCTAGCAGGTGACTTTCCCTTGTCAACTTTACTTGTCAACAGAGAAGAGGAAGAGGAAGGGATTATCTATGAAGTGAAATGTAAAGAATGTCAGAGTGTGTACATAGGAGAAACGAAAAAGAGGCTGAAAGACAGGTTGAAACAACATAGGGATGATGTACGACTTAAGAGAGAGAGAAATGCGATATTCAAACACACGAGAGAAACAGGACATGACATAGAGTGGGATGAGGCTAAGCAGATAGGAAGGGAGAAGAGAATACTAGTGAGAAATGGAAGGAGGCCAAGGAAATAGAGAAGAAAGGTGAAGAAGACACAATGAACTGGAATGGGGGACTGATGATAAACAAAGAATGGAAGAAGGTGTTAGAAAGAGTGGAAAGGACAAGAGAGAAAGAGGAGAGAAGAAGGAAGAAGAACGAAGGAAATAGAGCGTGAGATAAAGAGTCCAACCACATTCACTTTCAGGTGAAAGTAAAGTTGACAAGGGAAAGCCACCTGCTAGAATGTTCCAGAACAACTTTCTAATAGTCTGGAGGGGAGTATTTTTGTGTATATATATCGTCCTATTCTTGTACATTGTTACATTTGTACTTTGTACATAGTCTGAAGAAGACCTTGCTAGAAGGTTGAAACGTTACGTTTAGTTTATGTTTTATAATAAAATAAATTTCTGCCTTGGTCAGCATATTGAGTTTTTCATATCATGGAAACAAGGCTTAATTGTGTTATAACAGTACTCTAATGTACAGATTATTTACAATGGAAGGAACTAGATTACATACCAAAAAGGCCAATCTTCAAGTGTGACGCATGAAACCTTTTTGTTTGTTTATGTAAAACTGTTAGCATTTATATGGATATTGAGAAAGTTTGTAGGAAAATATATACTCGTAGTTTATGAAAAAGTGACCCAAAAATTTACACAAGAAAAAATTGATGTAAGATGCTAATTACAGATTCTTTTATACTCGCACGTAGCTCTAATCTAAATATTGCATGTAATAGGCTTACTTTTTACCTGAAGAGTTTATGTCCATTGCTTGCTATTGTGGTTTTAATGATGAGATTTCAATGCAAGAAAAAATTCCAAAACGTGAATTCTGGACAACTTCCCCTTTTAAATTCAGACAATACTGTATGGACTTGTACGCCACTGCATGCCACATTCCAAGCCTGTTATAAAATACAAAATGTTCCTACCTTCTTTCATTCTTGATGATCTCCATGTAATCTACAGATCTCGCATAGAATCCATCAGTAGTCAAGGCTCCCCAAAAATTAGACCATGCTTTGTAAGGCCTTATGAGTAAAGGTGCCACAATTCCCCTGCAAATAGAAACATAATGTAACACAAGTTACTGAAAAGTTAGTGACAATTTGAGTCTCAACCTATGATTAAACCTGGGTCTTTGGCATTCTATGCCACCGAGCTACCAAGCAAGCCTCTGGCTTCAGCCCATATACCTGTCCAGTAGGTGGTTTTCAGACAGAAGCAACAGGCAACATGTGTCACATGTCACCTGTAAACCAACCTTCAGAAATAAATGCAACCTTTCATAGCAAAGTGTCACAACAAGCTCCATGTGTCACTTGTCGCTTGCAAGTCACTTGATCTGCACCTTTTCCCCATGTTAGTCTGTGGTTAGTATGTACATGAGCAGTGAATGCTTTTCCACACATTGGATAGCAGCTCTTGTCACTACAGTGTGAAACCCACATGTCGCATGTTGCTTTCGTCTGAAAGCTCCATTGTAGGTATTTTCCAAAATAAAGTTGCCTGTGGCTACCTTTACACATGGGAAAACTAGTGCCATCTACCTGCAACTGAGAGAATCATTTCAAACTGAACACAGGAATGTAACTCCAAAAATGTGGTATTCAGTTGTTGTTTTTTTTAACTATCTACTCACTTTAACCCATCCGCATACCTAGTCGTCGAATCGACGGCCTGTCTGGACATTCGCTTGCCATACCTGGTAGTCAAATTGACGGGTTCCCGATTTTCATCATGCAGTTTCTTTTCCTGTCAATAGATGGCAGAGGTTGTATGATCTTTCGAATCTATGACGTGTATGTTTGTGCTGCTAAGTTTTTCATACCATTTCAAGCAAGTTTTGTTCAGTAATTTTTCATGTAAAGAAACCTTCATTTGTTACATCTTGCAAACATGAACGTAACAATGTTGTAGAAGATTCTGCAATTGAAAAATTGCTTTTTGATAGCGATAAAGAGGAAAATGTGTATTTTGGAAGTGGAGAATGTAGTGAAAGTGAGGAAGAGGTGGCTGTGGCTGTGGCAGGAAAAAAAATATGAAAGATTGAGGAATGGAAATGGACAGATGTGTGTGATCAAAACTATTAGGTGAGTTTCTATTTATTTTTCAAGTAAACTGCATATCTGAATACTTATTACTGTACTTTCACTTCAATATATAAAACTTTCACATAAATTGCTTGGATAGTTTTTACAATATTTGACATCTTGTCTTGATGTGCAACCATCACGGGAGATGGCCAAATTTAAATGGTATTTCATGGCAAAAAATTTGGCATTTAAATGGTATGCGGATGGGTTAATCTCGATTTGGAATCAGATTGACGTAATCTATTTTTAAAAAAGTACATTGCAGATACATCAAGCCACTTTGCCGCTACAGAGGTGGAGATACGTTGATGTGACTTCAAATAGAGCTCAAAGTGAGTAGATACTTAAAAAAAGAGTATTTTTGGAGTTATGTTCTGCCTCACAGAGGATTTCTATTGATAGCTCATTCAGTTTATTAATGTACAGGGTGAGCCTAAAAGAAATAGACAGCTTCAAAGTTTGAACAAGTGTTCTCGGGTTACCAGCCAGGTTAAATTGGAGTTGGCTTCCAATGTTTCAAGGGCATACATTGCTCTCATCTTCAGGGAAGGTAGAAATGCAGACCATTGATTGATTGATTTAGTTTATTTTACTTCGTGTTTTGTGCCTCTTGGCTAATTTGCGAAGATGGGGATGAGTGATGAAATGATGAAATTGATGAATGGACGGACATTCACAAACAACCAAGCCCGACCGGGATTCGAACCCGGGACCCTTGGCGTTGCAGTGCGATGTGCTAACCACTCGGCCACAGGGTTGGGCAGAAATGCAGACCAGCGTAGGTTAGTATACATGACTATAATGTGGCGGAGTTTGGATTCTGTCTTCCTATTGGCTCTCTCTGGATCCTGGTGTTCTCATTTGCTGGTGTCTTGTTTTTACGGAGAAGTGGGTTCCAGGCGTGACTGAGCTGGAGTCCCACATCCCTGTTGAGATTGGTGCTTTCCGGTGATATGGATATGGCTTCCTTTACCAGTCGGTCCCAGTAACCAGCACATTTGGCTATTATGGGACTGATCATGCGTCTCTATCATTTTTACGAGTTTCTGTTTCTAAGGAATCTTAATGGATATGGGTGTCTTCGGTGTTAATGGGTCTTTTAAATAGCGATGTTTTTTTAAATTGAAATATGTCAAGGACTGTTTTTAAGTGTTTTTAACCCAACCCTCTACCTAAAACTCATATTACACTTTACAACGCATCATTATGTTTTAGTGCTTAGAAAGAATTATGAACCTGATGAAGGGGGCAGTTGTACCCTGAAATGTCGTTCAACAATTGCATACTCACTTACGTAAGTAGTTCTTTAAACTAATTTTATACTATTTTTAGTATTGTTTATAATATATAGTGAGTAATATGCACACAGCCACAATATGTTTATTTTACATCGCTTTTGTGCCTCTGAGTAAGTACGATGGCTGCCACCCACCCCCCTTTCCAGAAAATGAATGTTAACTTCATATTATTTCAGACATATAAGTTGATTTAAGTCACAGTAATTTACATCAATTATTATAATTGAGATGCAGGGACGTGATAACTTCAAACTCAAGCAGTGTTTTTTAGGGGGCACTATTATGGGGGAATATGTCTCATTTACTCCCTGGAAAAATACCTTGCTTGCCCCTCCCTGAAAAAATCTGCGGCCATCCAAGATTAGATGGCAATTGCCCCCAGTGCGCATGCCCATGCCTCTCTCCTCGAAAACATCATTCATCCGCTACTATTAGATCTTTTTTTTAGCAAATCTTCTGGTTTACCCAAGAAACAATCTCCCAATTTATTTAAGTCTGACCTGGCAACACTGCATTGAAGCACCGAGAATGGCAGGGAAGATGCGCAAACACCTTTTGACCGAAGGTTGCTTTCCTTGTAATTGATCTATAATATTGAAATTGTGGTTCAACCTTGAACACAAGACCACTCATGACCATAAGAAGAAAATTAATCATTAGACCATAAAGGAATCCAAAAGGTGAAATACTGATTTTCTTTCCATGAAAGAAGTATTTCACTTGGTGTGCAGTCTGCATGAATGTAAGTCACAAAGATCATGTTCCATTAAAATCAGTATGACGTATTTATGCTAGCAACTGCTAACTCAATTTAACTAATTTAAAATACACAACAAAAAATTATACTATGCATTTGTAAAATAATAGTACTCTGACACATGAAAGTGGCTTATGCTTTATGCTGGAAAAATAATTATTTTTGTTCTTATTTGTCAGTCTTCTGTCACATTTAGCTAATGATAACTCACTGATGGACAACACATTTTATTAGCTACTTCATATTGTAAGCACTTTAATTAGTAAGCATTTACATTATTACAGGGATGGGACAGATTAATCGGTACCCTATCAGTATCAGCCAATATAGGCATATCGATGTATCAGTTTATCAGTAAAATTACCGATATATCTATAAATATCTTATAATTTAGTGCAAAATTCTGCCATTTGTTATAATTTTTATGGATAATCTCCATTCCCTACTTTTAGAAAAGTAAATTTTTTTTTAAAAAAAAAAAGAGTGACAGGAAACATAGATTTAAATGTCTGGGAAGCTTGGTTCATTGCAGAAGAACACTGGAATAAATTTAATAATGAAAATGGTAACATAGAGCCACTATGGAGTATTCTTTTTCACAAGTGGAGTAAGCCACCATCTTTAAAATTTAATGTAACTGAAAACATCAAGAAACTATGTGAAAGCAATGATGATTTTGAATTGCCTGATATTTGGGATTCATAATTTTTGAATAAAAAAGAATGTGCTCAAAAATTTTATACAAATAAAAATAAAATAGACTGCTTGTTTTACAGTTAAGTTGCTATATTACAACAATGTAACATTGACAACATTCATTGCATAACTGATTATTTTTTGTTAAAAAATTTTAAGCATTGTTATAAGTTATAATTGTATCTTTAATCAAACTAAAAATAAATATCTGATGAAGGGAGCGTGTGTTCTCCTGAAACATCACAACGAAAAACTGTGTTTTTATGCTTGTACATAACCGTAGGCTACAAGGGAAATAAGTAAAGGTTTAAATATGCAACTTCTTTTGCAGTGCAGTCACCTGAAAAAACACATTTATTAAGGAGGTCAATGAACCATTTGGAATTTTGTATCGGATTGATAGAATATCGGTATCAGCCAAAATTTCATATCGGCCCATCCCTACAATATTATATAGTGAATAAAATGTGATGCTATTCTGTTCACTTGGCAAAACACACACAGCACAATGACACAAGATAAAATTATATCCTCAGTAGAGTTAAGTTCGGATAAAACAAAGCAAGAGAAACACTGCTGACAAGAAAGTTCACAAAGGTTGAGAGCTCATACGAAATATCAATACGCTGTTTACATGTGTTTTATCAACTGAGCACTGTATAACAACTAATCATATGCATTAACTTAGTAATTATACACTCGTACAATATGACTGTGCAGCTATGCTGTCACTAACATAGGTCAGTGGCATATTGGTGATAAATGAAATATCTCTAATGCTTTAAAAGTATTATGCCGTTGTATGTGAGGTGAAGAGATGAAGGCCCTGTTGTTCGCTGATGACTTAGTAATATGGGGAAACAGGGAAGAAGAAGTACAGAGGCAGCTTGATAGCTGGAGTGAGGAAATCGGAAGGGCAGGAATGAAATTCAGTGCAGAAAAGAGCGAGGTACTAATAACAACAAGAAACACCAGAAATGAACCAAGAATAAAGATGGACATGGAAGAGTTGAGGCTAGTGGAGAGCTTCAAATATCTAGGAAGCATAATTGAGAGAAGTGGATGAATAGATGAGGAGGTAAACAGAAGAGGACAAATGGGTGGTGGACTCTTATCAAAGCGTTTGAAGATTAATATGGAACAGGGATGTACCTATACAATGCAAGAAAGTAATATAGAACACATACTATGTGCCAATAATTATGTATGGAGCAGAGACTTGGACAATGACAGAGAGACAAAAGAAAGATGCAGGCAGTGGAGATGAAATTTTTAAGGAGTATATTGGGGAAGACTAGAAGGGATAGAATAAGGAATGAGGAGATCCGACAGACAGTGGGTGTGCTGAGGCTTCAGGACAGGATAGATCAGTCACGGATGAGCTGGTTCGGACACATGAAGGGGATGGATGCAGAAAGACTACCAGTAAGAGCTTACAATGCACAAGGAGTGGGAATAAGGCCAAGGGGAGACCAAGATGTCTGTGGAAAGAGCAGATAGCTGAGAGTGTTAGGAGAAGAGGACAAGATTGGAAAACCGTGGAAAGAGAGGAGTGGTGGAAGACCAGGAAAAAATGGAGAGGCTTGACTTTTATGCTGACCCAACCAGAAGCAGGAAACGGCAAAGGATGTTGATGATGATATGACTGACTTTCTTTATTTGGAAGTGTCTACACAACACACTTACTAAATGTGCTGTAGTAAGAATCAATTTACTCACACTACACAACATAAAGAAATTAAACTAAAAATACCAAACTTCTTACCTGTTCTGCTCAATTAGAAGTTTCAGAGTATCTGGGTTGTCCAGATGGGCTTCTCCATCAGCACTCAAGTAGTAATCACACTCTTTTGTAAGGCAGTGTTCTCTGAAACAAATTAAAGCAATTCCATGGTAGTTCCTTCTTCAAAGTAGTTTAATCTAAGCTAATCTAATCTAATGCTAACAGTTTTACACACAAAATATAAAAAAAAATTCATGCACCAAACTTAAAAATT
This sequence comes from Lepisma saccharinum, assembly GCF_977018435.1. Taxonomy (NCBI): domain Eukaryota; kingdom Metazoa; phylum Arthropoda; class Insecta; order Zygentoma; family Lepismatidae; genus Lepisma; species Lepisma saccharinum. The sequence goes on along the minus strand of NC_139257.1, from coordinate 34,961,555 downwards.
GGCCTTTTTTGTATGTAATCTAGTTCCTTCCATTGTAAATGTTTGAGTGAGTTTGGTTAAATCCATTTTATGCACAGGAAGGCTAATCGAGACTGAACCTTCAGTCTAAAGTGGGATCCGAACCAGTTGTCTCTCCACTGGTTATTGAACTCTGAACCTTCCATTGTAAATAACCTGCACATTCTTTACTTGAAAAAAAAATGAATAAAAATGGATCTATCTGGTTGCTTATACAGTATAACTACAAGAGAGACATTTTCAGCATTATAAAAAACAAACTATGCTTTATACACATGTACTTCATATGGTTTTGTATCAGTCACATATCAAATATTAATACTACAGTCAAATTTTCCCAAATGCATTCGAGTGACACTGGATTGACTGCGAACCAACCACATGACAACTTATAACTCTCATATCTGTCCCCAAGAAATCTGCATCTAACATCTTGTGGCTTTCTTTTTTTCAATGAATAAATCAAAGTTAAAGTTTTTGTCCACTTCATGTAAATGTAGAACAACACATCACAACAGCTGGTGGGAGAGTTGATGAGGATACACTCAATCATGTTTGGAAAAAAATTGACTACCACACTGATTTCTGTCCTGGTGAACATGAAGGCCACAATGGACATAGATGCTATTTGCGCAAAAAGATGATCATATCTGGGAACCCTATTCAAACATAATTTATCCACATGGTTGGCTGAGCAGAAAGCTCAGCTCTACTCATAGATTCTTCTGTTGGCAAGATAATGGGGTGGTGCCTGTTCAATAGAAAAATCTAATGGGAAAATCCAACATCTTACCACATGTACCAGCTTACAACATGGGCATCAAAAAATATCAACTAAGTTTAATGCTAGAGATGCAATCCGATATTGGTTCCTGAGCAAATTCCATGCTGGGAACAGCACTACTTTCAGTGAAAGGCAAACGCTATCCCCCTTGGAATAACCACAGATATAATACAGTGAAACCTTCGTAACTCGAACATCAATATCTCAAATTCCTTGATAAGTCGAATTTTTTGTAATCCCCTTGAATTGTCCATAAGACTCAATACTAATTTTACCTCAACAACTCGAATAAAACCTTGATAAGATGATTTTTTGTACAGTTTATGGGATGCCGTTCGAGCTCAATAACTCGAAGGTAGACTATGGAAAACCTCTATGAGTCGAAGTTAAATTCTAATTACCTCTATAACTCGAAGTTTTAGTCGAACAAACGTCAATCAGTCGAAGTTGGATTGATTTGGTGTTTTAAGTCCACTTTATGCACAGTAAGGCTAATTGGGACTGGACCTACAGCTTAAAGTGGGATCCGAACCACTATGTGCCTCCACCGGGTATCGAACCCGGGATACCTTGATTACAAGGCGAGGATGCTACCACTGCACCATCGGGGAGGCCCTGAAATCAGTCGAAGTGTAGGGTGTGTACGTTCAATGTCAGGTGATCAACAATCGTGTTGGGACTTGAACTCCCCCACCCTGCCGTGTATGTAACCATCATTGTTAATGTGCTTAGTGTGCATTGTAGAAGTGTTGATACATACATGTACATACAGTACTGTATTAAATATTTTAGCAAATCAATGTTGTACGTATGTTCGTAGTGCATCTAAAGTTTCGTTCAATAAAATTTATTTCTATGTACATTGTACTGTACAGTACACATATTGGGGTGTAAGGAGTACATTCCACGTAGGCACCCAAAAGTCAACCTCACTTCCACGTAGTACACCCTGGACTGAAGACTAACGAGGCTCTGGCGACTGGAACTATGGGCAGTATAATTTTGTGTGTGTTGTCCTGTTTTTTTGTCCTTGTGTATGCTGAGTGCCCGTTTACAGCCTCAGCTTTTAACAGAAGTCAGAACATTTTAAGATTTTTAGTTATGCAACGTTAGAGTTGTTATTTGTAATTGTAAGGGGCTGGCCCCTGTATAATGTGACGGGAGCAAAATAGCCTAAGTGCTGACGCTCCCAAAATTTTAAATTCAAATTCAAATTCAAAAGTACACATATTAACTTAAAATGATGCTACATACGTTATAGGCATACGTAGTGCCAACATTCAGAATGGTCAGTAAACTTTAGACCTCTATAACTCAAAGTCGGCGATTTTGGCCCTCATTAACTCGAACCTTGATAAGTCGAAATCCTTGATACCTCGATTTTTTCTTTTTCCTCTCAAGTTTGAGTTATCAAGGTTTCACTGTATGCTATCTGTGGTATAACTCCATGGAAAGTGCTCAGAATGATGCATGCATGAGTGTGGAGAGGAGACACAGGTGGATTTCTAACACTTTGTATCTTTTTTTAATGAATTCCTCAGAAACAATGTTTCCAACTTTTGAAGTACCTTTCCCTGAAATTAACAATTTTGTGCACATTTTCTAAACAATTTTTATTCTGGTCTTTGCAGACAGCCTATCTAGTCTATAATATTTGCTCCTGGTATATACACCATATCTTAATACTAGTGTTCATCGAGACAATTTTAGTGAAATACAACAAACTGATGTGCCTCTCCTTCTAATGTTCTGCAAATTAAATACACTAAACTAAAGAAAGCAGTGAAGCAAAAGTTTAAACTTACATAGCCAAATTTCTTGCATGCCACTCTTTAATATTGTCTTCTGGGTTAATGGTCTTCACACTTTGGTATTCCTTTTCGTACTTCTCCAGGAACCATTCGATGTGAGTTTTGTGGTATTCAGCCTGAAATAACAATATTATACAGCTTATAAAACTTATGCATTAAAAAGAAGTATTATATTGAAACAATTGTTGTTGACATCTGAACAAGGTCAGCTTAATTGTGTTGTAGAACATAAGAAAAAGGATGTGTCATCCAATTTTATATGTTTTGATAGGAGAGAGAGATGAGGGAAGTGCATGCAAGAAGAGCATGGGTATTTGGTATCTGTTAGATATGAGTGCAAGCTGTCATGTGCGTACATGGTGTATTCTGAAAATTTGACCTGGATTACCAAAACATTATTGTATATACATATGTATATATTATATATTAATTACATATAATAGAAATAATACACCAATTCAGGCATTCAAGTAAAACAAAAATTGAAGTCTGAATTTCTCTAAAAATGGAAAAAGTTGGTTCACCAGTGGCATACCAGGTAACATGGAAGAATATGCCACTGATATGCACTGCACAATGAAAAAAGCTGCGATCATTTAGTTAACGGATTTCTTTGGTATTTATTGGGTCGTTCGGAAATGAATTGGACTGGCAACACTGCATTGTTGCAAATAACATCTGTCAAGCAAACTTTGTTTTGCTTAACGGTCAGACATAGTTCTACATTCCACCACAAGATCGGTCTGCTAGCGCCGCTACCAGAGACTTGCTGACTCATAACGTGAACGGGTGTGAGTGAATACGTGGTCAAGCTACGAAATGGAAGGTGATTCTCGTGGTCAGAGGTGGGCTACGTGGTTCCTGTTTAAAGAGGGTGTTTCGGCATCCGAAATTTATCGCAGACTTGTGGCCATTTGTGGTGGGTCAGCGCCTTCACGGAGTACAGTGTTTCAGTGGGTTCAAAATTTCAAAAGGGGAAACGAAAGTGTGGACAAAGTGTCAGCAGTAGTCGTCCAAGGTCAACGCGTACCCCAGCAGCAGTCCAAAGTGTTTCCAACTTGATTATGGGAGATCGATGTGTAACAATTGAACAACTGCAACGTGAAACTGGTTTTGGGCGAGCAACTCTGCATGCAATCATTCATGAGGATCTGCAAATGAGGAAAATTTGTGCTCAGTGGGTGCCTCGCGATCTGACGGATCAGCAGAAACAACAGCGAGTGGACATGTGCAGAGAATTGTTGCGCCGTTACAACCAAGACAGAGAACATTTTTTTGAACACCTGGTCACCGGCGACGAATCTTGGTTCCTCTTCGAAACTCCAGAGAAAAAAAGGCAATCCATGGAATGGAAACACACTGGAAGTCAACGCTACAAAAAACCTCGACCAACTCTCACTCCCAAGAAGCAAATGGGTACAGTTTTCTGGGATGAAGATGGATTTTTTCTGGTGGACTGGCTTCCCACTACCCAAACTGTAAACAGCGACAGCTACTGTGAAACTCTACGAAAGCTGCGATGCAGAATTAAGCAGAGGTGGCAAGGAAAATGGGCTCTCAGGGTGATTCTTCAGCATGACAATGCGAAGTCACATACGAGCCGCCAAACACAGGAGGCATTGAAAACAATGGGATTTACGGTGCTCCCACATCCTGCGTATTCACCGGATTTAGCCCCCTGATTATGCACTGTTAGACAAAATGAAGGACGCATTGCGCGGTCGACACTTTCAATCTAATGAAGAACTCCAGACCACTGTCTGTGAGTGGTGCGTGCAAATCTACTCCAAGAGAGTGGTTCTCTGCAGCCATCAGGAAACTTCCCGATAAATGGGAGCTGTGCATTCAGTCAGGGGGAGAGTACTGGTAATGTACATCTTTGTATTGCAGGTAAAATATAACAAATGTGGATTATATAATGCTTGTCCAATTAATTTCCGAATGCCCTTAATATTAAAACAAACACATGTAGAATGTACACAAGAAAGTGTAGTTTTCAGATTAAACAGCATCTGTTTGAAAAGATGATGAAGAGTTTAACACACTCATGATTAGACAAACAAAATGATGATGTTGAGGAAATAGATAGTCAGTTTGGTAATGATCCAGTGTTACACGTAGAAAAAGAGTCAATTCCAGAATGAAGTCCATCATTAGTTAACCCTGCGTTAGGAATATCAATTTCTGTAACATGCATAAGCAAATGGGGTATGCCTATCCCCTAACACTTTAACTATCTTTAAGGTATGAAATACACAAATTATACTGCACACGTGTGCTGAATGTTCTTTTTGTCTTTCTTCTAAGATCAGCTGTAATTTCTAAATGACATAATATTATAAAGTTAACGTTAGTCGCATGCCTGGAAAGACAGTCACCCCCCCCATGCCTAAATACCTACCAACCGTCATGTTCACTTTCGTCACTAACACATACCTGTGTGTCTTCCCCTTTTCATTAACCCACTTCCCTATAACATCTGAATCTTCTGTGTGCTCTGTCTTTCTCGATTTGATATTTTCTTGCACATATTTAGTCTCTCAAGTCATAGCTCTACGATAAACTTGGCAATGCTACACCTCATGCTCTGACGTCACGCAACGTAATCTCGAGGCCTCGTGTCCGAGCAAGTAGAATCACTCGACCACTTGGTCTCGGGTAGAGAAGCTACAAACACACAGACTGGGGAAAATTCTACTGCAGTTACATATATCAATTAATCAATAAATTAATCGACGTTAGTCTACAGATCAGCCATTAGGGCTAAAAAGAACCTACTTAAAATGAAGGGTTTAATTTTTTTCTCAAATTAAACTTCTATTGCTTTTTTTATGGCCATAATATTATATGTGGTAATGTAAAGAATTAATATTGTCCTATGATTATTCAACATATACAGGGGGGTCAACACACAATTTAGATGCCAAGTCAAGGTTATTTACTGGTTACTTATATAAATGTTAGTGATATTAGAATTATTTTCATTAGTAATTACTAGTTACTTGTTAATGCTTTGGTTGTAATAAACTGGAAATTGAAGATATATATACACATTATTTACTGAGGTCTATTGCTCTCACTACCAGATACGTAAAATGGGGGCCCAGTCAAACTATCCACTGCATGGTATGATGTTCGCTCGTAATTTGCTCCATATATAGAGGCAAAATATGTGGGGATGTCATACAAGTATGCAACTTACGTTAACTTTATAATACGGGGGTTAGAAGTGCAAGAGAATGATGCAACTGAGCTTAGAACAAAGATAAAGAAAGAATTCAATGACCCAAAAGCACCCATGTGCAGTATAGTTCACAGTGTTGCAAGCTCGCAATGAATATCGATGGGGAGACCGGTACCCTATGTGCCTAACGTAGGGTTAAGAGCCAAGCCAGCAATAGTTCTTTGTGTGCTCCATCACCATCACAACAGGAGAGAACAAAATTCCCTGAAGAGTACTTGGCTGATACATGCAAAATCTGAAGTCATTTCCATGGCTGTCTAATATGTAGCTAGACTCTTTTCTTGTAAGTATACTAAGATTGATAGATTTTGTTTATTTTACTTTGCATTTCTGCCACTTCAGCTGATCGCAAAGATCAAGATGAGGGATGATATGATGAAATTGATGAAAGGACACACAATGAACATCCATGGTCAGCCTGGGATTAGACTCCAGGACCTCTGGCATCAGCCGGTAGTATACTTAAAAAGAGTCTATATTTCAAGCCTCATAGCTTCTATGCTTATTGTCCAAAGCAGCTATAAATTTTGTGGCATGTATATTTCAGTATTGCTAGAGGCATACATATTTAGTTTTTGACGAAAACACGGAATGTGAAATACCACACTGTAATGTTAATTTTTCATGTTTCTGAAAGGTGTTAGGTGCAATTTCCTACCCTGTTTTGTCACGAAATATTGTGAAATAAACTGCAAAATGCGAACTAGACTCTTAAAACACAAAATTTAAAGTCAATTCACCACCGCGACACTTTCTGAAGTCACAATTATCCTGAGAGTTATGCAATTCACAGAAAATTGATTAATTCTGCTGTAAATATTTGAGAAGCAAAAATGGACCCCTTTATACAGAAATAACTTAATATGCTGGTAATGACATAAATGTGCTATTAGAAGAGATATGTTTTTATTGTGTAGTAAGTGCAGTTTTTAAATCAAATTTGGAATTATATTCACATTTTTCAAAACCAAAATGAAATTTTATATACTGCTATAACAGCGAAATTTTATTTTCTTTACCACTTTTGAGCCCACAATTGACTTGGTTTTTGTACCGAAATTTTTATTTTATTTTTTTTACCAAAAATATGTGCCTTTAAGTATTGCCTATCCAACACAGTACATAGAAATTGGAATTAAACGACAATACTTGCATTCCCTTCCTTGTTAGATTGGAACTGAATTTTATATTTCCCTGCAATATATATGCAACAATTTTAACTGTAATAAACTAACATGTCATAAAGTTCCCCCATATTTTACATATACCACATTGTATGTGTCACATACAACACAAACATTACAGTCTCCTGAAAAATAAATAGCATACAGCTCAACCAAGATGAGAAGATCCTGGCAAGCTTTTGAAATTAAAGTGGCCAGTCATTTGTTTTCTCATCTTGCTTATGTTCGAGTGGTCCTGTGTTGCTATATGTATAATCCCCCCCTGCTTCATTAATATTAAGCCTCTACTTTCGCTGTGCACATTTTCCTTCACAATATAAGCACTTGGCACTGACTAAACGTGATGACAATGTGTTGAAAAATTATGCACATTTTGGCAATGCAAGGGCAGGATTACAAAGTAAACAGCTTTTGAAAAATTAGACAACGGTGATACAGGGGTTCTCTCTTCTTGGTTAAGCTGCAAATCTTTTGACACAAGATACTATCTTACCTCTTGTGCTTGAAAATACACACTATTTAATATTGTTTCTTCTGTAGTTTACGGCTATTACAAGCATAAAAACACAGTCTTTTGTGACCTTCCCTTCACCGGACATTTATTTTTAGTTAAACTAAAGTTATTAACTAAGACCAAAAGTTGTGTTTTTTATGCTTGTAACAGCCTTAAAGTACAGGAGAAAAAATTATACAATACAAGCAAATTATTTAACATTATTTACTTTACATGTGTCTGGGTCAAAGGCAGAGAATGATTTAAATACTATATCAGAAATTGCAAAAGATCAGGATTAGATGAACAGATCAAAGGAATCAAGTAACAATGGAAGGTCATAAATCAGCTGGAATCTTTAAATTCAAATGCCTTTCCCTATCCTTTGTATTACTTATAATCATTCAATCTATTGCGAGATCTCCATTCTAATTAATTACATCCCGAATTTGGCCTAAGTTAGGGAATGCTTGTACTGGCTCTCCCCATCGCTACTGTCAAATATCCTGTGTATCACATGAGAAAATATCTCATCCATCTTTGTCAATTACACAATTTATGTTCATAATTTAAAAAGAAACACAAGCACCATTTTTTGTAAAAAAATTACATTTGGAATGCTTGGAAATTTCACTGCATTCCCATTTTTCTTAAAAATCACACATACATAGTACGACAATTAAGTAATGAGACAATTGTTGTCAATTTGACGATTTCCTGTTTATTACTCAAAGTACATCCCTCCTGCATCAATACAGCAATTGGCATGGTTGGTCAACAATTGAAATTACATCTGCAAGTCTTCATGTGGTGTGACTTGAAGATTGGATATCACAACCTGTTGGATGTTCAGGTTCATCAAAAATGCACAATTTCAGCAGTTTCCTCATCTAGGGAGAGGATGATTTAACACACTCACTTCTTTTTGGAGTAGGAATACATACACAACCCCTGCTCGCTGGCACTGTGCATTATCGTGGAGCAGGAACCAACTGCCTACAAAGTCAGTTCTCTTTCATAACCATTCAGAACACTACGGTAGTAACAACCAATTACAGTTTCACCCTCGGCAACAAAAAACACTTTGACTTCACCTTTGATTTTTGGAGCTGCATTTCCTTGCCTCTTTGTAAATTTAGTGACTTCCATTCTGGGATTTGTCATTTTATAGGAGGACAGAGTGGAAATGCTGTTTCATCCTCCGCAACAATGGAATTCAAGAAATGTTTATTCCTGCAAGCAGTTTTCAGATTGACTTTCATGAAACTCGATGTTGACCCGCTGCTTCATGTCAAGACACCCATACACCTTCCTCAAGACATGGTGGCATAATTCCCAGCATGCCCATTGCAAGTTCATGAAGTGTTGCCAGGTTGTAGATTATGGATCACAGTACACCATGAACACATTATTTCACAGACAGAATGCACACGTGGGACAAAATAAAATGAGGCTCATTACTTGATTGTTGGACTGTGTATATCGGAACTAGTTCAATAAATTACTGGTGAGGATACTAGAGTATGTAAATTGTCGCATCATTATTCTTGTTAATATCCAAATATTTTTGATACAACCTGGATATTTGGGATTGTTCATGTAACTGTTAATAGTACTTAAAATTCAGAAACAAGGAAATCCTTTAAAGTTTATCCATGCAAACAATTAATAATTTTGGAATACTGTCATGTATTTGCATACATGTCTATGAAACTATAACGACATATCACTTGCATAAACATACTTACAGCATTGTGGATAAAAATATGTATCTTCTGTTTTGGATACTGCTGATTTGCAAGTTTGTTAAGGAACTCCTCCACGAATGGAATTGGGTGCTCTATGAAAATACCCAACACCACCACTGGATACTTTTCTATCTGAAAGGATATATAAATAACAATGGTAGTCATTTATATCAATTGCAGTAAATGCATCTAGGGCCAATCCATGACAAAGTGATCCTACCACTAAAAAAGTAAAATTAGTCCAAATACTATTTAAACAGCATTAAATTTAAGATTTACTTTAGTGCATGACACTAAATAGTTACTAATTTGATATTTACATGTCCTTGAATGACTAAGAATAAAGATTAACGAAGAGAAGTGGAAAATATGATCAAGGTTGTCTTTTTACATTAAGAATTTAGTGTAAAAGCAATGCTCAAAAAATTAGTAATTTTCACAAATAAATTTGGTAATTATTGAAATTTATGAGCTGAGGAAGTTATTTTCCACTTTGATATTGTTCAGTTAAAGTATTAGGTGAGTAATATAGTATTAAATGAAGTTAATTAATGCGGTATTCACATAGATCACAGCTGGAACTTTGAGTGGTCACACCTGGAACTTTTTTAAAAAAATTATAACAGTAAAAATAGAAATGTTCTCACTGGAATAAAAGACATGAGATGAAAGGTTGCAATCTACATTTCCCCCCAAAGAATATGATGTATAAAAACGTTGTAAAAATTCAGAGTCTTTTCAAGTTGTGTGGTGGTAGGTGAAGCTTTTACCACCACGAGTGCCACACCTGGAACTTCAATTACTCTTGAATTGCCCAAAAATAACGTTGTTCACAGAGCTAACTCTTCAGGACAGTAACAATGCCATCATTCTGAAACTATAATAATGATATGGATGAACTCAATGTCTTTGTTCACTAAATATTTAGATTTGAAGCGTGTGATTGACACACGCGGAACTCATGGATTGGCCCTCTGCAAATTATAATACAATGTCACAATTTGATGATGGACAAACATGAAGATGACTGTCAACAGTAGAAACATGTACAAAAATAATCAGAATTAACGTTAAAGATCTGTCCTCAATTATTTAACCCTTAACTACTATGGATGATCTCTCAGATCGCACTGAATTTATGTTTTAATTTATTTTTCGCACCCTTCCAACCACAAGTGGACCCTTCTCTATAACTTTCAGTTACATGCTGTTAAGGTAATGATGCATAGCCTTTTTTTTTCATATATTATTGGATTCTATTTTTGGCAAGAAGTCTGACAGACGTGCCATATTAGGGTGATTTTATCTCAAATCATACATGCAGAGGAGTCTCCTGAACGCATGCTGTGCATGCGTCAATTGTGGGGAAAAAGGACAGCTTGCTCTGCAACGACATTAATGAGCATTTCTACATTCTAATTTCTTCATATAGGAGAAGGATTTATTTTAAATGAGCGTGCTCAACTAAGCTTATATTACATTTCTTGGATCTGAAGTGACGCATGCGTCAATTGTTGGAAAATAATTATTACTTTCTTTCACTTCAGATCCAATAAATGTAATATAAGCTTAGTTGAGCGCTTTCGTGTAAAATAAATACTTCTCCTATATGAAGAAATTAGAATGTAGAAATGCTCATTAATGTCATCGCAGAGCAAGCTGTCCTTTTTCCCACAATTGACACATGCGCAGCATGCACTGCATGCGTTTAGGAGACGCCTCTCCATACAGGTGCTCTCTTACAAGCTCACGAAGAAAGACACTATTTGATAAAAACAAAATTACTCAAGGATAATAATGCAATATTCAAACCACTATAAATCAAAAACAAAAAATGGTCGAGACTTAAGGTTTCCTTGAATTTAAAATTTGATCAGAATACTTCCAAAACCTTATTAAGAGACATGTTTATGAAACCTTCTTCAGCTCTAAAATTAAGAATGAAAATATGAAATTTTTTCAGTTCAATTATTTTTGAAAAAGTGGAGAACAACAGGGCATGAGTTTTGCTGGCATAATAGAATATGGGAACTGGACTAACTATTTGCAATATCATTTCTGCACGAACTTCTAACGTTATGTAGAAAATTATTTGTAAAAAAATTTTAAAAATCCATTTTTGACCATATTTCAGAAAGCACATTCTCAAAAACAACCATCTCAAAATTTCTGAAAATTGTACAATATAGTCTTTGGTTACTGTACTTGCAGGTGGTGCAATCAGACCAGGTAATATTTTTGTGTGTAACCGGGGAGAATTTTTAAAAACATTTACTCCATGTCCCATAATTTTTTGGGCTTTTACTGTAAAATATGTTACATTGGCAACATTGTTTCCGAGTGCTGCTTGTCAGGAAACCTGCAGAGCATGAAATATATTGTGCACGCATGCATGTGTGTTAAGTGGTGAGAAACTACTTAAAATAGGGTCATTCCACACAATTTCAAACAATTCTTGTTGCATCATAATTTTTAAAAATATTAATAATTTAATAACTTATTTCTATATCCTTGAAGTGTTTAAAATCGAAATTTGAGGCTTGCGTGTAGAACTGTCGACCATTTTTTATTTGTCGCATGCGGTGATTTTAGTTTTCAGACGTTTATGAAAATCACTACAAACTTCTGTTGTATAATTCCATATGTACAGATCCAAAATTCATTTTCTTCAGAAAAAAATGATTTATTTTGTTGATTTGCCACGAATATCCAAAATACATCTGTTGCTTTGAACATTTTCACTCTAAGCATTTTAAAGCTATTCGGCTGGTTCAAGATGTACATAGTTGCATATGTAATATGTATTTTAAAAAGTCTATGTTTCAAATGTATTTACATATATCTTATATCTTGCAATTTCTTCATTTCCCAATTCCACGTGTGTTTTATTCAGTATCGTAAAGGAGTTGATTTTGGATAAATGTAATCTTCAATATATATCTTATCTGGAAAAACACGTTCACCAAATTTTAATATCCAGTGGCATGGCGTGACTTTTTCAAAGGTCTTATCGGCCATCAGTACAACAATTATTCTGCTAGACGTTATCATCTACACCCCCCCCAAAAAAAAACATGCCTTCCACCTAGATTTTTATTCTTTTCGTTTTTTTTTGTTTTTTTTTTCAATCCACTCAGTGATTTAGCCACAAACACTCCTAGCAAGAACTACCACTCACGAGACAGTTACCACAAAAATCCAATGAATAGTGATCGAGCCTTGTCAATTCTTCATTTGGGGGAAGAAGAAGAATGACACATTTCTCGGGCCAGTTTGACATTTGTGCGGTGAACAGAAGAGAGAATTCCGTTCCTCCAGGAACTCCAGATGTACGTACTACTGTTGCCAACCAAGTATTTTGGAGCAAGGTTTGTCCAAATCACGAAACGCACCAAGAAACTATATTTTCGTCTAGTACCTAACCAGTCTCAGTTGTAGTTGAAACCAGCTTTGGCTTTGCAGTCTACCTCTAGTTGCTTCACAGAAATATTATCCCCATTTTAGGCAGGATTTAGCTCTTTTCTGCCAATCCGATGTGACAACACTGTCATATGAGGAGGGGCTGGAAAGTTCATGAAATCACCCAGAAGAAATAAAAATTGTGTTTCAAAGGCAACAGATCCCACTGCAGTAGCACTGGCAGAAATGATTCCACACAGTTAAAACAGCGATAGCAAAAAATCAGGCGAGGCCAGGCCAGCTCGGTATCTCAGTGGTTAGAGAGCAATGGCACGGTTTGCCAGAGACCCGGGTTCGAGTCCTGGTCAAGCCTGTATTTTTCGCTGAAAATTTCTACATAGTACATCTCCTGTTTGTGCCTAATCTACAAAGGAAGATTTGAACTTTGAAAAAAATTTCAAATTTTCATATTTTGATTCTTAATTTTAGAGCTGAAGAGGGTTTCATAAATATGTTCCTTAATAAGGTTTTGGAAGTACTCTGATCAAGCTTTAAATTAAAGGAAACTTTAAGTCTCTACCATTTTTTGTTTTTGATTTATAGTGGTTTGAATATTGCATTATTTTCCTTGCATAAATTTTTCTTTACCAAATAGTCTTTGTTCTTGAGCTTGTAACACTGTAACAAATCAACAGAAAAGGAAAATATTTTATTTTTGGACATGTACCATGTGGTCCTTTAACATATATTTTTTTCAGCTGATTTTGAAATTCGAAGGTGACAAAATTTATTACTTACCCATATGATTTGATATGAAATGGCCCACCTTGTGTTTCAAAATTGCTCATAACTCACTTTCAATTTCAGCAAATTTTACATGCTACTTTGAACTTCCCATCTTTGGACAACATAAAAATGTAGAAATTTTATGAATTTGGATTTTCATAAAAATATAGGAGCCACTGTGGTAATTCTTGACTGATATTATTTCTCCTTGCATCAATTACATTAGGTTTCTTTAACAAAACAATAATAATTGAAAGGAAGGTTTGGATGTTAGCAAAGATAAAACTAAATATATGCTTACAGGCCAAAACCAAGAGTTAGGTAATAATCAAAATCTAATTACCATTTGAACCAGTTTCCAAATTCAAGTACTTAGGAGTAATACGAACAAATGAAAATGATATTAAAGAGGAAATAAAAAGCAGGCTTAATTCAAGAAATGCATGTTACTTTTCTCTTCATAAACTTTTATCTTCTCGTATAATACGTACCTAAGAAACTAAAAGTTCAAATATACAAAAAAAGTAATTTTGCCTGTAGTATTATATGGGTGTGAAACTTTGTCCGTAACATAAATTAAAAGTATTTGAAAATTAAATCCTTAGAAAAATATTTGGACCTAAAAGGGATGTTCTCGTACAATGAATCCTAGGAACCCAATTGCTATTATTACATAAATTATTCAGGAGACAGGTGAGTGGAGAAGGTTGTATAATTTAGAACTACATAATTTGTATGTCCAGATATTATTAGAATGATTAAATCAAGAAAACTTAGGTGAGCAGGCCACGTGGCATGAATGGGAGGATGATAAAAGACCAGTAGGAAGGCCAAGACAACGATTGAGAGATAGCATTGAGATGGACCTAAAGAAAATCGGTAGGGATGGAAAAGAGCGGATACATCTTGCTCAGGAGAGGGGTAGATGGAAGGCCTGTGCTCCTGCAGCCATAAACCTTCGGGTCTAAGATGGCTAGAGAGTTAGTTAGTTAGTTATAATAATTGAAAACTGCTTTACAATATTCCTCTATAACCATATCAAGTCACGTGAAACAAGTCAGAAATTGAAAGTAGCAAAACAGCTAGTTCACAGTACAAAATCAAGACGGTGGTCTGACAGATTCATAGTAGTTATGTGATTATCAACGTCCATAGTAAAAAGTAAAGTGCTCTCCTGTGGTTTGCACCATGCCATGAAGGCGTATAGGGGGTGTGGAGTTAGGGCCCCACACTTTCTTGATCAAGGCCGAAGGTGGGGGTGATGTGATCAGCACCATGCCTCTGCCTGTCTTTACCCCCCTGTTTCCTCCAGGTACCCACTTTATAAGATGCTGGGTGGGTGCCAGAGCCACTTGAACAGGTTGAAAAAATCCCGGTTCTCCCCTGCCAGCGATCGAACCCAGGTCTCTCGCATGGTAGTCAGACGTCCATAGTAGTTAATGGTAACTACCTGAATATAGCCATGTTTACTATATTATGGCATGAAGCAACCAAACATTAATGTTGACTTCACAAGTAAGAGAAAATTCACAGGAAGTGACAAGGACAAGTAACAGGTGCATTCCAATGTTTTGGAAGCCTTTTCATTTTGCCTATTTGGGACCCCACTGCCTATTTTTAATTATAATGCCTTTTTTTTTTGCCTTTTTCAATTAAATTTGACATTTTTTAAAAAAAAAATGTGTATATAAATTATTTTTCTCCAAAAAAAGTTGTTGGCATTTATTTTTCTTCCGTTTATTATGTGAATAATTTTCGCCTTATTTAAGTAATATTGAACTCACGCATGTTTCAACATTGCTGAAGGAGAAAAGTGTGAGAAAAAAGTATTTCATGCTGAGTCAGGATATTGCCTTTCGGTTAACATTTCTTGTGCATGATTGATTGCTGAAGTGGACAGGTTGATTTCGAACACAAAGAAAATATTTCTGAAATCTCCCTCTCGAACCCGAAAATTTAAGGAAGTTGCGATTGAGCTTAGTTTACCTCAGCAACCAGTCTTGACGAGATAGGGAACCTGGATATCAGCAGCTATATATTATGCTAACAACCTTCAAAAAATCAGTGAGGTGATCGATGCTCTTCCAGAAAATGAAGTGGCTTCAATTCGTGAAGTGAAAAAACTCCTGTGCTATTCAAGTTTACTTTTGCACATTATGGTGCATTGCCAGAGACAATTACAATTATAGCATCCATGAAAATCTTCGAGGAATCTATGCAGCAGATGATGGAAGTGCCAGGAGAAAAGGGGTCAGCTGTTGCGGAAAAGTGCTAAGGGGTAGTGAGTGCAAATGAGGACTTGAAACAATTGAAAACAATTTGTGATATTCTAAAAAGTGAAAATGCTGTTACCAAAATGAGTCCAGCTACATTAGCTTGTTATATGTATGCTCCAATAACTTCTGTCGAAGTAGAAAGATCATTTTCTATTATGAAAAACATTCTCTCTGACAGACGACTATCAGTGAATGTTGAGAACTTAAAAAGCACCTTGTAGTTATGTGCAATCAAGACGGAGAAAATTGAAATGCTCTTCCCAATTTAGATTTTAACATTTTGCGAGAAATTATAGATAAAAGTAAGCGACTTCTAAATGTGCCTTTTTTCGGTTTATTTTGCCCTTTTTTTCATTTTTAGTGCCTATTTACCACATTATAAATGCCTTTTTGCCTGCCTATTTTAACGAAAATAAATGCCTGAACTTCCGGGCTCTAATAATATGTCTCTTTATCTGGTGATTAGGTGTTGTCAACTTTGATATCGACTTTTCCCATATCCACCACCCATGGAATGTTCCATGTGCCACAATAGGCCAGTGAACAGTTAATATTGCGTTTCATAAGAAAACATCCACTTCCATTCATTATGCCTTCTCATTATTGGTAACCCTTTGAGCCTTGTTTCCATGTTAATAAAACATTAATTATTACTTACATAAAATGATTATCTATTTTGTACACAGACAATGTTTCGGGAACCACTGGTCCCTTCTTCAGGGATACAGCCAAACAATTTTCGGATAGCTGATATATAGGACCAGTGGTTCCCTAAACATTGTCGGTGTACAAAATAGATAATCATTTTACGTAAGTAATAAATAATTTTGTATTTTTAATTTTTAGAAATACGAATGAAAGAATATATATAAAAGTGAGTAAGTCACACAAACCTGAAATATGAAAATAAAACATTAAATGATAGATAAATTTATTGTGAATCTTTGTCTGAAGAAGACGCTGGTAGAGGGTGGGTATATATTTTCAATACAATAAATTCTGCCTTGGTCAGCATTTTAATGTTTTACTTACTTTTTGATGGCACAGCCAACTTCACAACTATAGATTGCTTGTGGTATGTTGAAGAGAGAAAAGTGTAGTCAGACTTAAACTTCAACCACCAGGAACAATCAATTTTTGGACAATGAATAAATGAACTAATGAATGAATCAAATCTATGTACTCTGCTGTACAGCATGTACTTTAATACTGGGTTGTTTAAAATAATTTATGTATTTCAATTAGAAATCACCTTATGACTATTCAGTACAAGTATTATGAATTTAACATCTAAAAATGTAAAAAGACTAGTGTCTACACATATCTCTCTACAATATTACCAAATTTTCAAACTCATCTGGGTTCTTCGATGAAGGGGAGAGGATTAAAGGCACATGGGTTGAAGCAAGGTTACAATTTTATTTTAAAAATTTAAAATTTAAATTGTATTCAGCTATTCTATGACCAAGGCACTAGTCCCATTACATTTTTACAATCTTGACACCACAGAATGATAAGATTATTGTGCTTTAATAACATGCAATAAGGAAAAGTGCAAATTAACAATTATTGATTCAAATACCAAAAACCAGCCTTTCTAAAAATGAAGAATAGAAATGAAACTGACGTTAGTGGAACAAAAATGTCGCACTTTTACTTACATCTAATTTATCGAGATTTATCATATCATCCCAGCAATTCACACACCCATCAGTCGGGTTCCAATTACTGCCAACATAGTTGCCAAGAGTGTTAAGTATTTGCTTACTGGGACCGTTTCCATGCACCACAAGGGGGACAGTGTTGTACACAGTGTTTTGGAGGTACGCTTCCTTTCCCTTGAAATTCAACTCAACATCACCTGGAAAATAATATAAATACTTTAAACTTACTTTAAACTTCATACAGAAATTCTTACATGGGGGTAGAATAACCAACTTTCAGCATTGAATTTATGGGAGATTTAGGGGTGACAAATTTTGTGTATTTTTAGTGACACTGCGTTACTCCAGCAAGTGTTACTGGAATCAATAATATTAAAGTAATTAATTTACATTATTTGAAGGAGCGAAAAGAAAAAAAAGATGATACCTGAATATAATCCGAGGGAAGAAAAGAAAATACCGGTAACCATTTACTGGCAGATTCAGGGGAAAAACAAACAATCTCAATAAAATCAAAGAGTACATTATCAAGAATGCCGACAGTTTTTACAATGGCCAGTTAGAAACAACAATGCTATTCATTAAATTAGGCACACACAGGAGATGTACTATGTAGATTTTTCAGCGAAAAATGCAGGCTCAACCAGGACTCGAACCTGGGTCTCTGTCAATCCGTGCCATTGCTCTACCACTGAGCTACCGAGCCGGCCTGGCTTCCCCTGCATTTTTGGTGGTGCTGTTTTATAGTAGCATTTGCAGAGACTATTTCACACAGGTAAAACAGTGCCAGCGAAAATGCAGGAGAAGCCAGGCCAGCTCGGTAGCTCAGTGGTAGAGCAATGACACGAATTGACAGAGACCTGGGTTCGAGTCCTGGTTGAGCCTGCATTTTTCGCTGAAAAATCTACACAACAATGCTATTGTTGGATAACATTATGGTATCTACAATGCGGCCAGTTCCTACAATGCTATTGTTGCATTATCCTTATTTCAAATGAGAAATCAGCACATTTTTAACAGCATATGATTTGACGAAATGTCAATTTTTTTAAGGTTACAAATTAAAATTGAAATTTGGATAAAATGTGCAGCTTATATTCGGACCAATACGGTACTCACCCAGCATCGAATAACATGGGTACCTGGGGGAAACCCTGGGGGGTAAAGGCGGTCAGGGGCGTGATGCTGATCACATCACCCCCACTCACGACCGGATCAAGCAAGTGTGGGGCGTTACCCCCACACCCCCTATATGCCTTCATGGCGTGGTGCTATGCACAGGGGAGCACTTTACCTTTATCACTTTTACGGTATTTACCTTTCACAGAGACAAGTATTCAATTACAGAAGGTATTATTATAATATCACATTTACAACATATATGCACATATGCTGCACACACTGATGCTGCACAACCAAACATCTACCATCAATCAACTACTGCAAGATTATGACATCACTTGCGACTGCCGAATGCTACACAGGCAAGATCTTGCAGTTGACTTTAAGTTTTGTATGTGTAGCTGAAGTCATATTACATCAGAATGAATTTAAATTTTGCAAACTTCATTGCTAATGTTATACATGGGAGAAATAGAATGTCAATACGGGAGCCAGGAGAATAAAAAAAATAATAGCTCTAATACGGGATGAATTGTCATGCATAGTTCTAGTATGAAACTGATTGTCACGTGCAAACCCACGGATGAGTAACACACACTTCTACAATATTAGCCACATCCTCTTAATGAATAAATAAATGACCTTTCAGTAACTATCTGGCAGATTGTGTCAGAAGACTAACTTCTTTATTTTTAGTGATGTCCCTTTAATCAAACCAAATGCTGATCTTCCTATATTTAAAGCCCCAGTCGATCTCAGGAATGACTAGAAGCAAAGTTTCGTTCACAGTTTTTATGCAAATTTCGTTCTAGCTTTATCAATAATGTGATTGTGTCTCGTGTGTAACAGTGTCCAATGTGGTGGACACAATGGCCTGTGTAACACAGCTTGTGTGAGCACTACATGTTCACAGGGCTTACTTGATGTGGTGTCCTACGTCATGGAACTGAGCAGGGGGGGGGGGGCTATATTCAGTGCACTAGTACATCATTGAACCTGTGGTCTTATATAAGGGGAAGATTTAATGGACTAAATCCCCTCCCATTCGTTTAATGAATATTTTGCACTAATTCAGGATGGCCACTCTAGGACCATAATAAAATTCAAGTATAATTCCCGGTTTTTAAGGCAAAGTTTCCAAAAATTCAAGGGTCCATGCAGATGTTTTCTCTGTTTCAATCTTGCATATTACCACCTCTCACCCCACCCCCACCCCCATCCCCCCCCCCCCACACACACACACAAATATATTAACAATATAAAGGGTCTGTGTCATTCCAATATATCCAGAAATTCTAATTCAATTCAATTAAACGGTATATATATTTAAAATATTTAATTTAAGGTGCGGAGTTTACATTTGCCATTTCACATACTCAGACTCGATATACATCTACAAACACATGTCATAAATGTTACGGAATAAACTAATCTACGAAAAATTGTTAATTGTATAAAAATTCCAAACTCAAATTTACCTAATCAACTTCAAGATATCTTCCATCTTGCAGATAGATTGTTCTGCAAAGGACTCTATCCAAGTAAACGGATTGAAAGAATTCAGTTTTAATTTCCACGGAGCTTTCTCTTCTTTTCCTTCCTCGATAAAAATAAAGACTTAACTGTGAAAAACTTGCCCTGGAGCATTTGTAAATGTATGAATTCATTTGCATTAATACAAGTTGAAATTTTTCTATGGGGAATAATTCACGCATAATTACCGGAATTCCCAGTGAGTAGCCACCCTGTAATTGTGTAACACTAGGCAACAACAAATTTAAACTAAATTTTTGCCACTTTAACTCTTTCGCTGCGGTAGTCGCATTTATGCACAGCACGCCAGGTGCCTTGCTCCGCGGAAGTCGCATTATTGCGAGTTCATACTTCCACTCGCTGCGGGTGTCGCATTGCCGCAGTACGTCGCTTTTAGTAGCCTTCTGACATCTGTTGATAGTATTTGGAACTATTTGAACTTGTAGTTTTGTTTTTATCCGTATGATGTCGCGTTTAGAATTCTTTGACATACGAGCCTCGAGTGCTCTGACATGTCAGTTTCAAATACATGTTCGAATGTAAACAACATGGCTTCGTCAAGTCGTCAACACTTGTCTGATAATGATGTTACTCAACTGTTATTTGCAGACTCAGAATCAGAAGGTGAATTAATTTGTGACAATAATAGCAACAGTTTTTATGAGACTTCAAGTGGTGACAGTGATTGTGTAGTGTCTGATGAAAAATTTGTACCGCCCTCCGTAACACCATGGAGCAGAGTGCAAAACAGCATTGATCTAGGTGCAGGAATTTCTAATTTTTCAAAATATCATACCACCAGGGACTACAGAATGGTTTCCCAGTGCAAGGAATGACTTTTGTAAGTTCTCTATAACATATTTTGCAATGTAATTTTGTAAAATTATTCTTTCTAAAAAAATGTTTTTTTTCTTCAAAATTTCAAAATTTTTCAAAATATCATACCACCAGGGACTACAGAATAGTTTTTCAGTACAAGGAATGACTTTTGTAAGTTCTCTCTCATATATAATGCAATATAATTGTGAAAACTATTTGTTTATAAAAAAAATATATTTTCAAATTTAATTACGCAGCCAAGGGATAGTGTGTGCCAGAGAATTGCGCAGCGAAAGAGTTAATGAAAACGGTCTATTCTTATAAATTTTGAGCTGCTGAACACGAAAATGACCATGAAAATTTAAAATTGGCTACGGCTTATGAGGGATATACAATATTTGCTGAGAAAGTATAGCAATATGTATTTACCACATATATATACTGAAGTGCCAAAAGTCATGGGATACCTACCTAACATGGGACCCCCTTGAGCATGGCGAACTCCAGCAATTCGACATGGCCTCCTAGATCACCAGACATGAACCCTATCGAGCACATGTGGGATGTCATTGAACGGACTATTCGTTCCCAGGATCCTCCACCTGCAACAATGACCAAATTGTGGAAGGCAATCGAGACTGCATGGCTGCACATCCCTCCAGCGGATACCGGTGGCTTGTTGCATCCTTGCCACGTCAAATTGCTGCACTTCGCCGTGGCAAGGACGCAACAAGCCACCGGTAGTCCGCTGGAGGGATGTGCAGCCATGCAGTCTCGATTGCCTTCCACAATTTGGTCATTGTTGCAGATTGAGGATCCTGGGCACGAACAGTCCGTTCGATGACATCCCACATGTGCTCGATAGGGTTCATGTCCGGTGATCTATGAGGCCAATTCATGTGTTGAAAGTTGCCAGAATGTTCCTCAAACCAGTCGCGCACTATTGCGGCCCGGTGACATGGCGCATTGTCATCCTGGAAAATCCCATTGTTGGCAGGGTACATGTAGTCCATAAAGGGTTGGAGATGGTCAATCAGCTGAACATAGCAATGAGCGTTCATTGTCTGGCTCACGAGGACCAGAGGACCCAAACCATGCCAAGTAAGCATGCCCCACACCATGATGGAGCCACCACCAGCTTGCACAGTGCCTTATTAACAACTTGGGTCAATGGCCTCATTGGGTCTGCTCCACACCCGGACCCTACCATCCGCACGTACGAATTGGAAACTTTACACTCTGACCATGCTACACGTTGTCAGTCCTCTAAGGCCCAATGCACATGTTCCAGAGCAAATGTGCATCGCCGTTGCTGATGGACAGGGGTTAGTAGTGGTGCACGTTGTCGGTCTTCGGCTGCGATACCCCATGGAGACCAAATTGCATTGCAATGACCTCCAAGACACATTCCTGGGACGTACCGCATTGATTCCTGCTGTCAGATCACGCACTGTTGCTTGTCTGTTTGCCCGGACGAATCTGCCCAGACGTCGCCGGTCGCGGTCATTCGTCACTCGTGGGCGGTCACTGCGTTGTCCCTGATGAGTCGTAATGCCTCTAATGCGGTACTCATGGTCCACCCTTGATACTGTGGAGCGAGAAAAGTTCAGTGTCTGGACGACTTCTGAAATCACATGCCCCATTCGTCTAGCACCAACTATCATCCCACGCTCAAACGCAGATAATTTCCGTCGGGTTCCCATCACCACGGTACAAGACGTTTTACTGCACTCACAGAAGTCTACCTGACAACACTGAAACTGCTTCGTGACATTCGACTGGTTTGCCGCGATGTCACAGTGCCATCAACTATTTCCCTCCCGATATCCCATGACTTTTGGCACTTCAGTGTAGGTTCTTGTCACTTTGCCTGTCACTTGCATAGCTACTGAGTATTGAGGAAGAAATTTAAGTGGGAATGGATATTGTGTATCTTTATGGACATATTACATCCAAGTTTCTGATACGGAGGCAACATGTTCTCAATCAGTTCTTTGTAGTTTTCTTCCCTGATATTTCAGAGGAAGATTTGTCCCAAGCTTTTGTCCAACTTCTCATAATTAAATAAGTTTTGGATCTGGGGACCAAGGAAAACTTCCTCTTTAATTTTAGCCTTGCTAAGAAGAGGGAATTTGTCATCCAGGTACTTGAAAGCTAGACTGGTGTGTTGAATAGCTTTGACAAAGCCATTCATCAGATCAAGTTTAATGGATTGGGGCAGTAGCTGGGTTTTGTGCGTTTCTACAACCTTCATAGATTTTCTTGCAGATCAGTGTCTCTTCTCATTATGCAATGTCCTTGCTCAACTGTCCCACTCTCATGGAAAACAGCAGCATTTAGTGTATATCAGCTGCAGATCCATCAACACAGCCAATACCTTCAGTGGAAACTGATTTCCAGTACACAATACCACCACCTTGAGACTCAATCTCAATTAGTATAAACAATCTCCATCCTTGCAGGCCATGTCTCATACAGCCTATATGCTCTTTTCTATTACTGGAGTTAATAGCTTTTTATCACCTTGGATTTTAGGTTTTTAACCTACTTTTCCCTTTGCAGGTAAGTGAGAAATAATGTTACATCAGGGTTTCATTAAAAAAATGCAACAACTGATGAAATTTTATAGTGCCTAAAATAACCTATTTTGCTTGTTAGAACCCATTTTAGGTTTTTGTGCCTAAATCAAACCTTTTTTTTAGGTTCTTACATATTTTTTAAGGTTTTACATTAATTGTGCATCGCACAGAGGAATTTGTTTGTTTGGTAATGAAAAAACTTCAATGACCAACTTTTTTGAATCCTACTCTCTGCAGATTTCCCTCCCTCTAAGTTCATAATTTTTTTGAAGCACTAAACAAAACAAAATATCTGGCACCACTGTTGCCTGCACAGTCCAAAGTGCAAACTTCTGATCTACGTACTTTTGCTGCTTTCTAGCATTCAAATTTGCACCATTGACTAAGCATCTGTTTAAAGATCATTTTCAGCATATGATCTCTGAGGATAATGTGAAAAATATTGTTTTATATTGTGCAGGAAATTATACATAATTCATTTATCATATCGATAAGTAACTTTTGCTAACAGTACAAGTATCAGTATTTCAATAACTAGTGGATCATTTTGAAAATAATGCATAGAAATGAAAATTTGGTTAGAAAATTAATATTTTGGATGGTTCGAAACTTGAGTCAGTGGCACGCAGACATGTCATTTTGGGGTACAAGTCGTGTTCTATTGATCATATGATAATAGTGCAATTATTTTCTTGTTCCTAACATGCCAGCGATTATTTCCATGTGTATTGTTACAATGTCTTGTACTTTTTGTCAGGAGGGGGAGGGGGGGGTGAAACCCCTTATCTTTTCTTAAATTTTTTTGGAATTTTCAGTTTCCTTCCCCCCATCCCTCCATATATACGCCGAATGTGCATAAATTTTATATAGTCCGAATCTATGGTTCATTCAGAGTAAAACGATATATCATTTGTCTGTCTACGGCAATTAGCATCCGATCTACAGTTATTTTTATAAAACTCTGCATTTTGCTGAAAATCGGCTCAGGCCGCAAGGGGGTTACATGCGAAAGAGGCTCGGGTGGCTAAAGTTTAAAGTGGCGTTCTATGAAAACTCTTGCGAGCAAGAAAAATACAGAACACTGCATTTAATTTGCACACTGTAGTTTCCAACTGCATTGGCTGGCTGCCAAGGACACGCTATGCGTGGCCCCACCCAATATCGCATCTAAAAACGTATGCAGTATAATTATGCTGAAAATGAAAAAATAGGAAAAATGAACAGAAAAAGCAACAATTCTCTACTTTCTTCTGTTCTCACCATGTTTAAAACTGAAATACAACAGACCTCAATTGTTGCATTGAAGAATAAGAGCCTTTATAGTCTGCTGCCAATTGTTGTGGGAAAAAGAAACAAGAACATTATTGAGACTTTCGGATACGGATTACTCAGTAATTCAAAATCTGAAATTGAAAATCATGTAATTTCCTATAATGTTACAACACAAATAATTTGTCACTTTGAATGAATTCATCGGGTCTTATGATTTCTGGCGACAGATATAAATACTCCCAAGGTTAAAGAAGAAATGACACATTTATATGCATGTATGTAAGGAGAGGGTGTGTGTGTGTGTATTATTTCTTTCATTTTTAATAATTTGTTACGCTTAACGTGTCTTGTATTTTTAAATTTTGGCCAATGGTTTTCTCCAGTTGAACTCCCCTTCCCTTTATCATAAGCACCTACTCACTTACCTACAGCACCATTCAAATTCTGGAAAATCTCAGATTTGTGATCCAATTTTATTTTGTACCTCTGCCTAAGTTCTTCATCAAGATAGATTTTGGTATAGAACAACTGATCATCATCATCATTCTCCACAGGCGATGAAGACATTATTTTATATAGTTCAGGGGCATAACCAATAAAGCCTGAAATAAAACAAAATTACACACATACATTGATAATTATAGCTTAGAACATAATTTTGATGTGCTTTTAATACAAGATTTGAATCATTATAAATTTGTAGTTACCAAATTTTTACATGTCAATTTGCAGAAACTGTAGTCAGATATTTACATTTAATGTGAATTCCCAGATTTTCCCATGCATTTTAAAATAAATTTTAACACTCCCTCCATAATGCCACTAAGCAATTTGTTTATCAGTAAACAAGTGATGTTATTCAAATGACCACTGTTAAAATTATATGAACAAAAAAAATATGAAAAACATTTTTATAGGAAATGTCTTCAACCAAAAGGCTAGTTAAAGAAAAAAGTGGGACATGTTTTCACTATAAAAATAACCCGTGGCTCGACAGCCTGTAAGGGCCTTAGTCTATCTCACCACTGCCAGTCTCCCTCTCATAATTCTACCTAGAGCTGTGCAGAT
Source organism: Lepisma saccharinum (assembly GCF_977018435.1). Lineage (NCBI taxonomy): Eukaryota > Metazoa > Arthropoda > Insecta > Zygentoma > Lepismatidae > Lepisma > Lepisma saccharinum. The sequence continues at coordinate 34,935,755 of NC_139257.1, read as the reverse complement.
CTTCAACCAGTAATGGGGTGACGTGTGGTCAACACGTTGAACTCCAGCCATTGTAGGAGATATCCGTGACCAGGTTACGCTACTCAATCGTAGCTCCCCAATTTTCTCATGATGGTGGATTGCCACCGGTTCTAAACACAAGTCGAAAACCCAGACTGAATGCAGGCAGACTGGAACCCATACCGTGCAGTCAGAGCCCAAAGCACAGTGCCTTAGACCGCACGGCCACGGAGGAGAACATTTTCATTATCTAATCCTGTTTTAAAAAAAATATATCCATGACTTTTTTCAGGAGCTAAAATTTATTTTAAAAAAAATCCTCGACTTTTCTACTCAAAGTGATTTCTCTACTTTTCCATAATTTCTAGGTCAGTGGAAGCACACTGTAGTGCTTGCATATTGTGAAAATTGCACAAACAAAGTGAAGTAATTAATAGCTTATTATAATGCTTTTGTTTAACTTTTCTGCTTAATTTATTACCGTCAGAATATACACTATAGGCTACTTGTGTGAAATCAGAATACTCGCGTGAGATGTATGGCACGAATGGAAACTCTTATCCTTGACGAAGAATCAGTAGATTTCTATGTCGAGTATCTACAAAAGGTACTTTCCTGGCATGACAAGTGCCTTAACAATGAGTGACTATGCTGAATACAATAAATGTGAGACAGATATGCCCATTAAAAAAAATACTGGAACTTACTTTCCGAGTAACCTGATATGTGAATAATAGTTGTGTGTTATATACTAAGATGGCTACATAGTTACTGTGAACAATTAACAATTCACGACCAGCTCTGGGAGGCGTATTTAAATGGTCAGCCCAGGCATTTTCTGAACCCAAACTTACATAACAAAAAATGTGTCCGCCATCTTAAATTTTCGAGTTTTTCAAAATGGGTACCCTGGAGGCTGCAAATGGCACTTTTTCGTCGACTTTTTCAGCTTGGAGGATAGGAACCCGACCTCTCTGAGGGTTCCTGCTGGTGTCCCTTACTGATGACTCCCCATTGGTCCTCCAAGGATCCGAATGTTTTGGGCACCCTCAGTATCTTGGTGCCCCGGACAGGCTCTCTGGTACTGCATCGGACCTCCCCCCCAAGTCAGGTGGTGGAAAGCCTTTTCATTTGCCAATCAACAAGGGGGAGAAAATGCCAAAAAAAAACAACTTAGAAAATGGACACAGCAACTAAATGACCATGGTCGCTTACGGGCAGGAATGTGTTAAGAAAAAAAGCAATACATAATTACTGTCATCAAAAATACAGGGAGAAAACAAGATGCACTGGAAAACTGATTTGACATTTCCAAATTTTACATTAGTGTATATTCGAGATTTCACTGTATATCATCTAACAATAGAGACTTCTCTTTAAGAAGCTTACCTCCAGAATTAAGGTAGCGTTTCCCTTTTGGAATTGGCGGATACTTGGATGCTAAGGATTCATCTGGCCAGCAGAACCCTTCTGCTGAAAACACTACCTTTGCATTGAATTTGTCAAACTGCTCTATAATTTTATCCATTCCTCCAATAAATATGACATCATAACTGCAAGAGACATATGAAAAGTCAATACACAATCCATTTTTTTTTAGCTAAAGAAACACTGTAAGAGATTTTGCCATGAAAATTTGTCTTCATATTCCATTTCCCTTAAGTCTTTACCATCTTTTACATGGCATTTCTAATAGGAATAGGTATACAGTTGAGACTGCTTTATACGTAACTCAGTTCTGTGTAATATGTAAATTATGGTAAGTCCCGGCAAAATATAATTTAAAAACATGTTAATTAAACCTTATTTGTACATAATGAATTTATACGTAATTCGGTGTTGAATTTACTAATTTTGATAAAATACAGTTGATTTATACGTAACTAACCAAGATACATCAGAAGTACACATTTCTTGTAGTTACAAAAACACAAGAGGAGTTTCAAATACAAAACAGTATAGGTGGGCACGGCGGCAGTCGGTCTCGAGTTGCGAGAAAACAAACCAAAATGTCTGATTTCTTTAAACCAAGAGTCAAGTTCAAAATGAATCTTCCTCTTTAATGTTTAAGTTCTACCTATGTAGGGCAACTGTATAATTTCTTGAGTTACGTTTGAACATTGAACAATTTGCGAATTTTCTTACAGTGGCAATAATATTACGTGAGATTCCATGTTAACATTAAAAGTGAAAGAATGTTTAAGATCAGTATGAAAAATTCTAGTTCACTAAAACTATAGTTCAGTGTCAAACTGTTCACTAATAAAGTGCCAAATGTAATGCATTTAAGAATCAAACTTTTAGATTCGGTAATTTATCACTTTATGACAGAAATAACCTGTATTATACTGTATCTTATTCCTCCAAATACAGGAACCGGCAGAAAAATCTGATGGTTTTGAAATGTGCATATAAATAAAACAATTAATGTAATGCAAGGTTTAATAATCAAAAAAAATAATTGCTACTTTCAGTGCTTACATTAAGTTTTCTTTGTTTTTAAAATTGTGTCCGATAAATGATGACCTCCATTCCTTACACATTCATATAGCCTTGCCTTTAAGTTGGACGTCGCCCTCACGAGCATTTCATTCGGAATTGCCGCTATTTTGTTGCGAATAGCCAACTTGAGATCACCAATTGTTGTTCAAATGTTCAAAAATGATGTTTACCTTTGACACAATTGTTGTGCGAGGTCTTTCAACGGCAGAGTGGGGGGAGTCATCGTTTATCGGCCACAACTTTCAAAACAAAGAAAAATTAATGTAAGCACTGAAAACGGCAATATTTTTGTAGCAATTGTGATTATTAAACCTTGCATTACATTAATTGTTTTATTTATATACACTTTAAAAACCATCAGATTTTTCTGCCGGTCCCTGTAGATACAATTACAGTATTTTAAAAATGATATGACATGGTAACTAAATCTGATTTGTAAGTAATTCTCAGTTATATGTGTTATTTTCTCTTCACCTTGACGCATGTATAACTCAGGTTCAACCCTATATGAATTTTTTGTCGAGACCTATAAGAAGTATCAATATAAAATTTACCATTGGTCTGGAAACTAATATTCTACTGATTTTGCATAAACATGCAAATGTTCCACAAAGAACCTGATTGGTTCATTTACACTCTAAATTAATTAACTCAGGTGACTGTAGTAACTGTGTAGCTTAGGAAAATAAATTTGGTATTTAGGCAATTACAGGTACATGAATATATACTTTGTATACTTAAAAAAAGAAAATAACAGAATTTAGAAATTAAATTACACGTTATTTAGAAAAACGAATGTGCCTATATTAGTTGATATTGATCATGTACTGATTAATCTACCCCGTCCCTACTTTTCTAAGGAGTGTTCAAGTGTACCTCCTTTAGGAATTGGTACAGGGTCAATGACATTATTAATAAGTTGTGTCTTATACAGCACAGCATATATTGATAAACCTGCAGATTGAATTGTATCTTCTGCAAATATGCTGTATAAAGAAACAAACTGCCGGAATACTAATTGAGGTGAGTGTACAACACACTTCATCACCTTGCACCAAGGGTGCTGCAGAGGGGACAGTATTAATAATCAAGTATTCCACTGAAATTACATGTATTAGTTTACCAGAGCGTTGCTTGAAAATATTCAAGTATTACATCTGAATATTATATTGACTGTCATTTAATATTAAAACCTATTTTTCCCATAATACTTGTGTAAAATAAATAAGATTTTAAAATTCCAACATAATGACTATGAAAGTGTTGCGTGGCATTTTTATAGACCCTGCACAATACGCAAACTCTGGAAAAGTACCACCAGGTATTGATGAACAAATTCCAACTCATATTTTCCGATACAGATGACACTGGTATGAACTCATTGAAATTTGTCGATATCGGCTCAGCCCTAATTAACATTATTACATGAAATTATTACAAAATAATACAATGCCTTTACCTTATAAGGTAAAGTTCCTGTATATAGCACCGTGCCAAGAAGGCACGTTTAGGGGATGTATTATGGGACCCAACACATTCTCGATCCTGGCCATGCTCCAGCCACCTTTACCTACCAGGGTTGCTCCCAGGTACCCATTGATTTGAGGCTGGGTGAGTCCCAGAACCTCTTTATGCAGGGCAAAGACTGGAAAACTTCACACTCTAGGACTTGAACCCAGGTCTCCCCCGTGGCAGTCAGACACACTACCGACTAGACTACTGCAGCTCCTTGCCTTATAGTGGTTCTTATCTTTTCAAAAGTTCATCATAGGCACGATCCGCACCATTGGAAAAATGAGGGAAGAACTTCATCTGAAGAAAAGAGATGTCCAATGTCTAACATTGCATGCTATTACAAATTATGATTTGTCCTAGTTTCCTATCATTTATTTCAAAGTGAAATGATCATGATAGACATTCACATGGCTACATGAAAACTAGAACAAAACACAACTGTGAATTATTATATTATTTTGTAACCATTAGGAAGTGGTTAAGAAGAATTTCAAGAATTTTCTATATAATACAGCTTTCATGTTAATACATTTGGCAAAATTAAGAAAAAAATAATGCATACCTATCAGTAAACATTATTATTTTATCCTTCTGTTCCTTGTATTTTTCTAATTCTTTCAACAAAATATTTATTTTCTGGCCCCCTCCTCTGAATTTTTTCACATTGCCTCCTTCCCATTTCTCACCAAGACCGAGAACCTAAAAACATAAAAAAAAAGTACGATTTAATGAAAACATTCTTATAAAACACCATTCAAATACAGAAAGTGTTTGCTTTGAAAATGGCTGAAATGTTTGTGTTTATTTTTAAGTTCACTTTTTTTTTTTTAGACAGATTAATTGTGACTGGATCTATAATTTAAAGTGAAGCTGAACCACAATGCATTCTGTTAAACCTATCACTTAACGTATAATCATGTCTGGTTGTACAATTTGTAATGGTGTATGACTGGTAGATTTACGCCAGCCACAAACCAGATCCGACACAACGTGATGCAACACAACATGACACGAAGCGACGAAATGCAACATGACGAGCCATAATGCTGCAAAACGAGTCAATTTGTTGTCTAAAGTGTGATAGTAGAGTTCGTCATGTATGCAGCTGGTCTAGGTCTGTCTTTCATAATTTGGGAAGCAGGTAACGATGCATTATGAGTATAACAGTTGACAGCCGAAACAATGTATCAACGTATGTAGAATTCATGCATCAGTTTCTATGTTGTGAATTGAATATATTTCTTGCAAATAATTGTTTAGAAGATACGATATTAACCATTTAATATAAGATTCATTGACTACATTTAATTGCTGGCTTCAAGTTGTCCCCATTTTCGGTCTGTGATTAGATGTCTGTGCCTGAAGCTAATGGATTGGTGCATGTGCAGATTACTTTGTTGCAAGCTACTCCACGCGAGACCAAATTCCACGGGCCTTCGTTGTTTTGTCGCAAACCATCACAACCTGTCGTAAGGTGACTAGAATCAAATGTTTTGTCCATTGTATGGCCTTAGGCCTCATGTTAAAACTTACTTGAGATGGTTTGCAACAAGAATGTCTGTCTTGTCGCATTGTGTTGGATCCGGTGTGCATCTGGCCTTTTGGGAGCTGCTATACACCAGAAGCGTGCAGTAAAGAAAGGTGGAGCAAGCGCCGCTTGCGTTGTTTTTAAAACACTTTTGATATCTTAAGTCTGTGTTTTTCAATGCCTTTATATACCTTAGAATGGAATTTATTTACTATAAGATATTTACATTACAGAATTTTCATTTCCCCTACTTCCTGTTCTATTGGCTTGAAACATAAACTGGCTGCACCCTTGACAACGCTAGGCAATGCAGCACGACTGACCACATTAGAAGAAGAGGACTGCTCACCTTTCTCCCCACTTTTCGAGTGACTTATGCAGTTCTTGCATGGTCACTGGCAATCCCCGGTCACGAAGAAAAAAGACCGAGGGCAAGAGATGCCAAGCCCGCATCTGTCTTTGGCAAAGGTGTTGGAAAGAATTCGTCCACACTGGCCACAAGGTTGCTAACTTCCACAATTTTCTGTGCGTCTGTAACACCACCTCACGCGGTACGATTTTCATGTTTGAAACTATAGTAATTAACAAATTACATTATGAAGTTAGCCAGTGATCACCAGTCATGTGCAATTTATAAGAAATAAAATCACAGCCAGTACTTGAACATATCCGTCATGTAGTCAGTTACTCGGAAATATGGAGGGTATGTAACACTGCAGGTAGGGTGAAACGGAAGAAGCGTGGGTGCTGCGGATGCGTGTTGTTTCTTACTGTGATATTGTGCTGTGTTTTTCTGTTCTTTGTGTAGTGTTTTTGTACCTGATGTAAAAGTATGATTCTACATTGCAAATTTCCTCCATGGCTAACATACCAGACGAGCCATTGATTTGCAGTGTTGCAGGTAAGGACTTGATTATTAGGGACCTTCTCTCAAAACTATTCAGTGTTCGAGAACAGAAGGTGAAAGGTTGGAGCTTGTGAACCAGGAGCGACCGTGTCCTGAATTGTTCATAACCAAACCAACTAAGAAAGATGGGAAAGTTTTCATTAGGCAGTTTAAAACATCTCAGTACAACAATATTATGTGGTTATGTGGCAGCAATGATCTTAATAAATTATTTTGTTGGCCATGCGTTTTATTCAATACAAATTTAGGACCATGGAACTCAGTGGCGTGCCCAAGGTGGGGGGTTGATGTGGGTTATAACCCCCTTTCGCCCAGTATTCCTAAAAAAGAATGTCAAAAGTAGGAAAATATGACAAAATGAGGGCTGACTACCAAGAAAAAGTATACATAACTACTCCCTTTCGAAAATCCTGAGCACGCCACTGATGGAACTATACAGGCTACGGTGAGTGACTTGAGCAATTTTTATAATGCAGTGCAAAGACATGAACGTTCCTAGAATCACAACTGCGCTTGCATCCAACTGAAGACAATTCATGATTCATAGCCAAGTAAGAAACCGAAACCAGTCTGTTTATTTAAGATCGAAACTTTATGCTAATAGGATGTTTATTATGTGACAGTCAGATTTACCGTCATTATTATTATTATTATTATTATTCATGTCTGTAGCGGTAAAAAGATGTGTTGATTCAAAGTGTTGAGTGTTTTAATTTGTAAGGATACATATTTGATTTTTGCCAAGCCGACGGGACGAGACGTTCGCGTGTCTTAAGGGTGAGCAGCACCTGAAGGGTCACGTTATGCGTCTAAAGCTTAGGAAATTTGACCGTAGTGACAAACATTTAAATATCTCGGTTTCCAGCGGTCAGATTCATGTGAAACTTATACCAGCGCAGCGGCATGTGTGCAAGGACGGATGTGTGGAGTTTCGTCGCGATCAAGCAACAATTACGGACGCCAGATCAAATCGGTTGTAATTGATCAGTTTGTGGACACCGGTTGCAATTGAGCTATAGGCGACGGCCAGGCGGAAGCTTAATACGCAGAAACTCAACTTCGAGCGCGGCCCGTCCAAGTTGGGAGACAATAGAGCAAAGTGGAATGACCTCTTCGGAAGCGTCCCTTCAACGAACGCCTAGCGTCTTTTTTCAAAATCCAAATAAAACGAAGGACATGGTTTTTCGACACACAGTCTTACCGCGATCCTTGTAGCGAGAGCAGCTCCGTGCTACCTCTCCGTGTACAGTTTTGCCGCGATTCTTGTAACGAGAGCACCTTCGTGCTATTTCTACGTGTACAGTGGACTTTGTTGTGTTTTGCGAACTCCAGTGTGTGTGATAGACAGTAAGTCTACACGAGTGCGCCTACCTCAACCGCTGGGAGAAGTTGAAGCGAGACCGTGTTTCCGTGATTACCTTACGCTGTTTATAATTTTTGAGAAACGAGGAACACCGGAAACTATGGCGGGCTAGAGGGAGAAGAGAGGTGAGGGCGTTACCGTCGATTCGCCCGATGTCAGAAGAGACTACGCCGATGATGCCTACCAGCAGCCACGGAGAGAGAGAGAGGAACGACGAGCCACGCCAATGATGCCTATCCGCCGCCATGGGGAGAGAGAGAGACGTCGAACGCCGCCCTATTGATACGCCGATGATTCCTATCCGCCGCCACGGAGAGAGAGAGAGAGACGTCGAACGCCACCCTATTGATACGCCGATGATGCCTACCAGCCGCCACGTTGACGTCCCGACGCCCAGACCACGGAGATCTTCACCGATCCCGAGGGGAAGAGAAACCGAGGAACCAGAAGTATGAACACTTTTCGCATCTTCATCGTCGCGACCAAGGAAACCTTTCGCGTGAATACTATGTGTTTTTCAATCGCCCATAAAGACGCCAGGATGCACCTCGGAAGCTGAGAGATGGTAATGTATTCATCTGTGTGATTGTCAGCACGTGACGGCCCGATTGATTTAGAGAACGCCCTTGAAATTCGTCAACATTTTTGAAAACGCCCACTCAACTCGAAACTTCATATCAAACTCCCGTCGCGCTTGTCACTTGTAATCTATTCGTCTCAGGTCAATTTTTCTTATTCCTTGTGATATTTTTTTAATGATCTTAAATTCATTGTTGTTTGTGCTCCTTTGTATTTGTTTAAAGTGCGTACCATTAGAGTAAAGCGCCGCCCACTTAATTGTTTAATCTACTGGAGGTTTGTTCATTTTTTACGTGTCAGTGCTGTGTCGCTGCTAGCTATGTCAGGCCGCATGTGTGATTATTTGTTAAAAGTATTTGCTTGGTAATATGAATTGCTCGTCGTGGCAAAGTGTTTAAGTCCCGCCTGCTAGAGAGTATATGTTTGCGTCACTCAACGGAGGTTATTTGTTATGTTTGAACCACGTGAGGTCTTGTAAAAGGAAAACGTCCGCCCACGTGAATGTAATTGCCGTTGAGACGCCTTTGTTTATGCTGATCAAATAATGTATTGTCACCGCGCCGACTAGTTTCTTTTTAAAAAAGGTGAACTTAAGTAAGGGCTGGCTAGGATTTGAGTAGCACTGGAGCAAAATCACAAATGACCTGATTAGACAAAAAGTAAAGTAAAATTAATTGAGAATGCAATAATTAGGGCTTATCGTCATAACACCTGTACATGTCATGTATCATTCTTTGTGTCGATGACCCCGTGAGGATTGATTCTGTGAGTGAAAGTGAGAGTGAAAGAGGGGGAGATGTAGTAAATTGATCTTTGTTGATTATGAATAGAATATACTTTTTATTTTCACGTTAATTTTGGGCTATATCATTTCGTACGCATGTCGCTACCCGTGATTTTCAGGTATGCAGCTAGCCGCTTCCCGGCTACAGGTAAAGAGGTGGTTATTTGAAAGTACATATGTCTTTGTTTTTATTCGATATGGCTTATCACTATGCACTGTCGGTCACCGGTTCCTACACACGAACTTAACCTGGACCGTAACGCTATTTCGCTTGTCCGAGGGAGATTTTGCCGCCTCTATCTTGGTAGTGGTAGCATTTGTTTTCCCGGGCAAGGGAGGTCGTTTCACAATTATTTTCAGGGTTAAAAAAGAACATAATTTAATTTACAGTCGCCCTCAAATATCAGGTAAATCATAATTTTCTTCATGTTTGGAATTTAAAAGTTATATCGAGAGGTGGTTTTCCTTCTTTAAAAACCATGCAGCGAAGATTTGATTTTATGGTATGTGTGCACATCACACACTCAAGCCCAATACATCACCATTATGGACATTATTGTAAATGGGGATGTGTGTAGGCCTATATTATATTTGAAATTGTTATAATTAACCGAAACGAAAAATTAACCCATCGCTTGCCTATCACGAAAGGTCACGGCACGCCCCTGCTAAACACCTTTACTCCCACTGATACACTAGAATTTCAGTTAAATTCTAAAATACATGTCAGGATCTTCCTCTTCCCTCAGATTAAAACAGTTTCCCTAACAAAGGCATTAACTCTATTACAGCCCTGTAAGAACATTTTCTGACGTTGTGCCAATTCAATTACATTCATTATTCTACTTACTTTTACTGGAATGCTGTACACCTTAGCTGACCTCATATACCTCTTAAATCCATCTGTTTGATTGGTTGCTACCGTTAAGACTAGAGAATCTGAAATGAAAGAAAATAACATTGCTGTGATAAAGCTTAGTACAAAACAGTGTAGGTGCAAAATCAGGTTAGTATTTGTTAATGCAATTGAAGTCAAATGTCATCAAATGTTATCAAATGCAATGTAAGAAAACATTTTTTATAAACGTAACCTGCAAAGAAAAGATGTTTTGTCCATCATCACTAGCATATGTACATAGGCCTTTTTTATTATTATTTAGAGACATGAACTCTGTTCTGGGGAAATTCACTATCAAATATTTCGTAATTACAATTTTTAACCTGTAATGATGCGATCATTACTGGATCCTTTTTACGTTATAAACTGTATGTATGAATATTTGTGTACTTGCTTTTTTGAACTCTTGGCTGTTGGGATAGGCAGGTGTATCACCGGACGGCCGACCAGCGGAAGTTTCCAGTAATGGGTTAGGTCCTTAGCGGAGCCTATAAAAAGGGCGGGACTGAACAGTGGCTCTCAGATGTTTGGCGAAGTACATATAAGAGGTACCTTCTTCTCTAAGGGGAGCGGCTGGGAGAGCTGTCCTTTACTATGTGAAACGACAAGGATTTTAACTTTCTTTCTTGTAATACACACACTTGCTGTCATTACATTATTTCAATAGTTTCCTTCATGTGAGAAACCGGGTACACACGCACACATACCTTCAGCCACCTTTTTTTGGTATTGAAGGGTTATTTTTTTTTACATAAAGCCAGTGGTTACACGAGTCCACACACTCTCTTCGGGAAGGGGGCAGGGTACACCGAGATGGGGATTTTGAGAATAATGGCCAAGTTAAAACTTCTGTAAATAATATAATATGAATAAACCTGCATATATCAAAAGAGAAATGGGAGTTATATCATGATTTGAAGAAATACCTGTCTATTGTCAATAGTTACTGCTATATTTCCACAGAAATTCAGATACTGCATATTTGTTAAACCTAGGGACAAGGTTATAAAATGTATAGGAGTGTATGTTGAAGGTACGGGGTGCAAATCACAGACAAAACACAAATTACACCTATACAAACCTTACTTTTAAAATTTGTTCAAAGACAAAAATGTTAAATGCTAGTGGCCATTATTGCAACACTTATCTCTGAACTTCAGAAATCGCCATTGTTGTGTCTCGCGGTTGTCCATTGTTGGGATGTTTTAAATCCACGAGTCTGGGAGATAGTTTACGTCTGTTACTAAGATGTAAAGTCTTCATGTAATTCCCATGTATTTCTGTAGAGAAGTTTTACTGTACATCTCACGTTTGTGCCAAATTTAACCCGCAATCGGTCACGCTCACTTGAGTCACGCCATCGGTCGCAGGTGAGCTCACCCTTGCTTTTCAAGCATATTTCACCGTATTTTAATTTTTTGAAATTTATTTTTCGTCAAAATCAACAAGTCTCACCGTTAACAAAAAGTGCATGTTCCTCTGAGGTAGTTCAATCTGACCTCCAGAAATCTGATGTCATATAAAATCACTGCGACACTTTACGAATTTTCTATTCACAAGAACATATAGGTACGAAAACTCACTAGAAACATGATAAGACCTATTGACTAAATAATGCACAAATGTAAATAAAAAAAATATATAACTTAATCGGTTGCGTTAGAGCTCTGCGCTCAATCTGACAATACTATTTCCACAACAATTGTCTCTCTAATAGTGCCGTTTACATCATCTCATAAAATTGTGATCAGGTAACTCGTGAAACTCTAAAAGTCAGCTAGAGAGCACCACAGGCCAATATTTTAAATACTGTTAAAATGGCACTTCATTAAAATTTAAAGTGGGTTGGTGTAGTAAAAGTCATCTTATCCACATCAATGGCTGAAATGTTGGTAATGACAATCATTAGAAAAACATTGAACATTGTATAATTATACATATAACTAAGGGAAATAAATTCACAGCCATTATTCAAGTGCAATATTCTTGCATATAATGTGTTTGGAGCTCTGAGCTGTGCTCCATACTGATAAAATGTTAAAACACAAATTTAACTGGTTTGACGTTCTGTATACAGTAATCGTCAAGGATAATAGGTATATGTACTAGAATATGCAGGATTTTTTCGGGGAGGGGGAGCTGGAATTGTAAAGATGGATATTACAAAGCTTCATTTTAGGGGGGCGAGAAGCACAATAAAATACTTTGTAATTGCAATTTTAAGCATTAGTTTTAAAAATTGTTTCAAGACAAAAATGGTATTTGGGACTTTGGTTTTCCCAAATTCTTTAATGGTTTCATTTGAAAATTATGATCTCGGGAGGGGCTGTAGCCCCATCAGCTCTCCCCGTAAGCCTGAGAGTATAGGCAATATATATACTGGGTGATTTTTTTAACCTGAATCATTTGAATATCTTGAAAAAAAATCATCCTACAAAAAAATGTTCCAAATAAAAAGTTGATAGTTTGGAGGGGGAAGTTTAGTAGGTGGGGCGGGGGGCAACTTTGAAATTTCAAATAGAAACCCCTATTTTTTATTACAGATTCGGATTTTATGGAAAAAAATACATAAGTTTTGTCTGAAACATTTTTTTCGTTCGTGATAGATGGCGCTATAATCGACAAATTTTCATTTCTTGAATGTTTACACTTTAAAACCAATGTATTTCATTTAGCAATTCATTTAAAGTCAAAAAATAAAACATTCTCGTGCATGAACTTTGTGTACTAATTCTTGACAAATCTTTTGAGATTTCATTAAGCTGGTAATTTGCCTATTTACAACATTTAAAAGTTAGATTCGATATTTGTTTAATTTTTTTTATTGTTGTGTGAAAGATGCTTAAGAAAGCTACAACAGAAAAAAATAAAACAATGTTAAGAAACAGTTCCTTTTTAGACTTTTCCTGTTAAATCATTGTTTTTCATTGCTTTTTAGATCACAAGAATGGTCCGAGCGATTAATTTGACTAAGCTGTTGATACTTTTTAATATCAATGGATGTATTAACTGTAGAATAGAAAATTGAAATGGTTCTCGTGTATGGAGAATCTGGAAGGAATCTCTGTCAAGCTGTCGTTGTTTATGCTCAGCGTGTTTCAGACAGGGTGCATTCTTTCGCTTCGTTTCAACGTACAGTCAATCAATTTACTACTGAAGGAAGTGTTAAACCTAAACAAAGGACTCGTTGAAGAACAGTTACTGGAGAAGAAAATGAAATTAATGTGTTAGAGGGAGATTATTTCCATAACATATTTGGCTGTTATGCATTTGAAGCTTCTAAACGAGTCACAGCTCTCGAAGCAGCCAATCAACTAAGCGAGCCGCTGACGTCATCTCAACCCAGAGCATATCGCTAAGCCCCTTGCTCAGGCTCTACACGCCCAGTAGGCTCGCTAGACAGACTCGCTCAGTCCGCTGGAGATGTTCCGAAAGTAATTCGACTCTAGCTGCTGTGGTCCATGATCCTCATGTCAGCTCATGAAAATTTGTCGATTATAGCGCCATCTATCACGAATCGAAAAAAATGTTTCAGACAAAACGTATGTATTTTTTCCGTAAAATCCGAATCTGTAATAAAAAATAGGGGTTTCTATTTGAAATTTCAAAGTTGCCCCCACCCCACCTACAAGAGGGGGAGGGGGTGTTCTTTTGTTGCACCACTAAACTTCCCCCTCCAAACTATCAACTTTTTATTTGAAACATTTTTTTGTAGGATGATTTCTTTTCAAGATATTTAAATGATTCAGGTTAAAAAAATCACCCAGTATATGTCTTATTCATTTTATTACTACCTAAGATTATACATAAATAACTAATCTATATGTAGTGAATAATATCAATGTGTGCACTAATTTAATGGCGCAAGAAAACACGTGCCACATGCACACAGACTGAACTCGACAAAGAGTTCCTTGCGTACACTGTATAGCCTATTAAGAACTATCACAATGATTTATTTTTCTGGCCTCAAATGGAAGGTCAAGGAACAGGTTATCAAACGTTGGAGAATGTTCCAACAGTCACAATTCAAACAGGTTCCCTTTGATAAACAAAAGTAGCAGTACATATGGCATGGCATGAGTAAACTGTTCAATTGTAATTAGAAAGAATTAACTTGAAAGCAAATGGCTGTTTTTATAGTAAGATAATCAGTGTAAAATAAACGGTGAGCTTAAGTATAACCCTACTTCAAATAAATAATAATAATAATAAATTTTTAAAAAGCACCCAAAGCGGTCCCCCTTGGAAATTGGCATCATTAATTTAAAAAAAGCTCATTTTTATAGTCAACAACACAAATAAATTCAGTTCGATTGTTTGATTATTGTTATTTACCGTCGCTTTTCTTCCACATTTTGATATCGTGGCGATGAGGATGAAATGATTAAATTAATTCAGGAACACACACAAAACACCCATTCCGGGATTCGAACCCGGGACCCATGACGTCGTAGCGCGCTGCGTTAACCACTCCGCCACGGAGGTCGGTAAGTTCAGTTAGAAAGTCAATCCAGTATAGCCAATTGTGAGCCTGTGCTCCGTGGTTGCATATAGTCATGATAACAATAACTTTTTCGAGGGTTCGCAGCGTCAAAACGAAGGGTCAAACAGAAAAAACCTTGAACAGTTGTTTGCCTTATGGACTTCATATGTTGTGGAAGTTTGTACGATGAAATGTACGCGTATCAGGCCCGTTACAAGAATTTTATTTCGGGGGGTCTTATCAGCAGATACCATCTAAAGAAGAAGGTGGGGGATTTGATTGATTGAGTTGGAGTTTTAAGCCCACTTATGCACAGTAAGGTTAATCGGAATTGGGCCTACAGTTTAAAGTGGGATCCGAACCCGATGGCGCAGTGGTAGCGTCACTGCCTTGTAATCAAGGGGTCCCGGGTTCGATACCCGGTGGAGGCACAAGTGGTTCGGATCCCACTTTAAACTGTAGGTCCAGTCCCGATTAGCCTTACTGTGCATAAAGTGGACTTAAAACACCAACTCAACTCAACGAACCACTGTGCCTCCACCGGGTATCGAACCCCGGACCCCAGGTGGGGGGATAGAAGCCCTGAAGAGGAATTTCTTGTATATTACAACTTATTATACACGATGTGTAATCCTGCTAATGAAGTAAAATTAATTATTATACACTATTTTAAATATTTGTAGGATTTTGGGGAGGGGGCTTCCCCCTGGCTACGTGCCTGTCGCGTATACTTCGAGACTTGCTCTACGAAATCAAAGACGATAACGAGGCAGCCAGGCTTTTAAGAATTCGAGACGAGATACTCTATACCAGTGGTTCCCAAAGTGTGGACCGCGGCGCCCGTGACTGCCTTACAGGGGCGCCGCGTAATGTTCAAATATATTCAATCAATGATATGATTGTTCAAAACATGTGCTTATTTGGTACTTTTTACACATAAAATGTTTGTGAATTTGAAATACGTGTTTATTTTTTAACTTAAGACAAGCAACTTAACCAAACTGGCAGGCACGTATCCAGGGAGGGGGCTTAGGGGGCTCGAGCCCCCCCGAAAGTTTTCGGTTGACACTAGATAAAATGAGGTTTTTGGTTTCTTGTGTTGTGAAATAAGATAATGTGACGATAATTTAAGGAGATAAATAATTATCGAGGCAAGACGGAGAATGTTCTGTATCCCTGTTATTGATAATAGAAATCGAGGTGGGGTACAGGGAACTTGAGCCCCCCTCCGTCCAGGAATTTTTTTAGTTTACATTAGATAAAATTAGGTTTTCGGCTTCTTGAATAATGTGACTAATAATTTATGGAGAGAAATAATTATCGAGGCAAGACGGAGAATGTTCTATAACCTTGTTATTGTTAATAGCACGTATCCAAGGTGGAAATCACGGGGCTCGAGCCTCCCCCCACTTTCAAGATTTTTTTTTGTTTACACTAGATAAAATTAGGATTTCTGCTTCTTGAATAATGTAATGATAATTTGAGAGAAATAATTATCGAGAAAAAGCGAGAGTTCTATAACCTTGTTATTGTTAATAGCATGTATCCAAGGTGGGAATAAGGGGGCTCGAGCCCTCCCACCCCTTTCAGGATTTTTTTTGTTTACACTAGATAAAATTACGATTTCGGCATCTTGAATAATGTGATGATAATTTGGGAGAAGTAATTATCTAGAAAAACGGAGAATGTTCTATAACCCTGTTATTGGTACTAGTGCGTATCCAAGGTGGGGATCAGGTTACTCGAGCCCCATCAGGAAATTTTTCAGTTTACATTACATAAAATTAGGTTTTTGTCTTCTTGAATAATGTGACAATAATTTAAGGAGAGAAATACTTATCAAGACAAGATTGAGAATGTTCTTTAACCCTCTTGTTGATAATTGATAATAAATATTGCATGTAAACTTTTATTGAGCTTTCAGTGTTGTCTCAGCGAACATGAGCATTATGTAGAGACTTGTCAGCATTTGGAAGATGCACAACAAAGGTAGCTCCACACGTAGGGCGATTCGTTGTAATTTCTAATCTCTGGAAGGCTCGAGAGGGAATGTTCTTGAATAAGAGGCAATATTTATGAATCGTTTATCTGCGGAAGATTCTAGAATATAATGAGGATATAAATATGCGTTAATTAAAACCATTCCTATATAGATATTCTTTGACCGAACCTTGGATCCAATGAGAAAAATGGCGTTGTCTCTGACGTCATTTCCTTTTAAGCGTTCAATTCAAGGACTTTTTCATGATTTATTTGATTGTGTACAAGGTGCTTTACTTCAGTCTCCAATACGAAATGATAAAAACTTCTGGTGACTTGATTTTTAAAAAATGTATACGAGATAAAGAGTGGCGTTCCCAGGATTCTCGGAAGGGAGATGGGTTACGCATACTATGTTTGGTGGTCAGTCCTCATTTTGCCATGTTTTCCTGTCTTTGACGTTCTTTTTTTTTAAGGAATACTGGGTCAAATGGGGTTATGACCCCACCAACATTCCCTTGAGCACGTCACTGGAGATACATGAGTAAGCATTTAATCATATTGGGAGACGAAACATTAGATGTGTTGGGAACGGAATGGTTTTCACTGTGCATTAATTGTTTCGCGATCCAGCTGTATTCTAGAAGACTTCCTTTAACTGCTTCGTGCTGATGTGTGACAAGACTGCGGAAGCTGTGACAGACAATTTTGAACACTTGCGAGATGCTTAGGCCTGAATATGAACAATTTGGTGGGTTTCGGTTTTTATAAGAGCTGCAAACATGGGAGGACAAGACACATGAGTGGTGTTCAGGCTCGAATCAGAGAGAAATAGAGAACTGTCTGCGTCCAGTTCGCAGCCCACAGTTTGAATCTCGCATTGCCGGGTGGATTGTCCATCCCGTGCATGTGTAACAGCTTCATAAAAACACTTCTGGTACACAGATGGTTTGATGCCTGATGAGAAGAAATGGACGAACACACATACTGAGATGGTTCCGGCACACAATGTTAATGCATGGAAACAGAGGAGTTAAGTAGTAAATAATGTCCGGATTTCACGTTCTGATTAAAATGGCAGCCTTAAACAGTGGCGACGATTTAGGGAATACTTGCGCCCCATTTTTTTGCCTCCACACTATGGCCTCTTAATGCTAAGCCTTGTCTACCAAGAGAAAGTAAACTTTCCGTGCAACCCCCCCCCCCCCCCCCGGTTTTGGAACCAAATTGCAACACTGGCCTTAAACATACAATTGTAAGGTTCTTATCTATACCCCTTTTAAAAAAAGGTATTCAGCCTCCCCCCCCGAAAGGAATTCCTGGATACGTGCCTGCAAACTGGAGTTGCAAGTGTAAAGTCCCTATCACACGGAACTGGATTTCTAGTAGGAATGCCCTAGTTGGCGCTGAACTAACTTTCTAGGTAGCAATCATGGCCGCCTGGCTGACTGCTTGACTGGTTTGGAGGAATAGGACATGTTCTAATTGCTACTTGCTTTCCTCGACTGGATTCTGTGGAACAGCCAATCAGAGCAAAGTTTCGCCATGTGAAGATAATCTGTGAGTGTGCAAAGGAGCGTTTTTGTCTGTGGTTTCCAAGTGTTACTCCAGCAATGTATAACGTATACAGCATGAAAGGCGCGTTGTTACACCATCTATGCTGAGTGCACGGCGTTTACATTTGAAACAACTAAAATATTCTTTCATACGTGTACAGTAAATGTTGTAAAGTATGTATTTAAGCAGCGCCATTGTTTTGTATCTAATAACGTTTTATACGAAACGTTATTCCTCTCGGTTGAATAGTTATCGGCTTTTAAAAATGTGAAGTGATACATTGTTTACATCTCACGCGGCTGCCATTACAACTGCACTCGTATGGGAACAAAAGTCTATCGACAAGTACGCTGATAAGTATCGTGTGAGGCGAAAACTAGGAAATTGGTAGCCAGTCCAGCGCCAACTAGGGCATACCTACTGGAAATCCAGTTCCGTGTGATGCGGGCTTTAGATTCCATGTGTCTCGGGAATCTCTAGAACGACCAAACGGAAACAAGTCTGCGCAAGTAGGAACGCGAGACGGCTCGACCAGTGAACACGTGTGGGGAGACGGGATTACGAGGTGGGGGGAAAGCGACTACAGTTACCAGCCTTCGCAGCAGTGTGTACTGCTATAGCTCCGCCCATTCGCGTTCTCTCCATTTCTGCCCTTATGCGCGACATTGCTCCAAAGATTATCGGGATAGAGTATACGAAGTCTAGAATCGAATTCGAATCTACGTCATCCCTTTTACACTCTTTCCCAGCTTATTGTGGAGAAGGCGAACGAACGTAAGTCTCTGCGCAAGTACTGGCGCGAGATGGCTCCACCAATGAACACGTGAAAGGAACGGAATTGCGTGGAGGGGTGGGGGTGGGGGGAGCGGCGTGGCCTTACTCCAGAGATAACTGAGACAGGGTATAGTAATAATCTATCGGTCCCGGGTCCGATCCATATCCTGATCAAGGCATATTGCAGAGTGCTTCGGAACTCAAGTCCTGGTTAGTATCTGTGCATAAAGTGGACTCAAAACAAACTTTTTGAATCAGGGGCAGACGTAATCGGCAGAGATTTTCCCTCGTCCCTGTACAAATATCAATCTGGTTATAGACTAAATTATTGGTAGAATTATGAATGAAGTTACAACAGACGTTTCAGTCCAGGGAGCCAGACACTTGAAACACCCTTTGACGAAATGAAATAGCGTGTGGAAGCAATCGCCCAGGAGGAAGGATGTCTACGTGACTCAGAACGCTCGTCTACCACATCTGTATCGGTACAGTTCCCCTTACCACAGGAAAAAGTCTCTGGTGACGTAATTGCGTAGGCGCTCAGACTTCTCAGTGTGTTGACCGAGGAGCTGATGTTTACGTGTTGCCAACTACACGACTTTTTCACTGCATCCAGTGTACTAGCAAAGACCGAGGCAATGGCCGATCTATGGAGTGTAAGAACATGGGACATAGAACGTGTAAACTCATCATCCAGCAGGCTGCATTAGATAAGGATTTTACATCATATTTTAAGGAGGGGATAACCTACCTGCGCCGACCTCCGTTTCGGAGTGGTTAGCACAGCGTGTTACGACACCAGATGTCCCCAGTTCGAAACCCGACCTGGGCGTGGGTGTTCTTTGTGAGTGTTCCTTCATAAATTTCATAATATCATCCATCATCATCGTCGCGATTAGCCAAAAGTGGCAGAAAAGCGACATAAAATAACCTCCTTTATTCGAGTTACTCTATGCAGGGGCATTGCCAGAAAAATTCCACCTTGGATCAAGGACCGTCGAACAGGCCCGTAGCCAGGCAGGGGCCAGGGGGGGGGGCTGAGCGCCCCTGGAACTACCGTCAGCCCCCCTTGACATTAGGTAAAACTATTTTATATAATTTGTTGCAGCGAAGAGTGAAAATGTAGACAGCTCACAACTTTAAATAAGGATGAATCCACAGAACATGAACAGCAGCTTTAACATTCGCTCATCTTGTATATGATCTGAAGCCTAAGTAGTTGCAAGTATTTAGAACATTATCTACACTTTGTAAGTTCTTTCATAGGGGAGCTTCTTTATCTGTACCTTCAGTGTCCCTGTTGCGACCTCCCGTTGAGACAGAAATCTGTAACTTCGATGTCATCGTCCAAATTCCCTTCGCATCTGCATCAAAGGCCAACCAACAGCTCTATTGTAAGGTTTTGGGAAGGAAGGGGAGTTTCATTACTTCGGCTGGCGTGAAATGTACTGTAGGCAATGTGATTGAATATTGTGCATTTCTTTGTGATATAAATATCTGTATCTTGTGAAGTAGTATGGAGTGTGTAAGGCATTATTTCGGTATCAGTCAATTAACACTTCAAGATTGAGAAAAATGTAGTATTTGTATGATATTTATAAACTTTATGTAACTTAATGACCCTCCCCCTTACACACACAAACATAATTTACCTTCATTAAATACTGTTTTTTTTTTTTTAATTGATTTACAAAGCCTCCCCCCCCCGGGTAACCCGAGAGCCCCTCCTGGAGATCACTTCTAGCTACGGGCCTGTCGTCGAATATCATTCTTCCTCCCTGGCGGGGTGAGAAATTCTTCACGGACCTTGACCTTGGATCACCCAGAGGTCTCCAGCGTGACAGACGCTCGAATTTCAGTGGCTTTCAGATTCCATTAGATGGCAACACTGTGGCTAAGATTGGGAACTCTTACGCACAAATCTCGAGCGAACGAATTATCTGCAACGCGTAGTCATTTGACTCTGCTTTGTGGATGCAGAAGCACAAATTTTGAAACGTGCAGTTCAATCAGAACCGTAAACAAATTGTCTGCATAGGAATGGAGAGGTCAAATGCGGTGTACCTCAAGGTTCGGTTCTCGGACCTTTATTGTTTGCTCTCATGATGAATGATTTACCATTTTGCGTCACTGCTCACACAATACTGTATGCAGATGATACTACCTTCTTGAATTCCAGCTCTGACTTAACACTCTTAAAGCTATAACTGATAATACCCGTGTATCAATCTTATTTATGGTTCAGAGCTAATGATCTTTTGCTGAATGAAAGTAAAACCCAGCATATGTTTTTGAGTCCCGATCGATAATAGCTCAGACAATGTGAATTTTTCTAGGTATTGCCATTGATAATAAATTATCATGGGAGCCACATATTAAATACATAACTGCCAAGCTCTCCAGGGTTATATACTTGTTAAGGAATCTAAACAGTCATGTACCTGAAGATTACGTAAGATCAACTTACTTTGCTTTCTTTCAAAGCATTATTTCATATGGAATTTTACTTTGGGGGAACTGCAGTTATGTACAGGAAATTTTAATACTGCAGAAAAAAGCCGTGAGAATAATTACCAACTCACACAAATTAGTTCATTGTAAGCCACTGTTCATTAAGTTAAAATTTATGACTGTGATAAATCTATATATTTACAATGTATGTAAAGAAAACTTTGCCACAGCTACAAAGTAGACAAGATGTACATTCCTATACTACGAGAAACAGCAGGCGTATAAATATACCCTATCATAGACTCTCAAAATGCCTGAATAGTTCTGAAGCTCTAGGATTAAGACTATTTAATAAGCTACCTCTTGATGTGACAAATATGCCTATTAATGTATTTAAACATACACTGTATGCCTCGTCTGTTGCTACACCATTGTACTGTCAAGAATTTATTGAAATTAAAAATATTGTAATTTAGTGCAACTTAAACATAAAAGGGGTTATAATTTGATATTATATTATAATAAATTTGACATGTATTTTGTTCATGACGTTGTCTATTGCTGTACAAGCTTAATGACAATAAAATATTATTATTATTATTAATCAGCGATTAGCATGGCCGCACACCAAGAAAAAAATTCCGGGGGGGGCACCCATAGTTGTTCCCATGGGGGTTGTCAGAACCTTTTCTATGCGTCATAAGGAGGTGATAACCTTTTCAAGGCTTCAAAGGGGGGAGGGTGATCTCCTTTTCTATGTGTCAAAGTGGGTCGATCTCCTCTATGCGTCATAGGATGGCGATAATCTTTTCTAGGCGTCACAGTGGGGCGATAATCTTTTCTAGGCGTCACAGTGGGGCGATCTCCTTTACTAGGCGTCACAGTGGGGCGATCTCCTTTACTAGGCGTCGAAGTGGGGCGATCTCCTTTTCTAGGCGTCATAAGGAAGCTGGCTTCCCTTTCTAGGCGTCATAAGGAAGCTGGCTTCCCTTTCTAGGCGTCATAAGGAAGCTGGCTTCCCTTTCTAGGCGTCATAAGGAAGCTGGCTTCCCTTTCTAGGCGTCATAAGGAAGCTGGCTTCCCTTTCTAGGCGTCATAAGGAGGCTGGCTTCCCTTTCTAGGCGTCATAAGGAGGCTGGCTTCCCTTTCTTGGCTTCCTTTTCAGGGCGTCAGAGGCTGGCTTCCCTTTCTTGGCTTCCTTTTCAGGGCGTCATAAGGAGGCTGGCTTCCTTTTCTGGGCGTCATAAGGAGGCTGTCTTCCTTTTCTGGGCGTCATAAGGAGGCTAGCTTCCTTTTCTGGGCGTCATAAGGAGGCTAGCTTCCTTTTCTGGGCGTCATAAGGAGGCTAGCTTCCTTTTCTGGGCGTCATAAGGAGGCTAGCTTCCTTTTCTGGGCGTCATAAGGAGGCTAGCTTCCTTTTCTGGGCGTCATAAGGAGGCTAGCTTCCATTTCTAGACGTCAAAAGGAGGCTAGCTTCCATTTCTAGGCGTCATAAGGAGGCTGGCTTCCTTTTCTAGGAGTCATAATGAGGCTGACTTCCTTTTCTAGGCGTCATAATGAGGCCGCCTTCCTTTTCTAGGCGTCATAATGAGGCCGCCTTCCTTTTCTAGGCGTCATAAGGAGGCTGGCTTCCGTTTCTAGATGTCATAAGGAGGCTGGCTTCCGTTTCTAGATGTCATAAGGAGGCTGGCTTCCGTTTCTAGATGTCATAAGGAGGCTGGCTTCCGTTTCTAGGTGTCATAAGGAGGCTGGCTTCCGTTTCTAGGCGTCATAATGAGGCCGCCTTCCTTTTCTAGGCGTCATAATGAGGCCGCCTTCCTTTTCTAGGCGTCATAAGGAGGCTGGCTTCCGTTTCTAGATGTCATAAGGAGGCTGGCTTCCGTTTCTAGATGTCATAAGGAGGCTGGCTTCCGTTTCTAGATGTCATAAGGAGGCTGGCTTCCGTTTCTAGGTGTCATAAGGAGGCTGGCTTCCGTTTCTAGGTGTCATAAGGAGGCTAGCTTCCGTTTCTAGGCGTCATAAGGAGGCTGGCTTCCTTTTCTAGGCGTCATAAGGTGGCGATAACCTTTTAAAGGCAAATGTAGCGATGGCCTTTTCTCATACCTAAAAATGCAGGGAATCGCCATTTATTCTTATGTTCATTGGCGATTTATTATTCAATTTAGGTCTTTCGTTGGGAGGTTGACCCACACCCTTTCCGTTAATCCGTCCACAGTGCCTACACAACAAATCGAAATGACTTTGGGAAAACTTTTCAGGAATTCCGCTTGGCCGTCACTCCATGGAGCACGTAGCACCAGCTGCAACTTGCTCTTTCCGCGATCCATGAATTAAAAATAGTGCGAACACGAACGTCACAATGGCCGCTAACAACTTAACACGCCATAGTTTTCAACGACTAAATAATGGACAGACACATCCTTGCAATATCGATTCGACACTCTTTCGGTTTCAAATGGCCGCCACGCGCTGCTCTGGACAAGATAACAAGGACGTTCGGTATTGTTTCAAGTAGGGTTGGGCATAACTTTCGCTGATTTCAAAACGCTTGCGGAGTTCTGGTTCAGTTTCTTAAAATCGTAAAAACATTTTCTCAGTTCTCCACCCTGAAACGGGCGCAAGAAATGTGTAAAGTCAACTCGGTTTCCCATTTTCTCTTCACGTTCCTGGGTATATATTTGGGTTAAGGTGATCTCCTATTCCGGCGAAAAGCTTGAGAATTTTCCATGTAAGCTTATGGGGGAAACTTTGGTCACGGTTATCTCAAGAACCAGTCGTCAAAAAATTTTAACTGGACACTAAGAAAGGATGTTTTGTAGAGAACCACTGATTAATATTTCCATTTTCTGCATCAGCGTCCCAAAAAATTAATTAATACCACTTTGAACCGATATCCATATCGATATTCTTATCGATTCCCACCGATGCCGATGCTTGGAAATTGTAACAATTAAAAGTTGTTCAAAATATCGATTAATATTACATGCTTATAATATTAATATTATAAGCATGAATTTATCAAGTTTTGCTTTAAAATGTAAAATAATTACTAGGTCACACTATGTAATCACAAAATAGAGGTTTTGCACGTAATATTGGTACAAAACCAAACGAAAATTCGAATTTTGCATAACTTCCAGGATAATTAGACTTCGAGTGTGTGTCGCGCAACATTGTTTGCCGACCCCGCGAACGATCGAAACGCCGGAAAAGTATTGGCCAGTATTGGTAAATAGAACCCAACCGATACTTTCCGATACCGATACATCAGTGGCGTATACTGAATCCAACATGTGGGCTATCTCACTATGTCACGTGGCCCTAGGCTATGAATAGAAATAAATTTACCAACTTCTAAGAAATCAGGTTGCCAACTCATAAGAAATCAGGTTGCCAACTCATAAGAAATCAGGTTGCCAACTCATAAGAAATCAGGTTGCCAACTCATAAGAAATCAGGTTGCCAACTCATAAGAAATCAGGTTGCCAACTCATAAGAAATCAGGTTGCCAACTCATAAGAAATCAGGTTGCCAACTCATAAGAAATCAGGTTGCCAACTCATAAGAAATCAGGTTGCCAACTCATAAGAAATCAGGTTGCCAACTCATAAGAAATCAGGTTGCTAACTCATAAGAAATCAGGTTGCCAACTCCAGAATCAGAATCATCATCTCACTGATATGAATAATAAATAATATTTACAATTTCTGATCGATTTTTCTCCTGAATTTTATTCTCTGCACTTCAGGCTTCGCAGATAGCCTAGAATATACGCTCCTGCAATACATCGACTCAGCCCTAGGCTAGTCCTTGTACTTAATATACTGCATAACAAAGCATTGTAATTTATCCCACAACAGAAAGAGAATGCCAAATTTGTATTTCGAACCCTTTCTCCAAGCACAAGTCTGTCTTCGTGAGGTTTGCTACAGTTAAGAAACAAAAGACTGTTGTTGTTGAGGACTAACACCCCGCATATCGTTCCTAGCAGTGTAATTTGTTGTAATCTGTCATATATGTTCGACTACACACAAACGGGAAAATATTGATTACATAAAAATCTGTACTCTACGGTTGATATTTGAAATTTACCAAAACCAAAGTAAAGGCGTAATCACACAGAACTGGATTTCCAATAGGAATGGTCTAGTTGGCGCTAGACTGGCTACTTGCTTGACTGGTTTCGATTACTAGAAAGCTACTTGCAATTAGAACACGCTCTAGTAGTCGAAACCAGTCAAGCAGCCATCATATCCAGCCAGATAGCCAGTCCAGCGCCAATTAGGCCATTCCTACTGGAGACCAGTTGCGTGTGATTCGGCCTTTACTTTTGTTTTGGTAAATTTCATATATCAACCGTCTCGGTCTTGACTACCACTGCCGGAAAACGTCATTTTCTACCGTGCATCACAATTTCACGCTGGTACACTCACATATACAGACATAAAATGTCATAGCATTCTTGGGACAGCTGTACTGTATTTCTTGACAATCCATGGAATATATTTGCATCATAATTTATAATTTATGCAAAGAAAAAAAGCCGTTTGAAGCTCCTTCAGCTTCGAAAAAACAACACTCATCATACCCGAAATGGGGAAGAAATGTAACGTATCTTCCAAGATGGTGCTAAAACAAAAGAACATCAAAAGCATCACGTGCGCCACCTAGCGGTAAGGAACCGAGGAAACTGTTCTTCCATCCTGGCGCCCAATTATCTCTTCAGGTCATCATTTCTTACCATCTTGCAAGTTCACGTATCCATGCCCAACAACCACAACCGCTACAGTTCACATGACGCAAAAACGAAAAGGTTCCGCGTCTTGAATTCAGCTTGTTATTATTATGTTTGTTATGTGTATTCTTGGAATCAGGCTGCATAGAAGTTTACTTTCGATGTTAAGTTCACTTGCATGTATGAGCAGAGTGCGATTTGTAGAGGGAAGGAGGGATACACCTTCTGGTTATGATTGGCACATCCCGACCAGGGGTAATTATTTCCCACTCACTGGGTATGTAAATTATACGTACAGTAAAACCTCGTTAATCTGGACTAATGGGGGATAAGTTGACTGGTTTAACAAAAGTCCGTATTAACTGAAATAACCTAAAAGAACAGTGTAAAGTGCATTAAAACTCCGTTTATAGCAGCAAAACACGTTTATTATGGTGTATTTAAAGGGCATAGGCCTAAATACACTATATCAGGGCGCGAAATTTCCGGTCGCCAGGTCACCATTGGCGACCAAAAGTTTGGGGCTGGCGACTAAAATTTTGTTGTTTCAAATGTGTGTCAAACATGCCCGAACATCTCATTCCAACGTGGTTTTGGAAAGCGAGCCGATTGAAAACCCCGTGTCCACTCAACGCCGACCCCATCTCACAAATTTATTTAATGTAGCATACTATGTAGCTAAACATGAGAAGCCATTTAAAGACTTTGCAGATCTGCTGTGTTTGGCAGGAAAATTAAGTGTGAGTGTTCTACCTAAGTATGGCAATAAAAAGCAATGCAGAGAATTTATTCATTTCATAGCTGAAACTTTGAAGTTAGATCTAGTGGAGAAAATAAAGAAAAGTACATACATCAGCCTTCTGATTGATGGATCCACAGATAGATAGTCAGTCGAGCATGCAAATGTGTATGTTCGATACGTGGATGCAATTGATGGTCACATCAAAGAGGACATTTTAGGAGTAATAGAGCTCCCAAACGCTACTTCTGCTGGTCACTTCACAGCCATAACTGATTATTTAGTATTTAGATTGGGCAATAGGTTCAAATAAATACAGAAACAAGTATTACATTGTAGGCTTGGGTACTGATGGTCCAGCAAATATGGTCGGGCACAAATCAGGATTGGGTGTGAAAATGAAAGATATTTGTAATAAAATTATAAATATTCACTGCCTTGCACACCGTTTGCAGTTAGCTGTGTTAGAGTTAAATATCTTAAGAGCATTTGATTCCGTGATTAGGAATATTTTTCAGTTTTATCATGGCTCTGCTAAAGACTTCACCTCTTGAGAGAAACGGCAGAAGTTATAGGAGAAGAAATTCTAAAACTGAGTGATATCCACGCTATTAGGTGGTTAGCCAGCAAAGAAAGTGCTGTAAGAGATCTCTTGCAATCATGAGGCTGTTGTGACCCATGGAAAAGACAGTGAAAGTACTAAACCTAAGGGTTTGCTGAAAAGTTTGAAGCAATTTAAATTTGTTAAGTTTGTTTGTTTTGGATTTTTAGAGGAAACTGAACCCTTTAAGCGTGGCACTACAAAATAAGAGTATTTTGATTTCATCTCTGAAAATAAGAATTGAACACTGTATTTCAGTTTTGGCTGACCTGGAATCTAATGTTGGACCAAGCGAACAAGATTTCTTGGACCATGCATTCATTTCAGGAAAGATCAGGGATGTGCAGCTCACAAACATTCAAAATAGAGAGCAAGAGTTTCAGAC
Organism: Lepisma saccharinum; assembly: GCF_977018435.1. NCBI lineage: Eukaryota > Metazoa > Arthropoda > Insecta > Zygentoma > Lepismatidae > Lepisma > Lepisma saccharinum. The sequence continues at coordinate 34,907,971 of NC_139257.1, read as the reverse complement.
TGTTAGAGGAAACTTAATTAACAATGAAGGTGTACATCACAGAAAGATTGCAATCTATATCAACAGATGTGATTGCATCTCTACATGTTTTCGACACCTTGGGTTGGCCTCCCAAAGAAAATATTCTTCAGTTTGGGATAGAAGACATAAAGAAGCTCTACATGTACTTGAACCCGAGTCTTTATAATGAGAAAATGGATGTTCTCTTAGCAGAGTGGACATAATCAGACTTTGAATCAGATGCTGGAGAAGATTCACAGTGAGGAGTGTTCAGCAAGATTCCCCTAATTTGCTCCAGATTTTGACATTTTGTGCTGTTTACCAGTGAGCACAGCTTCATGTGTGAGAGGTTTCAGCTGTTACAACAGACTCAAGACTATTTACAGGAACTCTCTAAAGACTGAGACACTGGATGATTTGATCAGAGTTTCCGTAAATGAACCACCCCGTCAGTGTTTGACCCAGCAGTTGCGATTGTTAAGTGGTACTTCAGTGCAGAACGACAGCGCTACATAAACATTAATTCCTAAGGTATGTTCTTTTAAATAATTGCTCATATTTTTATTATTTATCAATAAAAAATAGTGGCGACCAAAGATTTTAGTCCGGCGACTGACTTCAAACTTGAAATGTCATGCCCTGCACTATATAGTATAGTAAAATGTTAAGCAATACTTGGATGTACGTATTCTTAGCCGTTACGGAGCAATATGACGAATGCGATTGTTGACTTCTAACCACATTTAAATCCTTGCATTCTGCTTTTTTTGGGAGGGGGTGGGGCTTTTGCCTGTCCGGATTAAGCGAAGTCCGGCTTATCGGGGTTTGGATTAACGAAGTTTTACTGTATTATTAAATATTTGATACAAAGTTTCAGTTCAGTTAATTTTAGCCCCCGTAGCTGTATGAAAAAAATACACCTTACAACGTGATGCAATTTATGGCGGATGTGTACCATATCCAGTCTCTTTTGACGTCAGAGGTATTCAATATTTTCTCAAAGTCACCAAAAAATCCGAATACTAAAAAATGGGTAGTGTTTTTTAATTGGGTCACTTCGCTCTTTAATGCTGTTCAAGTGCGTATTGTGAGCTTTGGGATGTTAACTTTTTTTTTTAATTTCCGGAACGACTTGTGAGAGGTTTTCTAAGTTTGAAGTATTGGTGACTCTTTGTCTTTCAATTGGGTGATTTCACGTGTATTGACCCTTTAATAAAATAAAATCGCTTCCTGCTTCTGTAGTTACATTTGATTTATCGGGCGTTGGCGTTGGGCTAACGGCTACCCCGATTGCGTGAAATCAAAGGATCCGGGTTCGATTCCTGGTGGAGGCACATTGCATAGTGGTTCGGATTCTGCTTTAAACTCTAGACCTATACATGGGACTGAAGTAGACTTTCCAGACTGTAATATGTGGAAGAGAGGTTGACATTTGGTGTCTTCCCAAGAAAGGGGGGTTGGGGTTGGAAAGGGATACAAATAAAAGGGAGTACGAAGTTTTCCTTTTTCCAAGAGCGATTAAGTAACCCCCTTGACATGGATGCATACAAGAGAAGGGACGAGGATTTTCCCCTTAAAATAATAATAAAAAATTCAACATAAGCACATTTGTACAAAAAAAAATAATTTACACCTTGGCTCCATGTTGAAAAACGTAGAGACCCAGAGGAGAAAGGAATCCGAATATATTTTCTTTCCAAGTCATTTTTGCTATTAGGTGCACTAACTCACGTGTTCAGTAAAGTTTAAAAAAAGTGACTAAGTTACAGGAGAGTATACTTTGTCTCGGGTACATCTCGAGCAAGCGAACGGAAACAAGTCTCTGCGCAAGTAGTGACGCGAGACGGCTCCACCAATGAACACGCGAGGGAACGGGATTGCGTGGAGGGGAAGGCGACTGCAGTTAATAGCTCTCGCAGCAGCGCGTACTGCTTCGCTATGTCCACTCGATTTCTCCCTTCTTTGCCGGTATGCGCGGTCTTGCTCCGCAGATGCCGGGGACTGAGTATAGTAGACAAGCTGTCGAAATTAAATTCTTTGTAGGAATTATGACGACCTCTGTGGCCGAGTGGCTAGTACAGCGCGCAACGACACCAGGGGGTCCCGGGTTCGAATTCAGGTCAGGGCATGGGTATTCTTTGTGAGTGTCTCTTCATCATATCATCACTCATCCTCGCGATTAGTCAAAAGTTGCAGAAAAGGGAAGTAAAATAAACCAAATCAATCAAGACATGATCTGGGGGTAAATGACCACCTCCCCTTGACCCCTACGCTGTGGGCGCGCCTAGAGTTGACTGAATGAGTTGAAAGTTTTAAGTGCGTCGGCACTAAAGGCCATTTTGCACCCTTCTATGTATCTAAAATTCTGAATAAAAAATGTAAATAAGGGGTGTAAAAAGGCCCTTGGTAAAAATGCAACGTGCAAGGTTGTAAAAAGCCATGCACAACACTTTAAAAAGTCAGAATGTATTAAAAGCTTCCTAGCAGACGGTGGAAGAGACCAGCTCTGCGCAAACATCTAAAAACGTTGGATAACACACTCTTGTCATCACCCAACACAGATGTCCTTTCCTATCATAAACGTCCTTACCGACGAACTTTTCAAAAAATCATTGTACAGTCTAGTTATAATGCCTGCCGCTAGGCTGCAGCTCACGTCACAGAACCAAAATACGCATCCCAAGGCAACCTTGAAGCAACAGTGATCTTACTTTCGAGTACACTGACCCGCGTCACTCAATTATTTGCCCCGCGAGAGGGCGCACAGCTTTCATCGTCACTGCCATCCTCGATCATTGTTGGTTGATTTCACACACGTCAGATACACTTTGTGCGCCACGTCTGTTCAATGATTGGTTGCTTTCGACCCAGTTGCAGAAAAACCTGCACCAACATGTCCTTGGAAAGTGACTTCAATTAACAAGTAACAGAAAGTAATTGAGCCATTGCTAGTTACTTTATTCAGAAAATAACGCCGCTATAGCCACAGTTACTTCGTTCAGAAAGTAACAGAGTTTGTAGCTACAGTTGCTTTATGAAAAAGGGTAACGAGAGTTACGGCTACAGTTATTTCTATTAAAAAAACAAAACAATTACAGCAAGTTACTTTGATTAAAAAGTAACACTTATAGTTACAGTGAATTTTATTAAAAAAGTAAGAGAGATAGGCTCTGTTCGAAAGGTACAAAGTACAGACTTGAAGTATGGTTTTGGCGGAAGTGACGTCACCTAGTACAGTTCGAAAGCGCCAAGAACAGAAGTAAGCAAGTGCACAGCTCGCAGTGTAGATGGTTGGTGACTAGGTCACGTGATTTCCGCACTCGTTATTCATTTGTTTAAAATCACGGAGGTAGAAAACCAGCGACACAGGTAGATATACGTTATGGGCCAGCAAGTTGTTGGTTATAGTTCTTCTAATGTGTGGAAATGTATATGTACGAACGTTTGAGAAGCTATGTGATTTCTATGGTGAAAATAAGTGTTTAAAACGCGAGGAAAACAACGAGTACTCAGTTTTATCTACTGATCGTATTTGGCGCTGCAGTCGAAGTGCAATTCGAAAGACTCACTTCCAGTCCACGACTTGAAGACCGCACTCCACGATCATACTCGCTTCAAGTACGGTCTTGCACCTTTCGGACACGGCCTTAGTTACTTCATCCAAAAAGTAACTTATAACTGCAGCTACTTTCTTCGAATGAAGCCGTTATAACTGCAGTTACTTCATTCAAAGCAACCCAGTTACTCATTTTGAAATATAACTCTGATACAACTATCGTTACTTCCAAGCGTAACTACTTATTTTATAGTTACTTTGTTTCGAATAAGATATAATTCCTAGAATGTATTACATGCATAAACTGGAGGCAGGGAGGATCGGATTTAAAGCGCCTCAGTCCTCACGCAGATAAGTGGAAATGCCTTCGCGGTGGCTGTCATAAGTGACTGCACGTGGATTCCAAATATTCTTATTTTTGAGGTGTACAGGCACTAACTCCGACTTGAAATATATATGTGTGGATCAGCAATGGGTCTGTGCTAAACTGCTGCATACTTGTGCAACTTTACATGCAGAAATCTACTAGATAAAAAAACAAATTAAGGTTTCATTTGACCGTCCCTCGTATATTAATGGGGGGGGAATGAAATGACTGTCCATGTGAAGTGTTAAGCCGCGTTTACACCGAATGTTACCAACAAATGTTATCAACTTTTTGTTAACACGGTTAACAACAGATGTCAATAAATGTTGGTAACCAGAACACTTGTTTGACTTTATTTTTGTTAATAACTTTTGTTAACATTTTGGCTGCAAAGTGCCGACTGTGGAGGATTCTGTGGCAGCAGGTGTCATTTTGGCGCAACAGAGAAGACCAAGAAGATTCTGGGCGAGACCTTCACTACGGGTAACAGCTAATCATAGCGGAAGTGACCTGTTGGTTTTTCTCTTTAAATTGTGGATAAGTTTGGTCCCAAAGGACAGGCTTCTCGCGGAACAATTCAACTAAGTTGAGCAGTTGATCCTTTGACCACTCCATCTCAATCAAAAGATTTTCCATGATAACTAAATTACAAAACAAAACACACCTCGCACGAAACGATGCTCTCGCACTCGCTGGCTGGCTGTCACTGGCGTGATGGTGGCGGGAGGGGGAAATGTCGCAAACATTATTTGATCCTTACCGACTTCTTGTGGATATCAAAATTTCTGTTGCCAACACGAGAAATCTGTTGCTAACATGAGATGTTAAATTCATTAGCGTTTTTCGAAATGTTACCAACAAGCAAACCCGATATAAACGCAGCTTAAACATTGTACAATGCACATAAGATGAATTCTGACGAGGCAAATTGGTTGCATATATTGCATGTATTGAAAGAGGTACCGAGTGCAATGCGAAACAAATAATTTCGATCCTTCCGTTTATCTATACTAATGGAAATTAAATAGATTAGGAATCCTTGATATCTCGACCGCTGACAGTATTATAAGATTGAAAGTTGTTGACTTTAATTGAATGCCAATTAACAGTCCTTTCAATCGAACCAATTGAAATTAATAAATACGTATCGATCACCATGGATGTCCGGAAAGAGGGGCGGGGGTAGAATTGAAAGTGAGGCAAATGGCATATACATATGCATAGTTTAATTGCAATGAAAATACATTGCAATACTAGAGAACTCATAATTACATAGTCATAAGGTAGCACTCGTTGCCCTGTCTAAGATTATCAGGACTAATATAGGCGTCTCCTGAACGCATGCGTCAATTGTTGGAAAAAGGGCAGCTTGCTCTGCGACGACATTAATGAGCATTTCTACATTCTGATTTCTTCATATAGGAGAAGTATTTATTTTAGACGAGAGCGCTCAACTACACTTATATTACATTTCTTTGATCTGAAGTGAAAGAAAATAATAATTATTTTCCCACAATTGACGCATGCGTCACTTCAGATCCAAGAAATGTAAGATAAGCTTAGTTGAGCGTGCTCGTGTAAAATAAATACTTCTCCTATATGAAGAAATTAGAATGTAGAGATGCTCATTAATGTCGTCGCAGAGCAAGCTGTCCTTTTTCCCACAATTGACGCATGCGTTCAGGAGACGCTCATATATAAAAGTTATATTCTGGCAAGCTTTCCAAACTTTGGGAGGGAAGTTTGAGGAAAAGGTCAACTTTATGGGTGAAAATATTGCATTTTTTTTAAAGTTCTTTATAAATGTTTATAACTGATGTCTTGAGAGCTGGTTAAAAATTCAAGAAAACTAATTGACGCTTAGCTACCCCGATTTCTCCTTAAATGTCTATCATTCTCAGGTTGGTACAGTAAGGCAGACGAAAAATATGAATGTATTGGCAATTCTTGTGCAATTGCGCATTGTGTGTGTAACAGGGTTAAACCCTGTCCAGGAACCCATACATTGTAATGAGTTATATTGATTTCGGCAACAGGACCTTTCTTCTCGGACAATTTAAATTCTGTACAGGTTGCGTATTGTTTCATTTCAATACGGGAATTGGACTAGATTTAAATTCATTCGGGAAAAAAAGGTTCCTGGACCGTATTTAAATTCATTCGGGAAAAAAAGGTTCCTGGACCGTATTTAAATTCATTCGGGGAAAAAAAGGTTCCTGGACCGTATTTAAATTCATTCGGGGGAAAAAGGTTCCTGGACCGTATTTAAATTCATTCGGGGAAAAAAGGTTCCTGGATCGTATTTAAATTCATTCGGGGAAAAAGGGTTCCTGGACCGTATTTAAATTCATTCGGGGAAAAAGGGTTCCTGGACCGTATTTAAATTCATTCGGGGAAAAAAGGTTCCTGGACCGTATTTAAATTCATTCGGGGAAAAAGGGTTCCTGGACCGTATTTAAATTCATTCGGGGGGAAAAGGGTTCCTGGATCGTATTTAAATTCATTCGAGGAAAAAGGGTTCCTGGACCGTATTTAAATTCATTCGGAGAAAAAGTTCCTGGACCGTATTTAAATTCATTCGGGGAAAAAAGGTTCCTGGACCGTATTTAAATTCATTCGGGGAAAAAAGGTTCCTGGACCGTATTTAAATTCATTCGGGGAAAAAAGGTTCCTGGACCGTATTTAAATTCATTCGGGGAAAAAAGGTTCCTGGACCGTATTTAAATTCATTCGGGGAAAAAAGGTTCCTGGACCGTATTTAAATTCATTCGGGGGAAAAGGTTCCTGGACCGTATTTAAATTCATTCGGGGGAAAAGGTTCCTGGACCGTATTTAAATTCATTCGGGGGAAAAAGGTTCCTGGACCGTATTTAAATTCATTCGGGGAAAAAAGGTTCCTGGACCGTATTTAAATTCATTCGGGGAAAAAAGGTTCCTGGACCGTATTTAAATTCATTCGGGGGGAAAAAGGTTCCTGGACCGTATTTAAATTCATTCGGGGGAAAAAGATTCCTGGACCGTATTTAAATTCATTCGGGGAAAAAATATTCCTGGACTATTTAAATTCATTCGGGGAAAAAAGGTTCCTGGATCGTATTTAAATTCATTCGAAAAAAAAGGTTCCTGGACCGTAATTAAATTCATGAGGAAAAAAAGGTGCCTGGACTGAATTGAAATACTTTACAGATAAAAAAAGTTATTTACGGTCCAGAACCCATTTACGCTTGCCGATTTTCTCTCCTGGACCGGAATTGAATTTATTTAAAATCACTGGAAGTTTAACAACCATGAAAAAAAAAACAATTAAGTAACAACCACTCTAATATGAGTGTGCCAAAACTTATACAATTCATTTTAGTATAAGTTTAAGCAAAATCTAACCTATGATTTAGAAAGTGTCAGACCGTGATAATATCTACGTTACGATGCAGGTTACTCCAGTACACAGCGTGCCCTTAAAAATCTTTGTGATTCTTGGAGTCACGTTGAACTTCGGGTAACCACATTTCCGCCCTGTTTCATCATCGGTACCGTATACTGTTTGGGATTTCAAGCAGTACAAGTCGTGACTGTGCGGATGCGCTTAATTTGATTCAAAGGGTGTCATTTACAGCAATTAAAAACATAACGAATCTAAACGAATGCAGCGTTTATCACGGTAAAATTAGCGAAACATTCGTTCGCTATCTTTTCCTTGTATTGCCACCAAATACGTATTTCTCAATTCTTCAAATTGCACTGTGGTGCTAGATTTCCCTCCCAAGCCTCCTATTTACGTGTTAATTCCTCTATGGAACAAAACTGGAATAACACTAAGAAATTGAGCAGGGACAAACACGTTATTCCCTCTAAGAAATTGAGCAGGGACAAACACGTTATTCCCTCTAAGATATTGAGCAGGGACAAACACGTTATTCCCTCTAAGATATTGAGCAGGAGCAACACGTTATTCCCTCTAAAAAATTGAGCCGGGGCAAACACGTTATTCCCTCTAAGAAATTGAGCAGGGGCAAACACGTTATTCCCTCTAAGAAATTGAGCAGGAGCAAACACGTTATTCCCTCTAAGAAATTGAGAAGGGGCAACACAATATTTCCTCTAAGAAATTGAGCAGGGGCAACACAATATTTCCTCTAAGAAATTGAGCAGGGGCAACACAATATTTCCTCTAAGAAACTGAGCAGGAGCAACAAGTTATTTCCTCTAAGATATTGAGCAGGAGCAACACGTTATTTCCTCTAAGATATTGAGCAGGAGCAACACGTTATTCCCTCTAAGAAATTGAGAAGGGGCAACACAATATTTCCTCTAAGAAATTGAGCAGGGGCAACACAATATTTCCTCTAAGAAACTGAGCAGGAGCAACAAGTTATTCCCTCTAAGAAATTGAGCAGGAGCAACACGTTATTCCCTCTAAGAAATTGAGCAGGAGCAACACGTTATTCCCTCTAAGAAATTGAGCAGGGGCAAACACGTTATTCCCTCTAAGATATTGAGCAGGAGCAAACACGTTATTCCCTCTAAGAAATTGAGCAGGAGCAACAAGTTATTTCCTCTAAGATATTGAGCAGGAGCAACAAGTTATTCCCTCTAAGAAATTGAGCAGGAGCAACAAGTTATTCCCTCTAAGAAATTGAGCAGGAGCAACACGTTATTCCCTCTAAGAAATTGAGAAGGGGCAACACAATATTTCCTCTAAGAAATTGAGCAGGGGCAACACAATATTTCCTCTAAGAAATTGAGAAGGGGCAACACCATATTTCCTCTAAGAAACTGAGCAGGAACAACACGTTATTCCCTCTAAGAAACTGAGCAGGAGCAACACGTTATTCCCTCTAAGAAATTGAACAGGAGCAACACGTTATTTCCTCTAAGATATTGAGCAGGAGCAACACGTTATTTCCTCTAAGATATTGAGCAGGAGCAACACGTTATTCCCTCTAAGAAATTGAGAAGGGGCAACACAATATTTCCTCTAAGAAATTGAGCAGGGGCAACACAATATTTCCTCTAAGAAATTGAGCAGGGGCAACACAATATTTCCTCTAAGAAACTGAGCAGGAACAACACGTTATTCCCTCTAAGAAACTGAGCAGGAGCAACACGTTATTCCCTCTAAGAAATTGAACAGGAGCAACACGTTATTTCCTCTAAGATATTGAGCAGGAACAACACGTTATTTCCTCTAAGATATTGAGCAGGAGCAACACGTTACTCCCTCTAAGAAATTGAGCAGGGGCAACACAATATTTCCTCTAAGAAATTGAGCAGGGGCAACACAATATTTCCTCTAAGAAACTGAGCAGGAGCAACACGTTATTCCCTCTAAGAAACTGAGCAGGAGCAACACGTTATTCCCTCTAAGAAATTGAACAGGAGCAACACGTTATTTCCTCTAAGATATTGAGCAGGAGCAACACGTTATTCCCTCTAAGAAATTGAGAAGGGGCAACACAATATTTCCTCTAAGAAATTGAGCAGGGGCAACACAATATTTCCTCTAAGAAACTGAGCAGGAACAACACGTTATTCCCTCTAAGAAACTGAGCAGGAACAACACGTTATTCCCTCTAAGAAATTGAGCAGGAGCAACACGTTATTGCCTCAGAAACGGAGCTGGAGTAACATGTTATTCTTTCTTAGAAAACGAAGTAGTATGACATAACGAAACTACAACCTGTAAAGCCGTAATTTTCCCCCAAACGAATCCAGAATGTGATAATTTTCATAGAACTAATTTGAAACACGTTATTTTTTTTATGTAAAATGACTGACATTCTGACTTGGAAAGCTGTTTTAAACTGTTTCTTCTTAAAAACATTTTAAGAACTTTAATTTTAAAAAATTGTTGGAAATTTAAAAATTCTTATATTTGTATCTTTAAATTGAAGCGAATCAGGAATTTTTTTAAAAAATTCTATCTTTTGAACATAAATATCTTGCATAGTTTCTGATCACTTTGAATAAAATTTGCAGAAATATATTTTTGGTTGGTTAGTGTAATTTTAACACATTAATTTTGAATTGTATTACCTTGGAATAGGTAGAAAAACTACGTATTTCCTTTAAAAATTATGTTGCAAATACTTGAGAATTATTAAGCTGAAACTTGTTCACACCTGTAGTGAAAACTTGAGCACGTATAAATCCACCAAGCTTTCAGAAACTCAATTTTCTTTTTAGAAGTTTGAACAAGAATTACAACATAACCAAAATGTTATTGTGGCTCTGTAGGCACGAGAGAAAGCAAATGATTCTGCACTTTAATTCGGGAATTTGCTGGGGGCAAATTCTTATCTTGCTTAAGTTATACTATCGAAACTAGATTTAAATATTAGGAACTTGAACTGGAAAGTGATTGTGGGAACAATGTATCTCAACTGTAAATATGTCCAAGTTCCTCCTTACAGCACTGTGCGAATTAAAACTTTTGGAGGGGGATGTCCACAGAGTGGCGTATCTGTGATTTCATTTTGGTAGGTATTTGGGGGGGGGTACGTATGCAAATTTGTATACGTGTTAACAGTCATTAAACATAGAACATTGGTTCTAATCAGCGTGTTTACCATTTTGCAAAAACTAAAATTCCCTGACATACCATGACCAAAAAGCAAAAATTTTCAGATCAAATCATTAAGCCAATTAATACATGAACATGTTTGGAAGAAGATCACAAAAGTTTAGCTAAACACACATTTAGAATCCCACTTAACCAAGTTTTAGAATATTGACTTCACAATGAGAAGGGAAACTCAACAGTAAATGGCTGTTGGGTAGGGAGAGGGAAGCAAGTATTGACTAATGATGGACAAATAATTATTATATATAAAAAAATCACAATTATTGCATAAATAGCACATAACAATGGAACAATTGAGTAATATATGTATTAAGCCTGAATCACACGGAACTGGATATCTAGTAGGAATGCTCTAGTTGACGCTGGACTGGTTACCCATTTGCTAGTTTTCGCTTCACACGGTACTTGTTATACCGTACTTGTCGATAGTCTTTCGTTCCCATAATGGCGGCCGCACGAGATGTAAACAACGTATCACTTCACACTTTTAAAATACGATAACTATTCAACCGAGAGGAATATCGCTTCGTATTAAATGGTTTTAGGTAGAGAAGAATGGCGCTGATTTAATACATATTTTACAAGGTTTACTGTACACGTATGGAAGAATATTTTAGCTGTTTCAATTGTAAACATGCCTTTCGTGCTGTATGCACTTGGAAACCACAGACAAAAAAGGCTACTTTGCAAACTCGCAGATTATCTTCACATGGCCAAACTTTGCTCTGATTGGCTGTTCCACAGAATCTAGTCGAAGAAGTTAGTAGCAATTAGAACATGTCCTATTCCTCCAAACCAGTCAAGCAGTCAGCCAGGCGGCCATGATTGCTACCTAGAAACATCGCCAACTAGGGCATTCCTACTAGAAATCCAGTTCCGTGTGATAGGGGCTTTACTCTTAATAATTATCTACCAACCCCCCCCCCCCCCTTAATGAGGAAGTGGTAGCCACTTATTGTATGTAGGTGAGCATAGTTCAAAACATGACCCATTTGTCCACAACATATTAAAAATTTCTAGCTCTTCCTTTCTTTCAATGTTCAAAAAACTGTTTTTAGTGCACCACTTTAATAAAAATCAGATTTTTTCAGAAAAAAGTAAATTCCCTGACTTTTCCAGGATTTCCAGACTGGTAGACACCCTGTCTAACCTATAGGTAACTAAATCTTAGATAACATTTACACGCAATTTAAAAATACTTAGTATATTTACATTCTAAGAAAACACATAAAACTTGACCAAATCTCTATTGAAAAGTTTAAACTTAACGTACATCTAACTTTCCTACAAGTTTCTTCTGAACACTTTAAATACATGTAAAATATCAGCACTACGCCATGAAAACGCATGTGGAAAACAGCCTGTTGTTGCCTCGCCTTGGTGTGGTTGGTAAGTTGCAGAAAGGTGTTCTTTAATTCACAAGGTTGCGTACTTTTCGGCAGGGAAACATTGATGACTGGGCCATTATTGGACATGAACGATTTTGATTTGATGGACATAAATGTTTTTTTAATTGTGTTTGTTAAACAGTTAAGAAATGCTATACTGTATGCTCTCAATTCCATTTTCTTTGTGGCCTCCCCGATGGCGCAGTGGTAGCGTCGTTGCCTTGTACTCAAGGAGTCCCGGGTTCGATACCCGGTGGAGGCACATAGTGGTTCGGATCGCACTTTAAACTGTAGGTCCAGTCCCGATTAGCCTTACTGTGATAAAGTGGACTTAAAACACCAAATCAATCAATCAATTTTCTTTGAGGGGGATAAAAATAATGTTATTTTGCTGGGGATATTTTTTTTGTGCGTGTGTGTGTGTGTGTGTTTGAGGGAAATCCCCGGAATCCCTCCCGTTAATTCACACACTGCCTTACAGCGTTTCTAAAACTAGTCTACAATTCATTGGACTATAACAAATACATTTGTAAGAAACCAATAATGTTATATTCGATAACTTTACAGTGGAAGTGAAAAAATAAAATTAACCACTTAAAAATAAACAGCAATAACTCATACTCCAAACAATAGTTTTCCAATACTAGTAACTAAGATATTGTATGAGGCACTTGTCTATCATTCCCCACGTGATTGTAACGTTACTGTTAGCATGCTAATCCCGCAAGTTTACGAGGTTGCGGACTGTACTTGCTTGCAACTGCACATTTATGTCTCAGGAAGCAGTTTATGAACAAAGCTAATTATCATAAACCTCAGTTGTAAAGGACACGGTAATAATAGGTTGGAAACTGGGCTGGGATAAGCATGTGGAACGTTATCTGAGGTTTTTATTTTAAATCAGGTTGCGGCGTATTGAAAGAAATATGCATAATTACTATTATTATTATTACAGTACCACCATAATATTTTTAACAATTAAAAACATCAAAACAGTTCTATCGAAAAGAAATTTCGGTTTCGAGGGAAATAAAAGTATTACGGAGCAGCTGAATAATGTCCTGTATATTCCGACGTTGTCTAGTCGGTGTGCTGATCACATCACCTCCAAAAGGGCCTAGATCGAGAATGTGTGGGGCCCTATCCCCTAAATATGCCTTCATGGCACGGTGCTATATGAACGAGGAAACTTTACCTTTAGTTTATCATATCTTACGACGCTAAAAATAATTTACATTGAACTGAAGACGAGAGAAGAGGTGCTTTTTCGAAAAGCAGTTATAGTGGGACCTCAGGCAAAAAAGGACCTACGCAAAATCGCAAGTTTTTATGGTCGTTGAACGGATGGAAGGGAAGATGCCCGAATTATTTTGATCGGAGGTTCTTTTGTTTGTGACCGCTCTATAGAAAACAAGCATCAGACAATTGATAATGTCCAATTAACATTGCAAACTGCTGAGCAATCTCGTGATTAACAAAGTGCGAAATCAGTTATTTTCAACGCAGCAGCGTGGCAAATATCTCCCACTGCTAGCAACTTCACTTTTAATAAGAATCGTTCCTCGTGAGTAGCTACAGAGGCTTTGAGCAATTTATCTTCAGCAAAGTAGGTCGCGTCGTACTCTTTCCACTGCCTGAGCATAATGCGATAGTTCTGCTGTTTCAAGAGCGGCATTGTAACGATTCCTGGAACGAGAAAACGTCTTGGACAGACTCTGCTGAACCATTTATTCTCAGAGCAAGAGTGTCCCCTTTGGACTCCAGAGATATGCCATTTTCCCAGAGAACAGCGCCATAGGCGTAACCTGACGAGGATATGGGGTGCCCTTCCCCCATTAAAATTTACAAATTAATGGTACTTGTGTTAATCTTCTGGAACCTGTGGAGGAAACTAACGAGTATGACTTTGGAAATGTAGTCATTTATCAAAATAGTCCCGGATGATTTTTATAGGCTTTCTGATTCTCCCCCCCCCCCTCAAAGTTAGGTCCGAGTTATAGTCTGACCCAGGAATCTCTGCCGCGATCGGCGCAGCAGAACGCAAGAACCAGTGTTGCTAATCTGTTCGATAGAAAAATCGCTACAGTGCGCCAAGGCACAGCTTTTCGTAGAACAAGTAAATTAGAGAACTCAGCTCTATCTAACGTTGAGTTTTAAACGCCATGCATTATAACCAGGACTGGGATTAATATATACTAACAAGTGGCTTTATATGTAGATAAAGTTTTGTTACAGAAATGAGAGTACCCAATCTTTACTAATATGAGGATGCTGAATACGGAAGTGTTTAAAGTGGAGGAAACAGAGTTATGCTTTCCCCCAGTTAAGAGAATTATCATAAATCAAAGCATACATTTTATGGAATGTTAATTCCGATTTTCTTCTTTCCTCACACTGGCTATAGGCCTTGAAGTTTACTTTATAATATTAACATATAAACTAAACGCAAGGTCATGAAAACAGGCGGCTGGGCAGAATTGCGCTGGTGCCATATGTGGGAAAAGCAAAGCGATAGCGGGACAAAAGTTGCTGATTCCCGCGCAATGTGTGGCAACGTCAACCGGGCTGCGTTGCCTAGTTCGAGCGTCAGACCGACCTCGTTCCGGGGCACTTTTGTGTCATCCTTGACCTTTTTGAGCAAATACTGTCAGTTTGTATCACATGGATTACAAAGACCAAGTCTACAACGAGACATTTCATTCTCTTAAACCCCCAAACACACGGGGTTGTGGTCCGACGTGGCAACAGCGCGAACTTCTGCCGCCCGCCTAATTTCATGATTGATTGAGTTTGTTTTCAAGTTTGCTTTATGCACAGAAAGGTTAATAGGGAGCTGGACCTGCAGTTTAAAGTGGGTTCCGAACCACCGTGTGCCGCCACCGGGTATCGAACTCGGGACCCCTTGATTACGCCATCGGGGAAGTCACAAAAAAAAAGGAATGTGCACACGCCTGCATGGCTTAATGTTCCAAGTCAAATCGTTCCTACCATAAAATTACGAAAGACTTTCTGTTATTTCCCTGGCCTCATAAAAAACTGCTACAACAACTGTCACCTGCGTGCGTCCGCTCGTGTTAACAACGCTGATTAGCGTGGGAAAATCTTAAATTAATGACGCTCCACGACAATTTTCAACTTAAAACAAGGTTAACAGCTCGGAGCGCAATCAACCACTTTCCTATATGAGATTTACTGCGGATGTCCATTATCACACGGTTTCAGTATTTAATTATATGCTGCGGTAATGTATCCGCCATAAAACCTTTTTTTCTCCATTATGTGTGTAAGCGTGACAACTGGTACGTTACAGTCATCTGCCTATAGTTTCCTCAACGGCTTATCAAGAACATTGTTTTGGGGTGTAAGGGGGGTAAAGACACCAAATGTCAACCTCACTTCCACGTAGCACATCCTGGACTGCATTTTGCAGACTAACGAGGCTCTGGCGTCTTGACTGGTCAGTATAATCCGCCGTGGAGCTAATCTTGTGTCGTCCACATGTGTTGGTGACTGTATCTTCATCCATTTAATCTTATCACCATTCACCATCGAGATTAGTCAAAACTCAAAAATTGGCAGAAAAGCTATGTAAAATCAACTAAATCAATGAAGAACATTATTTTCATCCACATAATGGAAATTGTGAACTTATCAAGAACATTATGTCTTTGAAAAAAACCGAAGCTATATAGAGCCGCTCCGAACACGTCAATGCACAGGACGCAGTAAGGCCTGGATTTACTGGACGGACCAAGTCGAACAACATTGTGAGATCCGTCCTATATTTTAGAATATTACATAACAGAATGTAACAGTACAACACACGACCCCGCGGTAGATTATGTTGAATGGAAATACAACAATAAAACTTATTTTGAAAGTAAATCCTCCTTGATGACTCATTTCTTTAGACAGAAAAGTCTGCCTCCTGAGGTCTTCTCTAGTAATTAACCTCTAAAATGTTAAAGTATTAATATATTTAGATTATCTACACACAAGAGTGTATGTGGGGGACATCCCAAGTATTACCAAGTACCGACATTAAATAATAAAAATATACTTGTTTAGCGTTGTTGTTGTTGGATTATTTACTTTCGTAGAACTTACTGGAAGACAAGGGTTACATTGGGCTAATATTGCTTTGAAGGACAGTACGAAAGACTTTTGCACATTTTTAGTTACGATAATATGCATAACATATGAGTCAAGAACTTTACTTTTCGTAAACTGTATCTAACAATCTTTTTTTTTATTCAATAAATTTTGAATTCTCTATCTATATACATTAATTTCCTTGCCAAGGCACTCGTTTGCATACAGATTTTCGGTATGTTAACTACACGTAAGCTAGATAATGAATACGTACTGTTATATCTTTATTCTTGTTCCGTCTCTTTACCTATTAATGCACTATTAATTAGTTTACCTTTCTAAATTAATATTAATTTAAACATTTATATTATTATTTCAGAGACACTTGGTTCGGACTTGCCAACAAATGCCTTAGAGATAGAAAGATTACGAATTTCTCTCCATCTATTTAAAATAGCTGTTAATCTTTTCTTGAAATATAGAGGGGTCAGTGCAGTAGCGTGCCCAAGGGGGGTTGGTGGGGGGTCATAACCCCCCCCCCTTGCGTCAAACGTCAAAGGCAGGAAAAGATGGCAAAATGAAGATTGACTATTAAAAAAAAAAAAGATCGTAACTCCTCCCTTCCGAAAATCCTGGGCACGACACTGGGTCAGTTACAGTGACCTCCCCCTTAAACGGAAACTATAAGGGTGACGGTATTATTTGCAAAAGTACAAAAAGGAAAAGAATCGAAATGATGGGTGATACATTCTTTCTGTACTCAATAGAAACTGAACAAACGGTTGAGGATCAACTTGACACAATTTTCTGTAATACTCGTAAACAACAGGGAAGCTTTCAAGAAGTGGCACGCCTGAAGGAGATAGTGCACCAATGAAGTGAACAACCGGAAACTGCCTTCTTCGAATGCACCAGATGAAAGGGGGGGATTGTTGTGCCTGGGGAAAGGAGCAGTGCTAACCTGATTCTTAACTGTTTTTTGCAGGTCAGCAGAGAACAACGAGGAGAAGAAACGTGAAGCAGTGGCGTCCACGGTTCCAGTGTTGCAAACTGTGTTATCAAACTGACCGAAGTCAGCTTCATGGAGTATTGGGGAGATTTCAGATCGCCGAAGCGACAAGAGAGATGTCTCGCTGCGATCATCAGAAATAAATGCAACCTTTCGAACCGAAATGACACGCTACTACAAGTGTCGCTTGTACTGGGCGGTTTTCTCAATACCGTGTAGCTTCAGTCTGCTGTTTGAGCATGTGCGGTGGATGTTTTCCTTTATACTGGAGGGGTCCGTGTCGCTTGTTGCCTCCAGCTTGCCGCTTGCACCAATGTACGATACACATTTCAATTTTGTTTCATAACTGCAGTCACCATTTTAAAAGCTGTTCCTTGCGATGGAAAATCCAATGCTATCGCATAGGGAAACACCACGTGACGGATTTGTTTGGACTTAATATGACGTCACACTAATATGGTCCACTTTAAGATACTCAGAACGTCAGGTGCTCTGTGGAATATTCTAAAATATTAATGAACACGAATTGACATCATCTCGGTTACTTTTTCTTATCATCGAGCAACAACCTCTTCGTTGCCAAACTAACAGATTACCTTCACATGACCATTAGAGGGAAATTATTTCCGTAACATCTTTGACAATTCGCAACGAGTCACGACTCTCGAAGCAGCCAAGTGAGCCGCTGACGTCATCTCAACACACAACCTATCGCTAAGCCCCTTGCTGAGGTTCTACACGCCCACTAGGCTCGCTAGACAGACTCGCGCAGTCAGCTGTAGTGTTGCCACATGAAGGGAAATTACCCTTTTGTAGGGAAATTCGGACCCAAATTTTAGCCGAAGGGGAAAAGGGAATTTCGATGAAAAATGCCACAATTTCAGGGAAATTTTAAGACATCTGACTACATTGTTACAATGTTAAGTTCCACTTTCATATTCACATTTTCATTTCTCTGTTCATTTTTCTGCTCCCTTGAATATAGCCTGTATCTATTTATATTTCTGTTAAGTACATCGCTTTTCTGCACCTACGGATAATAGTAATGATGAATATTAACGATTAAATGGATTCCTTACCAGGATCCAAACCTGGGACATCTGATCAGGAAATGATGAAAGTGACATGTATGTGAAAAATTTAATATTGTTTATTCACACTGACATGGACCAACGGAAGTACTACTACTACTACTACCACTAATAATACTTATTATTATTATTGTATGATTTAATTAGGTGAAGGGAAAAATTTGTCCAAAAAGGGAAATTTTGCCCCTTGAAAAGGGAAATTTTGCCCCTTGAAAAGGGAAATTGTGCCCTCATATTGTGGCAACACTGGTCCGCTGGAGATGTTCCGAAAGTAATTCGACTCTACTTTCGCTCCGATTGGCTCTTACCACAGAATCTAGCAGAGAAGCCAGCTGTTATTAGAACAAGGTTTAGTCGTCAAAACTAGTCTAGCAGCCATCATTTCCAGCTAGGTAGCCAGTCCAGCACCAACTAGGGCATTCCTACTGGAAATCCAGTTCGGTGTTATTCGGGCTTTAGTCATTGTTCTGCTCATTTATACACATAATTCCCATTAACTCCGCGAAGGAAAAAGCTAAAAGGGGCTAGATTTGGAGCTAAATAAGAGTGGCCTCACACAGGACTGCATACGTCCTTGCAGCGGTGTGTTCGCGAAAACAAGTCATCGAACAGCTGTTTTCAATTCCAGCGCAACCCGGAAGTGCTGTTTTGTTAATTATAGGACAATTTCGGATGAGGCGAATATAGTGCTGAATGAATACAAAACACTGAAGTTGTTATAAAAACAAACAGAAAAATCATCGTGTGAAAAATACTTGATCTGACTGCCACGGCAAGTACTTTGAACTTCCTTTTGCAGATGACGCGAGCGACAATGCAGAGGTAACGTCACGCTCAATGTCCGAACTGCACGATCAGAACAAAGGGAATGTGATAAGAACAATTTAAGGCTAACAAGATTAATGAAATAAACTGGGAGAGAGGGTACCTAAAAAGACAGGCAGATTTCCGAAGGAGCCAACACTCAAAAAAGAACACTGGCAATCGGCAATCGTATTTAACATACGGCACGTTCCACAACCATCACAGTCAGTGAACAGGTTGAGTGATCCTCTTGGAGTCACTTGTTGCGTGACAGAGAAGAAGGCGTTGGGTATTTACAGAACAAACTCAAATGTTCAAGATTAACACCTTTGGATCACACGAGCGGAATTAACTTCTTACGCATTTCCTTAACATCTTTCGTAGTGCGTGAAGAGGAACTTATTTATGTGTGAATCTGTATTTCTTTCTATTAAGCCTGACTGATTTAATTCTCTTACTCACACCGTTCGATTAATCGCAAAAGAACGAGAAAGACAAAGAAGTGTGGAAGTGACCATGGTCTCCTTCAAAGGTATCATCTCAGCAATTGCAGAGACTGACTGAGAAAACCAAAACCTCAGTCAGACAGTCGCAATACTTACTTCACCAATGCAATGTTGTAAAGCATAAGAATATACCGGGTGATTAAAAAAAAAACTATTCACAAACTGAAGGAACGCATATAGGTCGAAATTTAATAACTTTACAGTAGAAATCAGTGGGTTAGGAGAAAATGTTAAGTCAGTATAATAGTAATTTACGTGATTAGACAAAGGATATACGTATGTAACAATTAACGTTGTAATGCAATATATATATATATATATATATATATATATATATATATATATATATGTATGTATGTATACATACATATACATACAGTGTGTGTGTATATATATTTTTTTTCAAAATACCCTAGGCATCTCCCGAACTACGTCAGATGCTGCACGTATCCTGAGTACGAATGTCTCGTAAACAAGTCTCTTGATAAAGAGAAATGATCAACAGGCGCGAAATAGCTTTCGCCATCACGTGGTTGATGACCTTCACAGGCAGGCCTGTATGGACTCAAATACTTCCTAGCCTATGGACTTCTATTGCAATATTATACTTCGATCTCTCTCTCCCTCCATGCGCTTCTTAGACTTGTGCAACAAGTTTAGAATCACCCGGTATATACTAATAATCCTATTGAACGTTGTCAGCCTAAAGCAATCGAAGGGTCGGAAGGCAAAAAGGGTTAAATTAAAATGGCATTTTCCATTTACGAGGGAAAATAGTTGTACCTGAATGAAAGACTGAGTCCAATACGGTGCTTCAACACATTCGAAATATTCACCCCAAGGCAGTCACGGAAATGCATCAATGGAGTTTGTTCTGCCCTTACCTCGTTCCCCATTTTGTGTCCTACTATTTTAATGAGTAAATGCCTGTCCAATTCTCCACGTTCTAACATCATGCACGTAAAGGGCAGGTGAAACGTCAAAGTTGCACATGATTACTCTGTTGTGCTTTCCCTGCAAATTCAATGTCAATGGAGAAAGTAGCACCTGGAAGGCTCTGTACTGGTGGAACGCTTGCGGGGGGGGGGGGGCGATGTTTTTATAATCACTCTGACATTGGTACATTATTTTTCCTATAAAGGCTTTAAATTACTCGTGATGATGTTTAATGAGGTATGGGTATATGCAACCAGCGTTATTACCTAAAAAAATTCTGTGCTGCTAGTGTTGCCGACCAAGACTATATGTCACTAAAATATAACTTTTTCCACATAATCGTTATTCCTAAATTAATTAAGTATTGCACACGATCCTGTTCCAGGCGTGGATCCACAGGGATGGCCGCCCCTCTCCACAGGTAGAATTATACCTAGGTATACACACACACAGGGTGTACCAAAAGTACCGCACCATATAGGTGTATGACGATAAATGTGAAATGTCTACGATTTGTTCTTGTAGGTGAACCAGGTAGACTACTGAAGAGTGGGTAGAAGTTATTCTGCTGTGGACGCGAAGGCTACTACCACGGGGGGGGGGGGGGGCATCGGCATCGAGAGCCTGTAGCGCACACCAATGTCGAAATCATCTGTGCGAGCAAATTGCTTCCGAGTGCCGCGCTATTTCGCCGGACTTGGTGACCCACATCCTGCAAGGGATGGGGGCTGCCTACAGTTGTGTATTGACAATGGTGGCCAACACATTGAACAAATATTGTTATCCAGCCTATGGTGTGGGACTTTTGGGGCACCCTGTATTATGCTTAAAATTTTTCATCACACAAGACAACTGTTTTCTATCACCAATTTTAACAGACTCGAGAATATTATTTTAAAATTTTGTTTGCCTCACTTTACTTCACGAAGTTAGTATCCGTGTGTATTTTACAGTTATAATAGACCTAAATACATGAGAAATTTTGACATTTCGGTTTTCAACTTTTCATGGAATTGCTTGAATATGGAACATGTGCCAACAAAAAATTCAAACATAACGATGCTTGTGAGACTTTATAATCAAAGGTCGTCCATGTGGAATGTTTACTGTTTGATAAATATGACTGACACTTATGTAGGAAACTACATTTGAGAATTGTTTTCTAGGTTTTCCCAAATTTTCTGCCACATGAAGTGAACCAACCAGAATCAAGAAACTTGGAAACTTACAAAGTCACTCTCCAACACATATGTTTCATGTGTGGAAAAAGTCAGCAAGTATAGATGAAACTTCACTGTTATGTGTAATTATATAAATATGTGCAAGATATTTTCAAAATGTTACCAAACATATTTTAATTTGTAGTACATATTTCTAGCACCTAAAAATCCAGGCTGTAAACATTATATCCAACCTTCCAGCACTTGTTACTAATGGTTGCCTTTCTACCAATTCTGGCTAATCGTGACAATGAGGATGAATGATGTGATGAAATTGAAAAACTCACAAAACTCCTGCCCAGGATGGGTTTCAAATCTGGGACCCGTGGTGTCACAGCATGCAGTGCTTACCACTCTGCCACGAAGATCAGCTGATATATCATGTCAATGAAAAGCATCAAAGTATACTCTATCCAAGAAACCTTTGGAGCAAGGCCACACATATCGTTAGAGAAGAAGAGACTGGTAGTTGGCGGAGCAAAGCAGTGCACACTTTTGCAAATGGCTGGTAGCTGTACTCACTTCCCCTCTCACGAGTTCATTGGCCAAGGCCTGTCGAATCACTACTTGCACAGACACTTATTTTCCTTATCTCGCTCCATAGATACCAGAGATGGAGTGTAGTCATTACCAGTGAAAGGAGGTTATATCAGGATTGAGCAAGTTCTTTCTAGTCTTTTGTTTTTAAAGGAAAAAAATACATGAAAACAGGAGGAGCCATGTGAGAGTAAATATGACCTCAGAGTTTGTAATTTTCAATTTCTTCTGCTTGTGGGCCGTGGTGTTTAGTCATGGCTTAACTTGCACAGATAGGCAACTATGACTCGACGGACAGCTTAAAGTGGGGCCAAAGCCATTGTACAATGTGCCTCCACCTGAATTTGATTCTGGGACCCCTTGATTACAAAGCAACAGTGAGAAGCAGTATGCTTCTCTGTAGCACTTGTGTCAGATGCACATAAAGAATTTGAAACTGGCAACACATTTATGCTGCACAATTTGAATTTCAAAACATAATTACTGAGTAGTTTTTAAAGTGGGTTCTCATAACACATTTCTAATTTCATACAGAAATGCCTAGAATATTACAAGAGTAATAAATAAATAGATATAGAATAATAGTCCTGCAGTAATAAATGATTTCATGTCTTAGAATTTCAAAGGATATACCCCCCAAAAAATAAAGAAAACTAACCACATGAGTTTACAGAAAAAAACATTTTTAAGTTATATTACGGAGATCGTGCACAAGATCTCTGCAGCATGCACCAAAACAGTTTATACAATGGTACTTAAAAATCTGGATTTTCCTTGCATTGTAGTTGCCAACATTATGAAAACTCTTTGCTTCTTATTCAATGCATTCATCATATGGCTGCTATTCACATGTTAAAATATTCAAATATGGATATAAAGTTGGGCTGAGCCGATACCACTTTCAACAGATACCGATAGCGATACTTGAAAATTGTATTACCTCAAAATAGATCACAATATTGATAAACATTAGTGTGTAAGTGTTCTTGTCCAATTATATGCATCAATTTACCAAGAATTTTGCTTTAGAATATTCAAGAATTACATCAGAATATTAAAATAGGCTACATGTTATGTGATCACAAAATTTTTCGTTTCAGGCAAAACTGGTATAATTTTTTATAAAATCAAATTTTACATACTTTCGAGAAACTAGATTCCGCGAAAGTGTCGCACAGCATTCTTACATACCACGTAAAAGACTAAAAGGCTGGAAAAGTATCGGCTGGTATCAGTAAATAAATTCCAAGCAATACTTTCCGATACCGATACATCGGCATGAGCTCAGCCCTAATCTAAAGTGTTGGTTGGGGTAACCAGGGGGTTATTTGAAGCGTATAATGATGGAGCATCCCCTTCTGGTTTCTAATTGTTAGCACTTGGTGGTATATCATAACATACCCTTCGGTATGTAGGATCGAACTGGGTTGATGTAGCTCACTGATCATTTATGGAGCAACTATGGATTATGGAGCAACTCGCTGCTCATAGTGAGCTTGATTGTAAGGTGCAAGAGGCAATAACTATACACTTGACGGCAAAACACAACACTTGAGTTTAAACCCCTACAGACTGGATCAGCATGGTGAATGGAAACACCTGTCTTTCTCTGAGTGGAAGTGCTCTCTCGAGGTGTCGAACCACGAACTGGTTAAAGCAAGGTGTCCGTTTGTAGCGCAAGCCTGAAGGCCCAGACTTCACTCTATTCTTCTAGACTTTGAGCTCCTACTTCTCCACCCTCTGACATCTGGCTTAGAACTGACTAATGACCCCCATCCTCCCAGACGTTTATCCCAATCGAATTTACTCAATAACGCCGACTCAGTTACCTGTAGTCTCTTCCTTGATTGCAATTGTTTACACCTGTTTACAACAATGGCGTTCAAGGAAACTGGGCAATGTCTGACAAGACATTCCTTAGATGTTTCTAGCTATTTCCTGTCTGGAATTTGGAGTTCTTTGTACTTTACATTTCCAAAGATTCAACGGATTGTTACAATATAACTCACACTGGCAACCCCACGCGCGTGGTGTATAATGATGCTGTTCCCATGCAAATCGCAGCGGTGGACCATTCAGGAATGCTACTCTTCCAGCTGCCTCTAGACCCACCTTGGCCCATCTTTGAAGCAGAATTTCTAGCAGTCCTAGGTGCCTAAATTTGTTTACCCAATGAACAATTATTATTGTACTGTGACAACCAAGCTGTCGTCGCCTGTATACCCAGGCGAGTGTGTCATATACCTCAATTACTGTATCTTGCACATGTAGTGTATACAACTGTAAAATTTCATGTATTATATGTACCTTCAGATGAAAATAAAGTGGATGCTCCTTCAAGAGATCCGATCAGTTAAACCGCAGCCAATCTGCGGCCCCGCTGTGGTCACGTGATCCCAGCATACCAGCAACAGCAGGGTCTCAGTTTGGAGAATTCAGCGGAGCTGATGGGAGGCTCTTGAGGTGAGCTATATAAATTGATGCTTCAAGGGTAGTTACTGTAATCCCCCACACAACTGGAAAATTTTCAAATATCACTCTGAGCATAACCATGAATAAAAGCTGATAAAATATAATCAAAAACTATGCATCCTCTGCACCTATGTACCCTCACCACCTTGGTGAACAAGTACATTGAGTGGTCAACTCAGTTTCTTGTCACCTAAGGATCCATGTTCAAGTACCAGCCTTGGCAAGTGTTTCTGTAGCATCCTATCAATAACTTCATGTAATAACAATTC
This sequence comes from Lepisma saccharinum, assembly GCF_977018435.1. Lineage (NCBI taxonomy): Eukaryota > Metazoa > Arthropoda > Insecta > Zygentoma > Lepismatidae > Lepisma > Lepisma saccharinum. The sequence continues at coordinate 34,883,144 of NC_139257.1, read as the reverse complement.
ATCTTGATCATTGTGATTGGCAAAAATGACATAAAAGCTTATGTAAATATCAATGTAAGTGCAAATACAATTGTGCACTGTTACAGAGGTGCATTCAAGTGAAGCAACGGTGAGTTTTTTAATTGCATTTTTCAGTTTCTTAACATTGTGTAACTTAACCAACACTTCAAATCCATATCTTAATATATGAATAGCAGCCACATGCAAGTATTTTGCAAATGAGAACCTGAATTTCTCCAAACACTGACAAGTACACACCAAAAAATATCAGGACTTTTTAGCCATTCTGGATTTCATTCATGTATGTAAACAATGGTGCAATGCAAATATTACATACATTTTACTGTGCCTATTAGTAGACTATTTCGTGTGAGATTTATAAGGGCAACATCTAATGACCCGATAATTCAACCGCAATGTAACACTACAGATGTTTCAATGTATAGCAATGTACAATCAACCAGGGGAAATTGTTCAAAGTGATAAAAATTATATCAGGATAAGGGTTCCGATTCTTTTATGATTTTCTTTTCAAATTCTCCTAGCAGGCAGACTAATTATCGTAGAATTTTGGCAATCACTGGCGCATGAAATTTGGACCTTTATTAAAGTAATAAAACACTACTTCGATTTCGAAAAAAACACTTAAAAATTGCCTAACGCAAGCATTCACGCTTACCATGGACAATGAAGGTATTTTCCGTTGACGAGAGATGTAAGTATCGAAGACTAGTGGGAATCAATGTAGAAGTAAATCAGAACCATGCTAGAATGCACTTATGGACTTAATTTAAATGCTAAGAGAACCAAACCTGGCCTGCCTAACCTAACTACGAAAGAATATATTGAACAAAATCTTAAGTAATCGCTAAAACTGTGCAGTGTGTTAACAGAAGTAAATCGAAATTGAACCATGTTAAAATTACATTCGTAGTATGATAAAATCGCAATAAAACTAAAGGAACTTGGGCCCATATCAGTACTGCAAAGCTCGACAAACCAAAGGTTGAACAATTATGCCAATTTAACCTGATACACAAGTGTAATCCTTTATTCAAAAATCTGAGCACTTTGTGGTAAAGGTAAAAAAGGTAAAGTGGTCCCCTGTGCTTAGCACCACGCCATGAAGGTGTGTAAGGGGTGTGGGGGAAAATAAATTCATATTTTTCCTAATAACGAAACACATTTTACAAATCCTACAAGTATTGTGCTTGCCGTAAGTTCGCCATAAACACGCTGAAAAAATATTTATGAATGTAAGGACTCAATTAAAAATCCATCAATTGTAATATTGCAAAAATTTGAAAAAGGATGTGTATAAAAGTTTGCAGGTATTATTGGCAAATTTACGATGAAGTGTTCCCTAAATGAAAATTACTTTTTTGAGACATTTCAGTTGTTTGCTTCAGAATGGTACTGTACTGAAAAAAAAATGCATGGTGTTGCTTGCAAGCTATTGTCACCAACAGGCAACAGGACATTCAGAAATAGACAAGATTATACACACACATTAAAAAAAAAGGAGCAATTGAAGGTGACGGGAGTGTTCTCCGATTTATTTACTAGAGAATGTACTAACCAAATATGAATTATCAGAGGTTCTGATGTCCCGGTCACTGTTTGAAATTTGGATATTACGTGTGTAAGGTGTAATATATTGCTTTTCATAATGGCGATATTTCTCCGGAAAGAAGTGAGGAAGCCATGTTTTGTAACCAGGAAGGAGAGGAACATGTTGAGTGTGGATTTAAGTGTGGCAACACTGTATCCACTGTTGGATTGTAAACACTACAGACTTTGAAGGTAAGCTTAGTGTTATTTGAAGTATTTGCCAAACGTAACCTAACCTAACGTTACGTGAAATTTTCAAGTTACAGACGAGACCGGGAAATTCTAATGTCAGATTTGTGTTCAGGAGGCCTCACGTAGAAAGTATACAACATTTCAAACAAAATTATTTAATTTGTATTGCCTATACATTTTTCATTATTTCATGCATCCTCTGAACTCTTTTTAATTAATCTGAAACACAGTATATTTCACACCATCTGGATTGTTCGCATAATCAGCATACTTGTGTAGCTAATAATATTCTGACAATATCACATTTTAAATACTGTCCAGAATTTGAACATAACATAAACAACAGGGACAAATACACTAACGTATATGCTGTAAAGCGAATAATTACGTTTGTGAGCATTTTCTTAATTTGACCATGCTAAATCATGCTATCAAATTAAGCTACTATTTCACATTGCAACTTATTGTTTAGAAATACACAAATGCTTATTTTCCAATAGGCAGCATCCTACTCGTGTCTACTATCATGTTTACATTTTTTTTAAATGATTACTCATATTTTAAAGGTGCTCCCAACTTCTGAATGCTGATACCATTAATCAATAACTTATCAAAAAATGTTAAAACGTGGTTAAAACCTTCAATATCGAAGCATATTTATATTTCCCTTACGAAGATGGAATGGGCGATATTATGTATAGCTTTTCAAGTTATACAATGAATAATGGGTAAATGTTCATTAACTTTACAATCGTTTTTGAAGAAATTAATTCCAGTGTATGATACAGATAGTTTAACTTCCACTCTTGACTACCGCCTTCTAGAAAAAAATAATCCATTTACCGTCAGGCTACGATGAGGAGCAAAGACAAGTTGTGTTGCTTTTTTTACTCTTAATTTCAACTTATTCTTATGTCCTCACAATACAAGAGTAAAACTACATGTTTAATCTTAAAAATACGATACATAAATAGAATGACATTGGTATAACAGGGTTAACTCGGAACATCAGATGGGTGTCAAAATGTAAACAAACGCATCCCCTCCCTAAAGAATCTCAGTACAACATGATCAGCACTTACCTCTCTTATTTTTCCTGTCTTTCAATGATGCTCCATTAAATAGTGTTGAGAAATACAGAAGAAATAAAAGAAGAGCTACTCGTAACCACATCATCGTCTTCACGTGCGTCCCGCTTCTAGGGAACAAATGTGATTTGTGTGTTAGGAGACTGCAAAATGCGTGGGGAAGGGAAGAGATGATATTGAATTCCCATAATGCCATGCGAGAAACTACATGAAGGCTGTGCAGCGCTGGATTCCACAGGTTGGATGCAGACGATTTTCGGGCCTTGCAATGTTTACATTTCTCTCGAAAGCAGCAAAATTTCAAAATGAAATGTCAAAGAACTAGTACAGCAAAGAAATTCGGCCATCTATCTATTAATTTGTAACGAGCGAGGAGATAGATCGAATCAAGAATGTTGGTTTCCTGGCTGGAGCAAAATTAAGGTAGGTTTCAAATATGTGTATATATATTTTTTTTTTGTATAGTTTGTTCATTACCTGCTATAACGAATAGCTAATTATCTGCTCTGTATCGATTTAACGGAACTATGTGAGGCATCAACAGTGTAGGCAAGCGAGATTATAATCAATTGACTTGGCTGACGCTAAGCCATGGTTTCACAGAGATGTTATTGATTTGTCAGATTTCCAGATCAAGTTGATTACCAGAACAGGTGGTTTTATAGCTTGTGAAGCTTATTCAAAAGCAGTTTAGCGCCCCGTAGATTGAGAAAGACAGCACTTTCTCAATAGCAATAAAATAACGCTACTTAAAAGTTGTGTACAGTTTGTATTATGATTCGCATAATTAATTTCCTTTGCATTCTTTTTCTTCTTTATGGTGGCGCTGGGAGAAAAATATGTAAAAACTGGTAATAAGCCTTTTAAATGGAAAATAAAATAACTCAAATTATGATACAATTTAGAACTTATTGTTATTGATTTCCAGTTGTGGATACGATTAATCGTAAATTTACGTAGAAATGAAACAAGCAAAAGATTTGCTCGGGATTTTTCTGCAATTTGTATTCCTTCGGCGGGAGAGGAAGGAGACGAACCGAATGTACCTGTATTGAAATGTTTCCTTAATTAACGAGTAATTATAATGAGAGTTTTGAAGAAGACAAATATTAACATTACGCCTTACACGAAACAATATCATCAATGCCTTTACGTAACGTGGCTAGATTTCAGGGAAAATCCAGGGCACTCAGCATAAAGCCACGGAATAATTTTTCCAAACGGAGAAATATCCCCGTTTCCAAAGAAAATAGGCAAAAGTAATAAAAAATGCGAATATTTGATTCAAGTGTTGATTGATTGATTGGTTTTGTTAACTTTACTCCGCTTTTCTTCCACTTTTGACTAATCGCAAAGATGAGGATGTGTGATGATATGATGAAGAGAACTCATAAAGAACATTCATGTCCATGTCGGGATTCGAACAGCTTAAAGTCAGGTGAGAAGAAGGTAAATTGGAAATGACCAGAATGGAATTCAATTTCTAAAGGGTTCAGATTTTCAAAAACAATTTTCTGCAGTGGGACTTTGATCTTGTGCAGGTTAAATAGATGAATGAATGGGCGGATGTTTTTTTTCTGCATTTACTTGTACACCCCCTCCCCCGGTTCTGTTTCGTTATTTCTCAGTTTCTCTTTACCTTCCCATTTTCTCGCTTATTCTCCTTTCCCTCCCCTTCGGTTTGCCCTCCCCCCTGGGAAATTGATGTCGGTCTAAAATTATATATAAAAGTACTTTAAAACTTTAACCCGTGTCGTAGGCCAGGGCCTGCCTACCGACACTATCTCACACTACCACAGGGGTGCCCATCCTCGCCAAAATCGTCATGCACCCTCACCCCCCCCCCCAAATCATATCATTCGCGCCCTCAAACCATATTGTAATCCGCACAAAGTATTTAATTACGACCGTGTGTATACCGAAAGTAACTTTTTCTTAGCTTTACTGAACACTATACTTGATCTGCCCCTCCTCCCTAAACAGGGGTTCTCATCACTCAAGACCGCCCCTAAAATCGTTCATCATAATCGAGAAAATCGCTTGTCTTGTAATGCAGTTTTAGTATAAGAACTTCACATTCACCTCATTAAAGCGCCAAACACGCATCCTAGCAAAACAGTATTGCGAGCGAAACGAGCAAGAAAATTTTTACATACATTTTTCTTTGCAGGCTTTCAAGAATATTAATTTAATAGGATGCAAATACTTTCTTAGTCTTTTCCAGCTTCTCCTTTGGCACGTTCGGGGTCGAAAACGTATGGATACCATATCGCTAAATACAGTCTCCAAAATTTAATATTCGAACTCTCTCTCCTCCACTACAGAAATCCCTTTACACTGTCGCCCCCAAATTTCATTCAGTACTCCCCACCACATGCCAATTAAGGCCTAGTATGTAAAAGTTGGATATCTCTCCTCCCCACCTTCGATGACGCCCTTAAACACTTTCTTTTCTTCATTTAATGGATTAAATATGGCGCATTTAAGGTGTAAAATCTTTACATATATTTTGGAAAAATATATATTGAATTTATATTTTAAAAAATCCCCCCTCCCCCCCTTGTGGACACCCCTGCACTCTACCACATGCCTCAACAGGGGTGCACGATCATTCAGCCAGAGATACGGGGGACGTGTGGTCAGCACAATGATGCCCCAGTCGTCGTTGTACGTTTCCTTGACCGGGTAAAATTATACATGTCACACACATATAATTCCATTTCAGTCCCGGTAATGTAAGTTAATTGTCGGCTTGATGGCAGAGAGCATTAAGTGGTCTACTTCCAATCTCGCCACCAAAGTTCTCGAGTTCGAATCTAGCCTATACCGCGTTTGTTAGAACCTGTCCCGTTTCCTGCGCTAGCGATCGCTCGACAGTTTCGGTACCAATGAGAAACGAGGAAAAATTCGTCTGCTGGGCAGCGAGGAGCGAATGGAAGGCAGAAGAGAGGCGCTTACGTATGCGCTGTTGCCACGTTGCGATCTAACTCCCACGTTTTTTATAGGCATGGGTGTTCTTGCGTGTGTCTATCAATATCATGAGAGCCCTCATCAACGTCGCGATTAGCCTAAAGTGGAAGAAAACCGAAGTAGAGAAACAAAAACAAATTTGCGTTGATTATTGTAAGGCCTGATAGTTACAAGTGAAGTTTTTTTTCAATTTATGGCAATTTCTAAACGAAGTACTTTATTTCACTACATTTTGCGTCAGATATCGAATTTGGTACAAAACGTTCATAGTTTGCAACACTAAAACTCTGTTTAATTTGTAACTTTCACACGTTCTGAAGCACAGACTAGAAATGATGCTTATACTACTGCATTTGCTGCTGCTGCTGTTACTACTGCTAATGTATAATAATATATAGAAATAATAATAATAATAATTTAAAATACCGATAATGCAATAATTGTAAAAATGAACCCCCCTTGTGCATATGCCACTGGTCTGTATCACAATATTTTTGAGGGAAGGGGGTGTCCGACATCTTCGATTCAACCCCCCCTAGGAAAATTTCTGGCGACGCCCATGCGAAGGAAGCATTCAATAGAAAGAAAAATATTTTCTGTGGATCTATCAACACTGAGAAAAAGAGTAATAAAATGCTTTGTATGGAAAACTCAATATGCTGACCAAGGCAGAAATTTATTTTATTTTAAAACATATGTTTTTATGTTTTAAAATAAAATAAATTTCTGCCTTGGTCAGCATACTGAGTTTTTCATATCATGGAAACAAGGCTTAATGGTGTTATAATTTGTATGGAGTGTAGCTCTATATGGTGCGGAAACATGAACACTGAGAACAAGCGAGAAGAAGCGACTGGAAGGTCTAGATATGTGGTTGTGGAGACGAATGGAACGGGTGAAATGGACAGAAAAAGTGAGACAGTGCTAGAAAGGGTTGGGGAAAAGAGATCAATGCTGGACGTAATCATGAAGAGAAAAAGAAAATGGGACACTGGATAAGAAGAAACTGTATCCTAAGGGATGCTATTGAAGGAATGGCAAGGTGCGAAATCACTGCAGATCGGTGGGGGGGAAGGACCAGACAGACAGAGACACACACACACACTACACTTTATTATATATATATATATAACATTCAATATGTGTCAATTATTCAATAATCAAATTATATTATAATATATACAATATATTATACTGATTGTCCTTAATTTAAAATTCGATTGCAAATTGAAGATTTTGATGCACCAATAATGCTATGAACTGAACATCAACAATGATTAGCGTGACTAAGGGAGGAGGGGAAAACATTGAGACACATTAAAATTCACATCTAAATGCTATTGCGAGTTTTCTTAATATATTTATATACTTTGCGGTAGCTGACGAAAGGCGATGAGAAATCGAGAGGAAATAACAAGTCGGACTAATTCCAGTGTCCTTAGAGATGAGGCTCTTTATTGTCCGTTCTTTGTGAATGTTTTCGATATTATTCCAGTAAAGTGTATTTGACTCCCAAACTAATTGATTATGTTTGTTGTGTTAGATCAAATACTGCCCCCCCCGAAAAGTTTGGTGGTGGGGGATTTCAGGACAAGATCATTGGTGGGGGAGAATTCCCCCTGTCCCCCCGGGATTTCGCACCCTGAGGAATGGTCAAAGGAAAGAAACTCCAGGGTGATATGAAAATAAACGGGTCCTACGATGCTACAAAGCGAAAGGCTGAAGATCGAACTACATGGAGGTTGAAAGAACCTGCTCCTGGGCAGTAAACAACGAATGAATTTGTATTTTTCCTTACTTTATGCTAATCGTCACGATGATGATGAAAGATGTTTCCATTAAATTGATTTAAAAAAACACACACACACAAAAGACACTCATGCCTACGACGAGACTAACTCAGAACCTTGAGACTCTTTCGAACTCGACCGCTTGGTCATCGGTGTAGTTTGTTATTACTAGGGAACGGATTTTAAGGTGCACGACCTTTCCAAAATTATAGCTATTTTCATACCGATCGTTTTAGATATGTATTTTAGGACATAAAATCAAATAAAATGAACACACTTTGTTGCACCTTTTCGTGAGCTTATCACATTTATCCCCTTTTTGATGCTTCAGAACCTATTTCCTTCCTTTTCTTTCATGTTTTGTTAAAAGAATTGGATAGAAAAGTAAATGATTTTCACTCTGCTTGAGCAGCTACATAAAATCCTATAGTCTCATTTTGTAGAGCAGAACGAGAGCTATAAAATGGTATAATATAATCATTGCACCCCCAATAGTTCCCAAGATAATGTAGCAAAACCCGCGAGAGAAAAGACAAACTTCAACAAAACCTATTCAGCAGAACCACAGTTCTCTATGCGGTCCGCGCGCAACCACAGTTCTCTCTGCGGTCCGCGCGCATTATATACAGAAGGCGCAGAAAAAGTGAGCATCGAATAACTGCATTTTATCAGCACTTTTTTAGAACCTTTTTTTTTCCTCTCGCGACCGTAATTTTGCACCTTAAAAATATTTTCCCTAATTATTACTACCATATTACTTACCAAGTTCAGGCGTTTCCTCGCGAACCAAGTAATGCGATGTGTCCGATTCAGCGAAGCAGAATTCCCCCGCAGAACCATTTGGATCCAAAGGCCGAATGTCACAATCAGACAGAACGTTCTGTTTCTCTAGCTGACCTGGAAGAAGATTAGAATAACTGATGGTTTGTATGTACCCAGCATAATGTTTTATTATTGTTATTGTTGGCTAAAATGTTAATGTATAGGGGTGAGACGACACCGACGTATCGATATCGGTTGGAATCTGTTTACCGATACTTTCCCGCCATTTTGGTCTTTCGCGGGCTCCACAAAAATATCGCGCAACACTTTCGCGGAGGTGTAAAACATGGTAAGTAACATTTTGGTTATTTCTGAAGTCATTAAGAACAAAGGTTATTAGAAGCTACACTGTAGATAAATTGTTTTCGTGTTGTGTTTACCAATTTCAGAAGGCTTCACTGAGTCCAATGCAAATTGTATGACATGGCAATTTCACTCGAAAATTGAAGGATGGCACGTTTTTCTTTGTAACTCAAAAATGACCAAAATGTCACCATGTTTTACACCCAAGCCTGGAAATTATGAAAATTAGAAGCTTCTCTTTATTTTTGCACCAGTATTGTATGAAAAACCTTTTTTTATGACATAACATGCAGATTAATATTCTAATGTAATATTATATATTTTAAAGCAAGAATCTTGGTCAATGGATGTATATTAGAGTGGAATATTTACACACTATTGTTAATGAATATTTTGAATAACCTTTAATTATTACAATTTTCAAGTATCAGTTCAAAGTAGTATCGGCTTACCCCTAATAATGTACTGATAAATTTATTGCAAGTAAAACAGGCCCGTAGCAAGGGGTAGGCTGGGGGCTGAAGCCTAGGACTTCATGACAGAGGGCGCCAGTCAAAGCTTAAGAAATAATAATAATAATGAAGACAACAAAGTCAGAATATACGACGGAGAAATTTACACTTGGTAGAGATGAAGAGAGGAGTACAACTATGCAAGGTGTCGGTCGACCCTTGACCCTTGTTGGCGATTTTTGATTCATTGAAAGCAAGAAAAGTTAAAATTCTATTTATTTTCTTTCAAATTCTGAGATATCAGTCGGGTTTTATAAATATTTTGAAAATTTTACTTAGAATAATGTGTAGTGCACTCACATCACTTGGTACTCCAGCAGTTTGTTTCTATATACAGCATATTTGCAGAAGATACAATTAAACCCACAAGTGTACGCTGTATAAAACACATCTTATTACTAACTTCGTTGTATGGACACAGTTTATAACGATGTTGCTTTTTCAAGCAGAGTTGAATAGTGTTAAATTACAATTTTTCCTACTGAGAACGTACTGAACACTGTAGTATTTATATTAATTAATATTATTCTTAACCTTCTTTCTTCGTGAAATAATACTTTTGTCACAGTGTTAATGAAAGTTTTAAATCAATGGAACAGAAAATTTTATTTTTATGGTGTCGCAGACAATAAATTTGGTGAAATTCGCTAGAATCACTAAAAAAACCCTGAAATACTAAATTTACATTATTTACATTTTTTTATCAATTTATCCAATTTCAGACTATGATTAACGTTTTTGTTACAGGATATCTTACACAAAATGTATACATGGTTTTATGCATATTTTCCGGTATTATCGTACATGAGAACACGGGTTAATCAGCAAAGATTGAAGCAATTTTTATTGGAGCGATTCAAAAATGTCTGCTTTGGTTTCTGTAAAAAAAAAAATATGTAGAGCTGTGTCATTTGTCAAAAATTCGAGATAGGGACGGTCCACACCTAGGCACGCCAATGGAAAAATACTTGGGTATAGTGGGGACCCCTCCCCCCTCTTGATTCGCCCCTCGACTAAGGAGTAGATTTTCATTATTTACTTGCAGACGAACATCATTGTACAGTGGGATCCATGAGTATTACCGTGCAAATTGTCCATGACTATTTACATTAATTTTTCTCTTACATCCTATGTGTTTTTAAGCGATGAATTCTTATGTACGCTGGTGCAGAATTTGTCAAGCTTTTTGAAGCTCTTATGGGGTCAAATAAAGTGCACGAACATGGTGATGGACAATTTGCGTGGTAATATTCATGGATCCCACCGTAAGGCAGCGATGGAGCGTTTTCGCGCATAGCAGAATGGTTGGAAACGACACAAGCTAAAAAATTGTAACAGAAAGACAACGGAAAACTGTACTTTACCTGAAATGAAAGTGACAAACAGTAGCCAACGGAGCCACATTGCTGACACACGAAAGCATGCACGAGTTCCGAATGCTCAGGTAACACTGATTGTTGTGAGTGCCGCTGCCTTCAGCACCAGACGTAACGGTGCCTACCAGCTGGCGCGTATCACGTCTTGCAACGTCATGTCATGGCTCACGGTTACAGCCAGTGCTACGCCAACTGATAGCGAAATATAAGGAATACTGGGACAGTCGAATTGGGAACTGTGCTGCAATATAGAGCATGTTGTCAATAGAGCCGTAGCTAGGGTTGGGTTGGTGTTCCTTAAGTCCACTTTATGCACAGCAAGGCTAATCGGGACTGGATCTACAGTTTAAAGTGGGATCCGAACCTGGACCGGGCATCGAACCCGGGACCCTTTGATTACAAGGCGACGACGCCGTAGCTAAGGAGAGAGGGGAATTGTCGTAGGCAGTGGCGGCGATTGGGTGCCAAAACTGGGGGAGCAAGGACAGTTTACTTTCCATTGGTAGATAAGGTTTAGCATAGTTCTTAGGCAAAAAGTGGTGAGGGGGGAGGGGGTGAAAGTCGAATGTTGGTCGTTAATCTCAGTTCTTATTCTTATCTTTCTACCAACCTCAAAACTTGTTCTAATTGCAACTGAATTAATCGTCGACACTGGTCGTCGGCAAAAATGACCCTGCAAAAGCAACAAGATAAATATTTGGAAACAGTGGCGGCGATTGGGTTCCAAAACCGGGTGGGCAAGGTGCCAAAAGTGGGGGGGGGGGGGGGGCAAAGACATTATATTTCTCTTTGTATATAAGGTTTAGCATAGTGCGGGGTAAAAAGTGGCGAAAAGTGAAGGGGCAATTGCCCCCCCTTGCCGCCGCTGTTTGGAAATTAAACGCCGCGGTGCTCTGTGAAACAATTGGCGCCCAAATAGGGAGGAACAATTTGGGCACTTTTTCTCAGTTATGGAGATTTCACAGCGACGTGACACGAATTACTTGTGGATTTCACCAATCGAATGCAGGTTTGTGCGGCCTGTCATGCCGATATGGGCTGAAACATTGAGTTGATTGGCTCCTTCCCGGAGCTTTCAGACCGAAGCGGAAGGCGACAGGCGACACGCAGCTGTCAGACGAAGCGACAAGCGATACGGGTCTCATCAGTCCAAATCAAAACATTCACCGCGCATGCGCGAACAATGCACGATGTTGATAAAACGGTCCAGTCCGAGCGAGCAAGAGAAAACGACACGTGCAGCTTGTCGAGTAGCTTCGGTTTGGAAGGTTGCATTTATTTCTGATGGTTGATTTCCAGGTGTCTCTCGCGTCGTCGCCATGTAATCAAGAGGTCCCGGGTTCGATACCCGGTGGAGGCACATAGTGGTTCGGATCCCACTTTAAACTGTAGGTCCCGTCCCGATTAGCCTTGCTGTGCATAAAGTGGACTTAAAACACCAAATCAAATCAACCAACCAAGTGTCTCTTAGTCGCTTCGGTCTGAAATCTCCCTTAAGGAAGGAAACTTGCTGAATTCTCTCTCTCTGGGGGGGCACTATCTCTGTCTGATGACGTACTGGTAACGTCGTCGCCTTGTAATCAAGGTGTCCCGGGTTTGATACCCGGCAGATAGTGATTCAGACCCAACTTTAAACTGTAAGTCCACTCACGATTAGCATATAATGTCAATGAAGTGGACTTAAATCAACCTCCCCCCCCCCCCCGTAGGGTAGATATTGCCTATTGTCCATGGAAGTCTGTACCTATGATTCGCCGCAACCGAATTACGCACACTTTAGATCCAGGATCGCGCACAAATCTCACTGACCTGTTTTGCGCACAGATTTTGATCGAACGTTGCCACTTTGATAGCTTTAAAGTCTGTGCGCAAAACTGTTTTTTTCTTTAGACAAGAAGAGAGAGATAAATTAGAAATAAAATAGTAAATCTCTTAAGGATTAAATAAAAAATATTTTTGACCAGTAAATGTAGCAAGTCAAGATAGGTTAGGTTAGGCAAAACACAGCAAAAACAAGTGTAAGTTCACACACACACACACAAACACAACAGAAGTGAGAACATTTTACATCTGACAACATCGCCTTATTTTTATGTGCGCAATCCTGTACATTGTGACAGCTTGTCAACGGCTTATCAGATACCACTGACAAAACCGGAAAAGTGTGCGCAATCCGGCTGTAGCCCCTGTGATTGACTCAGGGGCTATCCGATGGCGTAGTGGTAACGTCGTCACCTTGTAGTCAAGGGATCCCGGTTTCGATACCCGGTGGAGGCGCATAGTGGTTCGGATCCCACTTTAAACTGTAGTCCCAGTCCCGATTAGCCTATCTGTACATAAAGTGGACTCAGAACAAACAAAAAAAAGCTATGATTGACCTTCCAGTACTGAAATTCGTCAAAGAGTACATTGTGGCGTGACCAACGTTCGCTGCCAAGAACATGATCGTAAGGTCACAGCCTGGAACGACAAGCCCTCCACGGATCCACCGCACTTCCCCCTTCAATGTCATCGCTTAATGATCGAGGAAGAACACGAAAAATGCATCAAGTGTGAAAAAACTGCAATGCTAACCAGCAATGCGAGAAGTTAAACTGTTTGGCGAGACTTGCATTTTCTGCGATAACCTGCCAATTAGTATTTTAGGTGGGGGTGTTCCGTTGCAGCAATTAAAACGGTGACAACAGCGACCATTGAACGTGGGAGGAGGGAAGCAACTCGAAAGAAGGTGCACTGGAGCTTAGGACGCAGTGCGTATGACGGGTATGCTTTTGGCACGCACTCTTTGGATCGTCGATGTTGCCAGAAATGTTTGTATACGGAACACGCCGTTGGATATAAATGATTGAATTAGCTTATTCAATGTCGCTTCTCTGCCATAATCGCGACGTAAAGGATGAGTGATGATATGATGAAATTGGAACCGAGATCCGCGCTACGACGCCAGGGGTCACGGGCAGGGCCGGATTAACCTATGGGCAACTGGGACAATTGCCCCGGGGGCCCCCACCAAAACAAACTTTTAACGAGCTGGCAATGCTTGTGAAAAATTACGTAAGAAGTTGTATTTTAAAAATAAAAAAGCCTTCAATATTGTCGTATGTCTACACTCTTCTGTATCCAATTGTAACACAGCTGTCAGTCGATCTGTTTGTAGATATCTGAAGCTCAGTATATTTTATACCATGGATTGATTTGGCTGTGATGTGGAAATAAGGCAAACTTATTCAAACAATCAATTCTCAGATACGATTAAGATAATAAATAATCCTACGAAGTACATAACTTTCTTTCGTTAATAACATCGTATTAGAACTGTGAGTTTTTCTAGGGGAAAAGATTGTGGAGATACTAGAGCTCTCTCTCGGTGCATCAGTGAACTACAGGACACCTTAACTTTAAGCTACACTTAGCTAAACTGTATATGTTGAAATGTTGCATGAAAATTTTGTGTAAATGTTGATACCTCTTGCTCTAGTTTTATGGGAAGTTCTAGGAAAGACATCAGTATTACAACTTTAGATGTACCTATCGCTCAGTAGATATGAGTACAAGGGCTTGAATGGAAGAGTTGGTTTGAAGCACACGAACAACAAACAGCCACATTTAGACGCAGAATTTTACTGCTGCTATAGCGCTACAATTTTCGCCCTGTAACTTTATATTATTAGTATTCTCCCTGCAAACCTATCTGCGATATGTTCGATTGTGAATGACTACTGATTCTAAAATCAGGTCTTCCATTTCAACTGCTGAAAATTGGTGGTTAACATATTGAGCTAATAAAGCTCCTAGTAAAAAATAATAAAAAATGGGGGCCCCCACAAAACATTTTGCCCAGGGGCCTCCACAAACCTTGATACGGCCCTGGTCACGGGTACGAATCCCGATCTGGGCATGGGTGCTCTTTATCACTTTCATCATATCATCACTCATCTTCATCTTCGCGATTAGCCAAAAGTGACAGAAAACGAAGGTCCGCTATTATTTGGGAGAAGTGGGTGTGTTGAAAATATATACATATAAACATCCCAATCCAAATATCTTTTTCTTTCATCACATGTGATACGTAGAACCAATATAAAATGCGAATGTAGAATCTACACCAGTGGCGTAGCGCAGTTCTCTGCCCCCCCTGCAAGTAAAATATTGGGGGCCCCCTTAGTGACAAAAAAAAATATGATGCCAGAGTGGGACGGACGTACTCGTACAATAAGTTAGCTAGTCCACAAAATTTCAATATGTAAGAAAATGAACTTATAAAATTACACAAAATAATGGGTAATTGCCCCTGGGCTCCACCTCCTACTGAGTTTGTGGCCCCCTTTGAAGTAAAACGTAATAGGTGTAGATAATATGGGAAATACATTTCAGCTCTTATTTCAATATGAAAAGGCTTGGCCCTTTCTTGAAAATATTTAGTGTGAAGTTAAATTTTAAATATCACGATGTTTATTGTGTAGTAATAAGTAGACCTCTGGTTTTTAGGTTCTAAAAAGTGCTTTTAGGTTCCTAAAATAGGCTCTAAAAATCCTAAAATAGGCTCTAAAAGTACTAAAATAGGCTCTAAAAATCCTAAAATAGGCTCTAAAAGTACTAAAATAGGCTATAAAAGTACTAAAATAGGCTCTAAAAATCCTAAAATAGGCTCTAAAAGTACTAAAATTGGCTCTAAAATCCTAAAATAGGCTCTAAAAGTACTAAAATAGGCTCTAAAAATCCTAAAATAGGCTCTAAAAGTACTAAAATAGGCTCTAAAAATCCTAAAATAGGCTCTAAAAATCCTAAAATAGGCTCTAAAAGTACTAAAATAGGCTCTAAAATCCTAAAATAGGCTCTAAAAGTACTAAAATAGGCTCTAAAAGTACTAAAATAGGCTCTAAAAATCCTAAAATAGACTCTAAAAGTACTAAAATAGGCTCTAAAATCCTAAAATAGGCTCTAAAAGTACTAAAATAGGCTCTAAAATCCTAAAATAGGCTCTAAAAGTACTAAAATAGGCTCTAAAAATCCTAAAATAGGCTCTAAAAGTACTAAAATAGGCTCTAAAATCCTAAAATAGGCTCTAAAAGTACTAAAATAGGCTCTAAAAATCCTAAAATAGGCTCTAAAAATCCTAAAATAGGCTCTAAAATCCTAAAATAGGCTCTAAAAGTACTAAAATAGGCTCTAAAAATCTTAAAATAGGCTCTAAAAGTACTAAAATAGGCTCTAAAAATCCTAAAATAGGCTCTAAAAATCCTAAAATAGGCTCTAAAAGTACTAAAATAGGTTCCAAAAGAAACTTAAAATGCTTCAAAATTCCTGAAAATCACTGATTTAGTACATCTTCAAAAACAAAATTTCAAGAGAACCGTAAGAAATTTTAATAGCTACATGTAACAACCAAATATTAATTTTCTAACCAAATTTTCATTTGCATACATACTTTTCAAAATTATCCAGAAATTATTGTAATCCTATATTTGTGTTGTTAGCAAAAGTTACTTGTTGATCTGAAGAATGAATTAAGTATATATGATTTGCTGCACAATACCAGGGTAGTCACTGGGAATTCCCTGAATTCCGGGAATTGTCCATGCTCCGGGAATTCTGCGTGATTTTTTTCTGCATAGACGTGAAAAATTGCAACTTTTATTAATCCAAATCTCATTGAATTTATACATATTTATAAATGGCCTGACGCTTTTCACAGTTTAGTTTTTATTTTTATCGAAGAAGAAAAGGAAAAGAAAGTTGCCTGGAAAATAAAGGGAGGGAAATTGACAGAAAATATGTTTCAAACACATTAGTCATTGTTTTCTTTGGTATCAAACCGAGTAAATGCCTCTGTGACATAAAAATCCTGAAAAACCTTAAAATATATATAAAAACCTTAAAAAAGGCTTGATTTAGGCGCATAAACCTAAAATAGGTTCAAGCAAGCAAAATAGGTTATTTTAGGCACTATAAAACTACATCAGTTGTTTCATTTTTTAATGAAACGCTGACGTAACTTGACATTTCTTATTTACCTGCAAAGGAAAAAATAGGTTAAAAACCTAAAATTCGAGGTCTAGTAATAAGACATCGGCTGGTTGAGCAACTTAATTTTTCTACTGGATTCATAACTGTAGACAATTGACAAACTACACTCTTTTTACGACAAACTGCGTAGCTCTAATGGTATGAGATTAGGGATATTTTCCTCCCGAGACCGATATGCCATCTGGTGGTACTTTCAGGAACTAGTCTAAGTAGGATACGTTGTGTTGAAGTCGTTTAAAGCATGGGGAATATGCGAGAGAGTAAAGTCTACTGTTCAGGTTTTTTTGTGCTCTAAATCGTTTTATGGGTCAGAACAAATGAAAAGTTTTCATGTATTTCCACCCCGTGGAATCAACAAAGAAATTTGTAAATAAATCGGGGGAAACGTAATTGATTGACAGAAGATTGGCATGGGGAATAACACTGTAATTCGGCAAGGAAATTACGAAGAATGCACGAGTCTATTCAATTTATTTTTCGAAAGATTGCCATGAAAGTAAAGTTTTAAATTGTACTTTATAAATAAAACTTTTCTTTTTCGAAAAGTCATGAAGCGTCTTACCCAATGCATTCATGTATTATGTATGTGTGAAATTTGGAACAGGTGCAAGTCGATTAAGAGAGAAGATGAAAATAGTTTGTAAATGAATTAATGTAAAATGTAACCAGAAAAAGAAAATGGAAACGCTAATGTTGATGCTTCATTCAGTACGATGTCCTTTTTCAGTGAGGATAGCCTGGTCATGAAATCGTGAATATTATCGAGAAAGAACTGCAACGATATGTTCGCAATTTTCTCCTGCCAGCTTTTCAAGTATAGGTCAATTTCAATTTCTTTATTTTCAAATAATTTCTGAGAATACCAGTTACAACATGAGGTGCAGATGATACAGCACTGCTTTGAAGAACCAGTGCTTATACATTAGTTTCGTCTGCGTTTTCCCTGTTATTTTTGCCTATCATAATTAAATGCTTCGTTCTCATCACAGCTTCACCTTCGTTAGAGTTCCTGGAATTCTGATCGCATTCGCAATATTTAAAAATATCGCGTAATTTAAACGTTTCTCCTCCATAGCAGCCATGACAACACACTGCTGTTTCGTACTTCTGCTGAATGTAAACAAAGAGTTATCCTACTCAGCGCGGCCATATTGGAAGCGACACTAGCGCTCAGGTGGTAATTTTAATCGCGAATACTTCACTGCTTATTATCGCAGACGTCGTCATATGATGTTACTGGGAACCAAATTTCTGTTTCCTTTCGTAAATCGATTGTATTATAAGCGACATTGTGTAATTTCTGCGATTATATAATACGTATTTCAGGAGCACACTGTGGGGCCCATACACCTCGGGGCTCCTCCGTGTTGCAGGGGCGGCCGCTACGCCACTGATCTACATTCATACAACCCCGGTAAGTTCGGAGTTCAGATAAAAACATACAGTTCTCTTGATGCAATATATGTACACCCAACGGCTAAAGAAATAGTGGGCAAATTGTCCATCACCATTTTCATTCAATCCTTTTCCCACAATGTGATGATCATGAATTGAAGTATAAAAAACGTTAATAGGCAGAGGGCAACATCTGCTTTGTATCAATATAAATCCATTCCTTAAAACAACAGTATTGGAAATAGTGATGGGCAATTTGCCGTTGACTGTACAATCGAAATTAACCCAATTAAAAGTCAATGAGTTATTTATATCGCAACTGCCCATGACTCCCCAATAGTTTAGCGGTAACGTCGCAGCCTTGTAACCAAGGGTTCCGCGTTCGATACCCGGTGGAGACACTTTAAACTGTAGGTTCAGTCCCGATTAGCCTATCTGTGCATAAAATGGACTCAACAACTCAAAAACTGTATATTCTATAAAGGTATGCCGAGGCGGTATATACACACATACTTGTGTATGTGTGCTCGCTACAATATTGATCAGTGATCAGTTCGTTTTACATCAAGTCGAGGCGCACCATTGCGTGTGAGATAACACATTTCGAACCGTATGTAAGAGGATTAGAGAATGTGGTGGCGCTAACAAGATTATTTTCCCACCCGACATAGAAACAGCGTTCCAATTCTAGTTCCAGGAAAACTTTGCAGGACAAAAGGATTGCGACGAAGTCACCGGGAAGAAAAGCCAGAGGAAGGTAATCTGTAATAATAGTACACATACACACAAAATATTAATTTCTAGTTATTATTGGTATCTGTACGTGGTATTTTTTACAATAATAATAGAATAACAGCATGCCATTATAATTTATTTTTTCACTGTTCGTAGTTGAATTTTAAAATATGCTGCAATATGGTAGAGTCGGCCATATTTTAGAATATAGTGCATAGTTATTCATGCTCTTGGGCCTTCTTTAAGAAAGCCACTGGGGCAAGAATTAATAACTTTTAACCCAGTCTTATACTAATTAATAAATTAAATGTTTTAAGATCTTATTTCAAAATGTGTAGCTTTATCTTGGTTTGATTCATATTTGTATTTGAAAGAAATAACTGGCTCCTGAGAAAAAAAGGGTTGATTGATTTGCTTTATTTTACTTAGCTTTTGGCTAATTTGCGAAGATGGGGATGAGTGATGAAATTGATGAATGGACACTCACAAACATCCATGCCCAGAGGATTCGACCCCGAGACCCCTGGCGTCGATGCGCCATGTTCTAACCACTCCTCCACGGGGGCCTGCTGAGAAAAAGGGACTGGTGATTGAATTATGTACTACTTGTTTTAACGATCTCTAAATATCCTTTAACATTAGGCTTCCAATACAATCAAATCAATAATTTTGTGAGTGTTCTGTAATAAATAGATGCCCAATCGGGGACTTGAATCCGGAAACGAGATTGATAGCTGACTAATTAACGTGCTTAACCCCATTGTGCTGCTGTAGTGCGGAGGCGTATATTTACGCTTTCTGTTTGTTTAAATTATTTTCGATTTACTGTGGCGTATATACGTAGTCACACAAACGTTTGGTGCGATGGCACAGGTGGAAGGAAATACACAGGGGGTAGGAAATGCACAGCGAGTAGGAAATGCAAAGGGAGTAGGAAATGCAAAGGGATGGGAAATGCACAGGGGGTAGCAAATGCACAGGGAGTATGAAATAGACAGGGGGGTAGGATATGCACAGGAGTGCGAAATGTACAGTAAGTAGGAAATGTACAAATTGATAAAATGTACAGGAAGTAGGAAATACACAGGGAGTAGGATATGCACGATATGCACAGGGGGTTGGAAATGCACAGGGAGTAGGAAATGCAAAGGGAATGGGAAATGCACATAATTTACATTTGTCGTGGAATATGAAAGCTTTGTATATATAAAAACTTTATAAAAGAAAAAGGCCTGCAAATATTGGTGTATAATTTCAATAAATGTTGTTCAACTGAATTTGACGAAAAATCCTACATTTTCCAGTAGCGACTTGTTCAACAAATTCCACATTTAAGGGGTGCGATTTTGATTCACGAAAAATGAGTGAAATTCGGGGGGAACCTTAGTGGTTCTCAGTACTAGAAATTGGAGAAAGAGAAGACAATCGAATAGCTAAAGTAATAAGAAAGAGTGTAGCATTGACGTGCTGTTTAAGAAACGAACACAGCCATCTTGTTCTGGTTCGAATGGAGATATGACAAGGGTGTTCAGAAACTAGAGCTGCATATGCATGTGATTTGTCTGAACCTGGCGTTTCAAAAATTAGTATGACTAATAATGACGATGAATCAATCATATCAGTTGATCACGATGACGTAAATGGGTCTTTTCTGTCACTTTTGACTAATCGCGAAGATGAAGATGAGTAATGATATGATGAAATTGATGATGTGACACTCACAAAGCCCATGCCCGGGCCGGGATTCGAGCTCGAGACCTCTGGTGTCGTAGTGCGCTGCTCTAACCACTCCGTCATGGAGGACGGCACTCCTTCCCTTCGAGCACTAGAGAGAGAGAGAGAGAGAGAGAGAGAGAGAGAGATTCTACACAGAGGGCAAACTTAAGGTTTGGTTTGGCTTCTTAAACAAGACGGTTATTTTACGTCAGGCGCTGGCGAAAATGAATAAGTTTGCCATGATGAAGAAGGAACACACACGCTAACATTCATCATAAGCTTAACCAGAACTTTTATAATTTGGTTTCATTGAACTTTGTTAGCTTCAGATATATCTTCGGTCACGCAGAGTGAATAAGAGCTCTTCCTCATTTTAATGGCGCTAATTATTTATTATACCTAATTGATATAATTAGTTGATTATTCGGTCGTGTACTTAGATTAATGAAGGAGCATGGAATCCCATCGTACGTCTGAAATATCTAAGTATAAGCCAAACATGAAGAGACACGACAGTATGCTAATTACTGAACAGTGTAAAACTTAAGGTAGAGTGATTTCCAAAGGTTGTTCACAAACTGTGTTTTGCGAGGTCGAAGTACAACTGGAAACAGTGGATTAAGATCGCAGGAGATTACCACTTTTCATATAGTTTTTTTTTTTTTGTATGAAAGCGTTCATTTATACTTTATACTTATCTTCAACTCAATCATTTGAAAAAACAACATATATTTTTAATATCACAAAGTTAACCATGCTTAGAACAAATGGTTTTTAACGTCGTTAATCGGGGAGATTTGCCACTAGAGTGCGCGTCAAATCTCCTGCATATGGCGATAGCCAATAGCAGCGCACTGCAGCGGTGCCATGTCGAAATCTAGCACAGAAAAGAGACAGCGTGGTTGAGCGAAACGCCTTGTCAAGGAGAGCACGGCAACGCCGCACGTCTGTGATTCGCTGGTGCTGTTCAGCCGTTCAAGGCCATATGCAGGAGGTTTGACGCGCACTTCAGGCTATGCTAGGATACAGCATAGGGGCCGCTAGTCCAGTGGGACCGCACAAAAATTAGACGCTGACGGGGCAGAAGTGACCTTCTACTATTGTGGAGTGGTTCGGATCCCACTTTAAACTGTAGATCTAGTCCCTATTAGACTATCTGTGCATAAACAAACCATCTACTATTAAAATTCGTTAATATTGTGATAATAGCAAAAGAAAACAACATGTGAAGTCCTTTTACTTGTTTCCTTCATGAAAGAAGGAGGAAGGAAGGAGTTTTTGATTTGATTTAGTTTATTTTACTTCGCGTTTTGTGCCTGTTGGCTAATTTGCGAAGATGGGGATGAGTGATGAAATGATGAAATTGATGAATGGACATTCACAAACAACCAAGCCCGACCGGGATTCGAACCCGGGATCCTTGGCGTCGCAGCGCGATGTGCTAACCACTCGGCCACAGGGTCGGGCTGGAAGGAAGGAGTTTCTAGCTTTTAAATAACTTATTGCATCATAAGTTCTTGCATCAAAAACGAAAATAAAGTTTAATGAATAATATTTAATCAGATATGTCTATATTTTAGAGTTTTCAAGTATTATGAATACAGATCGTGCAATTAGTGGAAGCAAAGTGCCATGATAACAAAACTGTTAATAATAATTATAATGTAGGCAGGGTCCAAAACAAAGGATAGCCTTTGGGCCCTCATTTTACAACCCCCCCCCCCCCCAACGTTAATACGAAACCAGCCGTTTGAAGGCAAACCCTAATCGCCGCCAATGCGATGAAGGGTGAAGGAAATACTTCCAGATAAACTTGCTTTGTTGTGTCGCCAGAACAACCGCGAAAGGGATTGAGCGCGAAAGTGAAATTTTCGCAGTTAATCCATTTCGTGGTTGTTCCTTTCGCGCTTATTCCGGTGTTCAATTTTGGTTTCCAGGTTAATCCGTTTCGCGCTTATTCATAGGCGGAGTTCTGGAGGGGCCAGGAGGAGCCTGGTCCCCCCAACTTAAAAAAGACTAAAAAATAACACATGATTAAGTTCAGTTCCTACATTTTTGGCACGAAGCCATACCGGAAATCTTGACGTTTGGCATGATGGCATGTGCGGTAACTGCGCCGCAATAGCGGGTCTTAGACGATTTGATTGATGTGTACAGTTTGAAGAAAGAAAAACGTAAAATGACTTTGTGTTGAGTCAACAGTTACTGCTGGGGCATCAAAACAACTTTTCAATTTAATTTTTCTAAAATTTCTGAAGCTTACTATTCTACCGTAACTTTTTAAAGTAATACGAGTATTGTATCAATAAAAAATTGAAGACTAAAATTGGTAAAAGCTGTAAGTGCCACAAGAATTCAAACACCGTTTTCCACGTTAAACTGTGAAATGTGCCATGCTTTATAATGTGGTAAACGTGAAAAGTGGCTGGTAGCCCTCTAAGTAGTTCAAAGGGCGCTGCACCCCAAAAGCAAAAGCTCAAACTCCGCCCATGATCCTGTGTTACGTTTCGCGATTGTGCTCTTTGTGCTTAGTCCGTTTCGAGCTTAATTCCTTAATTCCTCTCTCTCTCTCTTTTCATTCTTTCTCAACACCAGGGACGTCGTTAGGGAGGGGCACGGGGGGGCACTGGCCCCCCGAAACGTTCACGTGGCCCCGGCAAGCTGTTCTACATTTGCTGAAAATTTTACATTCATGACAAATATTGCGACATTTTGTGATTTTTCTTCATTTAGCCTCCACCAGGGTTGTCAAGGGTTCAGCAACCCATAAATTCAGGACCGGAACCTTTTTTCTCGCACAATATAAATTCGGTCCAAGTAGTGCATTGTTCCATTAAAAAAGGTTCCTGCACCGTATTTAAATTCAGCCGCAAACAATCTTCCTGCAAAAAAAAAGTTAAAATCAACCGGAAAAAGAATTCCTGCACAGGGTTTAAATTCATACGGAAAAAAAGTCCCTGGACCGAATTGAGGCCTAAAACCCATTTACACTAGTTGATTTTCTCTCCCGGATGGGAAATGAATTTATTTACAATTCCTGGACCGTTAACAACCCTAGGATTGTTAAAGATCAAGGAACGCATACATTCTAATTTGTTCTATAGGGTTGGTTGGTTGATTTGGGGTTCTAAGTCCACTTTATGCACAGTAAGGCTAATCGGGGCTGGACCTACAGTTTAAAGTGGGATCCGATCCACTATGTGCCTCCAGCGGGTATCGAACCCGGGACCCCTTGATTACAAGGCGACGACGATACCACTGCGCCATCGGGGAGGCCCTGTTCTATAGGATTCCGTAATAGGACCGGAACCTTTTTTCTCGCACAATTTAAATTCGTACCAAGTTGCGAATTGTTTCATTTCAATACGGAACTTCGACCCTATTTAAACTGATCCAGAAAAAAATGTTCGTTAACCGTATTTAAATTCATCAGGAAGTAAGGGTCCTGGACCGAATTTAAATTCATCTGGAAAAAATATTCCTGCACCGAATTGAAAACTTTACAGATGAAAAGCTTCCTTACGGTCCAGAATCCATTTACGCTTGCTGATTTTCTCTCCTGGACCTGAATTGAATTTATTTAAAATTCCTGGACCTTTAACAACCCTGGCCCAACAAATGCAGACGCTGTGGATGCTGCTTAGGCGGGAAAGTTGACTACACATACAAATAGGATTAATCCGAAGTTACAAGGGTCGTTCAAGGTTGACCAAGACTTTTATTTATATACAGGAAATATACATACAACTGCATAGAAGCACCATACTATGTCAGTTTTTCAAAGTATTCCACCTGAACATCCAGACACCGTTGCCGTCGTTGTGGAAGTTCCTTGATGCCTTTGGCGTAGAAAGAAGTAGGTTGCTGTCGTAACCACTGCAGGACAGCGTTCTTGAGTTCCTCATCTGTCTGGAAGCGCGTCCTCCCGCCCTTCACTGAACTGTTGACACCATTCGTACACTCTTGCCCGTGACAGTGTTTGTTCACCATACTGTGCTTGCAGTCTACGCCAAATTTCAGCAGGTTTCACTTTCTACTTCACGAGAAATTTCATTCTACACCGCCTTTCCACAGCAACAGATACACTACATGCCGCCATCTTTGTTTACATTACTGCGCATGCGCCAAATGCGTCCCAAGGGATCATGGTTTCTCGTAAGGAATCATGGTCTGTCCTGCCGAAGTAATGCAGCGCTACATTGATTAATTAATATTTTACGCACGAAAGTCTTGGCCAACCTTGAACGACCCTTGTATATAACGAATAATAGTAACTTACATAATAATATCATGAAATATGGAGAGCCAAATTACTTATCAAGCATTTTCTGTTATTTGTCTATCCTAGTGGGAGCGAAAATCTTTTGCCCTTGGAGGTGAACTCTGTGCTTGCAAATTCAAAACAGCATTTTCTAATTTTCATTTCAATTTGGGCTGACAACTCCGTGGTGGAGTGGTTAGCAGGTTACGCTACGAAGCAGAGTATCCGGGGTTCGAATCCCGGCCTGGGCATGTGTCTTCTTTGTAATGGTCCTTTCATCAATTTAATCTTAACTCATTCTCATCTTCACGATTAGCCAAAAATTTTCAGAAAAGTGATGTAAAATGAACCAAGTCAATCAATCATTTCTATTTCGTTATTTTACGCCGCTTTTCTACCTCTTGGGTTAAATGCGACGATGAGATTGAATGATGAACCGAAGGAATAGCGAGGCGAGAGACATGATGCAACCACACCTGTTAGAGGTCCGAACCTGGGACCTCTGGTTTCGTAGCGCGTTATGTTCATGCTTCGGGAGTGGAATCCTTTGAATGTATAACTATAAAAGTAGAGTGAAAGAATGCAACACTGTACTGTGCAAAAAAGCAATGTTTAGTTCCTCTAAAGAAAACTACAATTATTCAGTAACATTAATTTTGAAGGACAAAGCCTGCGAAGTGTTTTTCCATTCGGTGACGCGAGGTCATCACATCGAGTCCCACCTAGTTTTGAGAGTGGAATTCGCTTACATATTGATTTCAAGTAGCTTCCCAATTGTCCTCACGATGTTGGGCCATCACAGATATTTTGGAGTTCCTACCAGGGATCGAACCTTGAATCTGTCGTACCAAAGACGAGAGCACAATAGTTCTAGAGCGCGGGAATTTTGTTATTTCTATTGCCATCATATAATCAGTTTCTCACTCACAAAGATTACTTTTAAGAAATTAGATGTGTGCATAAAATTTCATATATATCGTCATCATTCTCCAATGTGTACAGTACGACGCCACAAAAGACTCGGGCATGTCCCATGGGATAGTGATTAACGGTGTCGCCTTGCACTAAAGGGCGCCGGATTCGATTCTGGTATAAACAATATAAGGGATGCCTATCTTGAACTCATTACACAAACATTTCATTTTCGCACCGTTGTCATACTTGTACACCTGATTTCAACACCCTTTTATATGTAAACCCACGGAAGAGGGTTTTCTCTACTTCTCAATTTTCTTCAAACAAATTTAAAAATCTAAGGAGTAAGGACTAATGACATTGTTCTTGGTATCTCAAATCTGACATAAGAGAAAATACATGGATTTTTAAAGACTGTCTAGATGCCATTAAATTAATGCGTTCATTGTGCATTTAGATTCCCGAATAATGGCCGCGGATTTTGCGAGTCTATATTCGTAAATTTTAGGGGGCTTCTTCTCTTCCAACAAGATATATATATATATATATATATATATATATATATATATATATATATATATATATATATATATGCTTACAGGCCGAAACCAAGTGTTAGGTAATAATCAAAATCTAATTATTGATAACAACTCATTTGAAACAGTTTCCAAATTCAAATACTTAGGAGTAATATTAACAAATGTAAATTATATTAAAGAGGAAATAAAAAGTAGGCTTAATTCAGGAAATGCATGTTACTTCTCTCTTCATAAACTTTTGTCTTCTCGTTTAATATCTAAGAAACTAAAAGTTAAAATATACAAAACAGTAATTTTGCCTGTAGTATTATATGGGTGTGAAACTTGGTCCCTTACATTGAAAGAGGAACATAAATTGAGAGTATTTGAAAATAAGATCCTTAGGAAAATCTTTGGACCTAAAAGGGATGAGGAGACAGGTGAGTGGAGAAGGCTACATAATTTAGAACTACATAATTTGTATTCATGTCCAGATATTATTAGAATGATTAAATCAAGAAGACTTAGGTGGGCAGGCCATGTGACACGAATAGGAGAGGAAAGAGGAGTTTACAGGATTGTTGTTGGGAAACCTGATGGTAAGAGACCTATAGGAAGGCCAAGACGAAGATGGAGGGACAACGTTGAGATGGACCTAAAGGAAATCGGTAGGAATGGAAAAGAGTATATAGATCTTGCTCAGGATAGGGACAGATGGAAGGCCTGTGTTGCTGCAGCCATGAACCTTCGGGTTTAAGAAGGCCAGAGAGTTAGTTAATATATATATATATATATATATATATATATATATATATATATATATATATGTATATATCACACATACTGTACATATATGTAGGCCTGATAGAAGAAAAACCTTAAGTTTTGGGCCCTCCCAAACTGATCAACCTAGCTACGTCCCTGCTCAACACATGGTTTTAGAACTTTTTACACATAAAATGTTTCTGAATTGGAAATATGTGTTTATTTTGTAACTTATTTAGAACTTTAATGTTTCTGAATTGGAAATATGTGTTAATTTTGTAACTTATTTAGAATTTTTTACACAAAATGTTTCTGAATTGGAAATACTTGTTTATTTTGTAACTTATTTAGAACTTTTTACACATAAAATGTTTCTGAATTGGAAATATGTGTTAATTTCGTAACTTATTTAGAATTTTTTACACAAAATGTTTCGGATTTGGAAATACGTGTTTATTTCTTAACTTATTTAGAACGTTTTACACATAAAATGTTTCTGAATTGGAAATATGTGTTTATTTTTTAACTTATTTAGAACGTTTTACACATAAAATGTTTCTGAATTGAAAATATGTTTATTTTTAACTTATTTAGAACTTTTTACACATAAAATATTTCTGAATTGGAAATATGTGTTTATTTTGTAACTTATTTAGAATATTTTACACAAAATGTTTCTGAATTGGAAATATGTGTTTATTTTGTAACTTATTTTGAACTTTTTACACATAAAATGTTTCTGAATTGGAAATGTGTTTATTTTGTAACTTATTTTGAACTTTTTACACATAAAATGTTTCTGAATTGGAAATGTGTGTTTATTTTGTAACTTATTTAGAACTTGTTAGGCTACACATGAAACGTTTCTGAATTTGAAATATGTGTTTATTTTTTAACTTAAGGTAAGCATCCTAACCACACTAACTGGGTGTTGCAAGTGTTAGATAAGGTCTACATAACTGATTGGGCGCCGTGAAATAATCTTGAAACACTAAGAGCGCCGTGAGAGGAAAAAGTTTGGGAATCACTGCTCTAAATGATAGTGAAACTTTGTCACAGGCAATTTGAATGGGTTCTAGCTTACCCCAATGTTATTACCAACCCACACTCATCCAGTGGCGACGCCTGAATGACTTCAGTACTTGCAACAATGGTTTGAGGGCGCGAATAACATAATTTGGGGGGGACATGATTTTGAGGGGGATGGGCACCCCCTGGAAACATCTGCTTCATGAGTGTCACAAACCTAACACACGCGCGCACATATACATTTCTAGGTTCACAAAGGCACCGCCGAGAATGTAAAAGACAAGTACTTTGTTGATTATGTTTGCACTTGTGTTATCTGACGGCCAGGTTCAGAACTTGTGACGGCATGGGACGATAATACATAGCGTAACACACGGAATCCCAACAATGAAGCAAATCCAAAAGGCACACTCGGAAGGCAACGAAACGTCTGGTTCAAGTAAGGTTCTGGTCGATGTGCGTTTGTAGGGAATGTCTGTCGGTCATGGAACGAAACGTGTGCATATACGAAATGAACTGCCGATGCAACAGGCCGAGAACTAATTATGACGATAATGCACTTCGTTGCTAGATCCGAGTAGCGATTCTTGTTTCTCGGACATTTCACTTTCTACATTCTTGGTATGTAAGAGGTGACCCTTTCAAAAATCACCCAAATGTCAATTTCACGTAGTACACCCAGGACAGGACTGCATTTTGCACTAACGAGGATCTGGCGTCTGAACTCATGGCCAGTATAATCTTTGCACAGTATAATCTGTGTTATGTGCTATCCTTGTGTGTTTGTGATTGTTATTTGTCTATCGATCACTATTTATCTTCATCTTCTTCTTCGCCGGCCCCGTGACGGAGTGGTTAGCTCATCGCGCTACGACACCAGGGGTCCCGGGTTCGAATCCTAGCCTGGGCATGGATGTTTGTGAGTGTCCATTCATCAATTTATCAATTTCATCATGCCATCACTCATCTTCACAAATTAACCAAAAGGGGCACAAAAACCGAAAATAAATCAAAAAAATAATAAATTATTTTCATCTTCGCGATTAGCCAAAGTGACAGAAAAGCAAAGTAAAATAATTGAAATCAATCAATCCACATTCTTCATTTTAGTAAATTTCTCGCAATTTTTTTTTTCTTCTTACAAAGTTCATTTACTTCCATCAATTCCAGTTGATATTATTTTCAACATATTGTGATTCAAATTTGTATAATTCGTTTTGTGGCATGCAGTAGCGGCGTCTGCCTATTCGCACGTGCACACCCAAATAAATCTGCAATGCAATTATTTTTTATTATACTTATTTACTGAACACCATCTCCTTCAAAACATCAAATGTTCCCACACCCCATCGGCTTTGATTTACCAGCGCCTGCCGCTGAGATACGTTTAGCATCATTTACCAATACAGTTAGCATCATTATGGACGCAAAAAAAGAGAGCGAGTATTTGAGAGGGGTGATGAAACACTTCTTCTCGACGCGAGGCTGAAGTGCACACCCATAAAGTCAGACCATCAGCCGCCACTGGTGGCATGTACAAGTACCAGTTTTGATCATTGTAGATTTGTTTCGTTTTGCCAACATTTTCATATGAGTACATTTAGAACAGAACGTGTTTCCTAAAATTTCAAACAGAACGATTTTTTCTAGCAGACGCTTATGAAGCATATCCTAACTACACGTAACAGAACATGAAAAAGACATTGGCGCGCATCTCGCCAAGACTCGTGACACACAGGCAGCAGGAAATCATACTAATTGCTGATTCTGCCCATATCAAAACACAAACTACCATCTGGAGTACGTTTGACACGGCAGAGAAAGGATTTGCCAGTATTCTAGCTCGACGTGCTACAAACCTGCCTCACAAAGTTGTATACGCAGTGCGAGTTCTGATGAAAGATAACACTATATACAACTTATGTCAAGTTACAAGGTGCATTGTGTAACGGTGTTTGTGTGTTCATCTTGCAGGGGTGCTGTGAAGAACCAATCAGAATGCCGAAGGAAGATCCCGAGGTGGTTGAGCTTAGTAGAGAACTGGAAGGCTTGATCAGCAAGATCAGGGTAAGTTATTACCAGTATGAATTTGAAAGTTATTTTCATACTTTATTCCTTACAATTAAGCGAAAATGTCGACAAATTATACTAATGTTGTTATAATGTTTGTGACGTTGTGCATGTGTCGTTCGTTGCAAGTTATAAAAAAGCAGAAATCTTGCTATTTTTATTACTTCAACAGAATAACCACAGTAACAATTGCATTAGATTGAAAAATGCAGGAACCAAATCAGAACTACATATTTTCCTATTCTTCCATAGTTTTCAAAATTCCGAAAATTAGAAATTACATCTTATGACAAAAATGTCCCCATATCTTTCAAAGACTTTTCTTGAACGAAGTGAGTAAAAATTAATAACAAAATTGAATAACTGTCCATTTCAGTACACTAACTGTTTGGTAAAAACAACAACTATAAACGCTACTCAAAATCATTCCGGAATACAGCAACAGCACTGATAATAACTGTGAGGGAGTGTGGGTTGATGATAAAACTAATGAATGTCTCAGGCCAGCTATTTATCGCTACGACCTTGTTAAGGGTATTTATCAGGTGAACGAACTAGATCAAGGTTTAATATCTGTATTCGTTTCTAGAAAATGGAGTTGGACCGTGCTAATAGTATAGTATGTTTATCAGGCAGGGAATAAGTAGGCCATGTAAAAAACCCGTCGGTACAAATTGTTTAGCAGTTCCTGCTGCTTTTTTGTTTCTTACCTACTTCATGCATGCCCTTTACTTATTTTAGACCATTTTGCCTGGTTTCTTAGCTGAATCGGCCGATGCATTCTAGCAAATGAAAGAGGTGATTTCAAAACTGGGGCGATGTGAAGTCCGAATCCATAAAGAACATTGGGGAAACCAGACTAAGGCCGTGTCCGAATCGGCAGCTGCTGCCTCCTAGAGCACAGTTCCACCCGCACCCTAGTCCGAATCCGCGGAACAGGTGGAATGCACGCTTCAACTCGCTGTAGCGCGGTGTCCTGACAAAACGTACCACTAGGGTTTTCGCGACGAAACGTACCACTCAGATAAACAGCTACCTGTGAAGGATCCACCAATAACTTCAAAATATTTACTCCGCGACAAAACGTACCACTTCAAGGAAAACGCTTGAACTTGCCCTTGACATGTCAGACATTACAACACGGTGTGCTATCCAGCAACCAGCTAGGTTATTCGTTTTACCTCATTAGTCATTACGACTTTGGTCTCTTAGGTGGAATATTCAGTTGGGAGCATGAACATGGAAATAGAGCTAAGTGTTATTAATATAGCTTTCATGCGAATTTCCTGGTTGGTTGCTTTCATATTAGTTTAAGTTAGGTTAGGTTAGAGTTTGGAACGCTTTACTTATTTTTCATAGATGGTACTTTTAAGTGTTGTAGTAAACAATTTTCTCAGATTTACAGCATCCATGCAGATTTTGGAAGCATGGCTGAA
The DNA here is from genome assembly GCF_977018435.1 of Lepisma saccharinum. Lineage (NCBI taxonomy): Eukaryota > Metazoa > Arthropoda > Insecta > Zygentoma > Lepismatidae > Lepisma > Lepisma saccharinum. The sequence continues at coordinate 34,851,613 of NC_139257.1, read as the reverse complement.
GAAACAAATATCAATAACCCCGTAGTTTTTGCTCTATTGCCCAATAGGGATAGAGAGACCTATATTTGCTTGTTTCGACTGATCATTGAGCCTGTTCCGAAGTGGAAATCAGAAAGAGTGAACGTGGATTTTGAATTGACAGCCATATATGCGATTCGCCAAGTGTTTCCTTCGACAGAAATCAGTGGGTGCTTCTTCCATTTTAAGAAATGCCTTTGGCGTAAAGTTCAAGATATAGGACTTTCAAGTGTGAAAGTTCGCATCGCAAATATTTTAAGACTCATTAGAAGACATTTCGCAGGTAGCTGCTCAGGTGGTAGGTACATTTTGTCGCTGGTACGTTTTGTCGCGTATTCCTGTAGCGCAGCTATATTCTAACTTTCACTTTGTAGAGGCGATGTTTATCGAATAAACCGTACGAAATCCTGGAGGATGAGGGGGCAGGGCAATCTTGACCTCAAGAGATGAGTAATTAGTTTTGACTTCAAATATACACATCATCTGATCCATGATTCATTCTCATCGTTACTGTTAGTTAAAAATGAATAAAAACGACACAACGATTAAATGCTAGGATTAAATATAAAGATTATAGGAAAAATTGCTGAACTTCCAACACAATGCAAAGTTCTTCAAAGACATATAGGGTGAGGCAAAAGTCCAGCACCACCCTTTTAATTTGAAAACGGCTTGACGGAGGACGATGAAACTTCGGATAGCCTATAGGTAATGGGAGTAGGGGGCACACCAGATGGGGCTAGTATCCATCACGGTGGCCATCTTGGAATTACCTTCAGATTTTCAAATGGGAAATAGGAATATGAAATTATTTTCCCCATAACTTTATTTGGTGAGGATATTTTGACAATTGAGGTTCCTGTGTTATACACATTCTTTCTTTTATCTAATGCAATTTTTACTTTCTTTATTCAGTTCCAATAACTATATGATATTTGAAGGGCTCGGGTGTAAAACATGGTAAGTGACAGCTATACTGTAGATAAATTGTTTTCGTGTTGTGTTTACCAATTTCAGAAGACTTCACTGAGTCTAATGCAAATTATATTACATGGCAATTGCACGTGGAAATTGAAGGATGGCACATTTTACTTTGTAACTTAAAAATGACCAAAATGTCACTTACCAGAGCCCTTCATTTATTTTTATTGCTTTTTGTAAACTTGAAGGTGTAGGTTTCCAGGGGGTTGTGGGATCAACTGGTCGGTTCGGCACCCCTTTCCCACAACGCCCATGTCCAAGGACTGCTACAGAAGTCCCGGGTTCGATCCTGGTGATTCGGATCCCAATTTAAGCTGTAGGTCCAGTCCCGGTTCGCCTTTTCTGTGCATAAAGTGGACTTAAAAACAACAAAGCAAATAAAAAGATCAAGCCACGGACTGTTACAATCTTACTCATGCTTTACCCTCCATGTGAATAACATGACATAAAGTGATGATGAAGTGTCAAACTGTTAGAGATGTTCTGTGGATTCTGGCAAACTTTACAGGGAATGTCGATTCTCTCTGTAGTTTATAGATAACGCCAACAGCTAAGATCTGCAGTTCGAGGAACAAATAGAAGGACTTTCTATTCTCACATCCTCGTCTTTCTTCGCTTCCTACTGGCTCAAAGAGAAGGAAATTAAACACATTTCTTGGGAGGAGAGAGGAGCTGCCATCTAGTGATGCGTGAAGTTGTGGAATGGAGCAAACCGGTACGGTTGCGGTTAGAAAACAGTTTGTGAAGAAGGAAGATAATCAATTTTCACACTTTCGCCCCGTTTCTTCGCTACTTTGCTTCGGTGAGCGGTTCACTCTGCCGAAGGAACGTTAAAAGTGAGGTGTGAAGAAAGTGGGATGATAGATTTTGCCCTCGCGACTTGGCTTGCGGTGTTAGAATTTCACGCTTCAGGTGACAACTTTGATGACGTAGTGACATGGAATGAGTTGGGAACCTAGGGATGAAGTAGCAGAGACTTTGTTTTTGTATTTCTAACCACATTGTGTGAGCTGTTTTGCAGATTCAGTCTTTTATATAAGGCTCGACTTTCACTTAAACAAACCAGCAGGCCCGTAGATAGAACTGACCGCCAGGGGGGGGGGGGGGCTCACGAGTTATCAGGGGGGCTTTGTAAACCAAGTCAATTTTCAAAAATTTAATAGTATTAAATGAAAGTAAATTATGTTTGTCGGGGGTCATTAAGTTAATTTAAAATATAAAATTTAGAAATATCATACAAATACTACATTTTTTTTCTATATCCTCTAAAATATCTATTGAAGTGTAAATAGACTGCTACTGACACCATCCCTTAATACACACACTCCATACTATTTTTGATGATACAGATATTGATATCATACATGTTAAAATGTACAATATTAACTTCAATCATAGTGCCTACCGTACATTCCACCCCGGGCCAAAGCAATAAAACTTGGGATCTGTTGACATTTGATGCGGAAGGAATGTGGATAATGACATCAAAGTCACAGATTTCCGTCAAACGAGAGGCTGCAACATGGGCAGGGAAGGTACAGATAAAGAAGGCTCCCTATGAAAGAACTTTCTAAAGTCTAGAGAATCTTCTAAAAACTTGCCGCTGCTTAGACTTCTGCTCATAGACAAGATGAACGAACGAAGTCGTGAACAAATTAATATATTCTGTCTACATTTTCACTTTTCACCTCAAACAAATTAGAATACAAAATAGTTTTACCTAATGTCAAGGGGGCTGGCAGCAGCCCCCCTGGACCCTGCCTGGCTACGGGCCTGCAAACCAGACTTCCTTTCTTTAAAAAAAAGAAGACTGATTAAGGGCGAAAAGGATGTTAAACTTCGGAATAACTGCGAAAGGGCTCACCATCGGAATAAAGAGATTTTGTTTTAAGTCCACTTAATAGGTTAATAGGTATTGAACTTATAGTTTAAAGTGCGGTCCGAACTAAAGTGCTTCCACCGGGTATCGAATCCTTGATTACAAGGCGACGACGTAACCTCTAGGCCAGGGAGGCCCACAGGAAAAGAAGGTAAAACAAAAGCGTATAACAATCAGTGGCAGCGATTAGGCGGACGTGGGGGGAATTGCCCCCAATTTTTGTCCTTCATTATGTCCTCTAATGTTAAGCCTTGTCTACCAAGAGGAAATAAACTGTCCTTAGTAACCCAATAATTTAGAAACTACATGGAACAAATGCATAGACATGAGCTTACGACTATACAAAAGACACATAATTCTATCCCATACGACGAGAATTATTAAATATGATGGAGACTGAAATGCAACACCTCAATTGTCGCGTTTAAAGGTAAGAAGAACCTTTATGGTTCGCCTCCAATTGTTGTTTTGATAATGAAAAGCAGATTCATATCGTTCAATGTGTGCTTTTCCTCTTAACAAGTGGAAATAGCAGACATTCGAGTGGTGTGCCCAGGATTTTCGAAAGGGAAGGGGGGGTACGTGTACTTTTTAGTAGTCATTCCTGAAGTCCTCATTTTCCCACCTTTTCCTGCCTTTCCTTTCTTTTTTTTTCAAACAATTTTGAGCTTAAGCAGAATTATGATCCTCACCACCCCTCCTTGAGCACGCCACTGGACACTCGGAAGAATCTTGATGACTTCATACAAACCCTGCCGTGGTTGTAAACATAGGGATGGGGGATGAAAAAAGGGCCTGTTATGACCCAGATCTTCAAGAGTGTGGGCAAGTACAGGTCGTTGGACCTGTCTGCCTGTTCGGAAGCGTTCGGCTGTTCTCGGCACCGGCAGAGACCAGAGAGATTCGCACCATTCTGCGACGAGCTGGGCCGACGAATACCATTGCCTTCAATAGGAAACTTGCCGGGAGGGTTCGGCGTGAGGGGTAGTACTGGGGCCTAAATTAGCGAATCTCTTGCGTATTTCGAGCTGTTTCATGTTGTCGCTTGGCTTATTTCGCACAAATTTGCGAGTATTCTGACTTATTATTTTTACTGCTTCTCTAGAATATATAAAATGCAATATTTTTATTATTTTATTTGGTCATCGCCGCATCTCCCGATGACCGGACGCCTCGCCTCTAACTTGTAGTAAGTAAAGAATCGACCAGGACTCGAACCCGGGTCTCTGGCGTATCGTGCCATTGCCATATCAACTCCAGAACCTTACAAGTCTGCAAAATGCAGTCCAAGGGTGTACTATGTGCAAGGGAAGTAGACATTTGGGTGTCTTTACAAATGGCCACCCCCAGGGTGCGAAATCATTGAAAACTGGTGGGGGGAGAAAGTTCTTCATCTACAAACCCCCTCCCCACAAACATGTGTAAATTATACGATATACATATTTGTGATGTTATTAAAAATAGAAATAAATTACCCAATTAAAATATATTATTATAATTAATTACATGAATGAAATTAATTTCTTACTTTTATACATATCAGATATCGTAAAGGAGCTATCTAATTCCTTTACTGACTGGTTAAAGATGTTAATAAATTATGAAATAGTTCAAAAGGTTATATTATATGTAAGTTCTTGTTAAGTTTGTGCTTTATGTTAATATAAATCAATTCGATTTCATAGTTATTATTTTTTTGCCTTCTTTTTTTACTTTTTTTGTGCGTATTGATGTAGATTTGATGACTAAAGGTGGTAAACGTTGTAAGTGCCAAAATCGAAAGTGTTGGGAAATCGCATCAGCCCGTAAGAACGTTCACACTAGTGACCTCTTTACACGCCCTTTGAACTAGTACTTAGAGGGCTACCAGCCACTTTTCACGTTTACCACATTATAACGCATGGCACATTGCACAGTTTAACGTGGAAAACGATGTTTGAATTATTTTGGCACTTACAGCGTTTACCAATTTTAGTCTTCATTTGTTGAGAGAGAAAGCATTCAATACTCACAACTACACTAATTTGTGTGCGTTTTCGATATTATTCTTAGTAAATTATATTTGAAATTAAAAGTAAGTGCTTACCATTTGTTTGTTATAACAAAAAGTCTCTCCCCCTGGAAATTTTTGGTGGGGGAATTTTTGAGGCCAAGATTCTTGGTGGGGGGAAATCCTCCCGTTCCTCCAGGATTTCGCACCCTGGCCACCCCTTACACCTCGGGTTATCAGGACATGACGTAAAAGTGAACAGTATAAAAATAAATTAACAACAAACTATATTTGTTTTTTTTTAAATTTCATTCATCGTTCTGACAAATTGTTCATTGCAATCTCCAAGCTTTGCTTTATATCAGCGTAGCTACACTGCACTTAATTTAATATTATCTATCATAATATGATATCATCCTCTTTCCTGGACTCTTTCCCTGTTAACCATTCCTTCCAGTGAGTCTTTTAGAAGGCAGGCTCCTTCTTAGCCAGTCCTAGCCAGTATTTTTTCTTTCCTGACTACTTCTCCAGCATTGTTCTTTCAACTATTTCCAACACATTTTTATTCCTTACTTTGTCCGTCCATTTCACACGCTTCATTATTATTTCCATATCCTTGGGAAGATTCTTGGACTCGAGTCACTGCATGAGTGAATATCAAATTCATATTTTTTAAAGAAAATTTTGTTTTTGGTATTTCGTTTCGTAGTACAGTGGGATCCATGAGTATTGCCGTGCAAATTGTCCATGACTATTGTCAATAATTTTTCGCTTACATCCTATGTGCTTTTAAGCGATGGATTTTTATGTATGCTGGTGCAGAAGTTATCAACAGCTTGTTTTGAGTTTTCTTTTAATTCTTGAAGCTCCTATTGGGTCAAATAAAGTGCACGAACATGGTGATGGACAATTTGCACGGTAATATTCATGGATCCCACTGTACAGTTAACATAAGTTCCCTGCAAATTACACTCAATTTTTCGATCTAAAGCACTTCTTTTATCCGTTATTCTGTGGAAATAAAAACTAAATATATGTTATTTCTGTTATCGACAATCAAAATAAGAAAGTTTTGTTTTTTCTAATTTGAAATGAATGGTCTTTCCCCTGCTCGACCATGAGCGTACCCAGACTTTTTCCCAGGGGGCAAACAAAGCCTTACTGACAGTGGCGTGCCAAAGGGAGGGGGGGAGTCAGAGGTGGTCATAATGCTCCTTTGGTTCAGTATTCCTAAAATAAACTATATAGAAAAAGAAAAAAGGCAGGAAAATATAGCAAAGTAAGGACTACTACTAAAGAAAAATATACGTAACCAGGCCCGTACCCAGGATTTTTTGAGGGGGGCCAGCCCGAAACCAACCTTGGTTATATATATATATATATATACTTGTCATGAAATATATGTCAATTATTAAATAATTAATTAATATAAACAAATTAATTTGCTACATTTATAAACTAGGAAATTAATTCCTTTAACGACTGGTTCAAAATGTCAACAAATTAGAAGATAGGTGAAATGTTTTTAATAAGTGTTAGATATTATTTAATTATTGCTTTTTATTAAGTGTGTTATTGTTCACATCTGCAAAATCGATTGCAAATTAAAGATAAAGATGGAGGGACAAAAAATGAGAAATTTTAAGAAGACATTAGTTTCCTATTAAATTAACGTGTAAATGCTGTTTTATTCCCGACGAAAGGAGGTGAGAAATGAAGGAGAAGTAAGAGGTCGGTCTAATTTCTATGTTTCAGGGGTCTAGGGTGACAATGACAACCACCTTCGCAGCTACGGCTCCATTTCTTACTAGTCCAATTTCATATAATTTTAAAATCTTATCTATGACTGTAGAAGTACGTTTTTACCCCATGCTGTTACCAGCCCTAAACAAAGAGAGAGAGAGAGAGAGAGAGAGAGAGAGAGAGAGAGAGAGAAAACAAGAGATGTATGCAACATTTACGCATAGGCTGACATCATTCTTTGTTATTCCTTCTTTGTATGTGTTTATGATGTTATTCTTAGTAAAGTACGTTTCAAGTCCAAACTAATTGCTTATCTTTGTTGTTATAACACAAACTTTTACCCTCGGAAAATTTTAATAGAACAAGATCGTTGGTGAGAAGGTGGGAGATTCCCCTTCCGTCATGGGAATTCCTACCCTGAATGTGACCACCAACGCTATGGAATTATTCTTGTAATGAAGAACATGTCTGAATGTGAATTAACCACAAAAAGAGGACACTTTCTCATCAAGACTGCAGTTCGAAAAAAGTCAATACAGGGAATAAATATGATGCACTGTCCCGACCAAATTGGAACATTTAGTAGCTTCGCATAAATGGTTTTAAAACTAAAATTACTAAATATAGTAGACTGCAGACTTCTGGAGTCTGCCTCTCTCCAGAGACAACCCATTCATTTATACAAGAAGAAAATCTAAATTCTTGCGAAATCTTAAAAAAATTATCCATGTTATTTTTGTAGGTTTGCTTCAAAATATTTCATGGCTCGAAGGGGGCATGGCCCCCTTGGCCCCCACTGGGTACGGGCCTGTACGTAACCCTCCCCTTTCGAAAGTCATGTATATGCCACTGCTTACTGATGAAAATTGACATTGCTCTCTTGGCTATCCCAGCCCAGTCCGGCCATGAAGAGGGAGACAGAGAAGAAAAGAAGGGGAAGAGAGGAAAAGAAAGAGAAACGGAAGAAGGTAAAGAGGGGAGAAAGTAAAGGAGAAAAAAGAAACATAAAATATAAAATCCTGTTTGTTTTCTATAGAGAGGATTGCCAGGTTACCAAGATAAAAATAAGTGACCAAATCATAATCACAAGTTGAAATTTAGAGACAACATTGGGGAAAAAAGCAGTAGCCTTCCACTTACCTTCAGAGCAAGCAAAGGCTCCCGGGTTCGATACCCAGCGGAGGCACATACTGGTTCGGAACTTCGTATCCCCCTTTAAACTGTAGATCCAGTTCCGATTAGCCTATCTGTGCCTAAAGTGGACTTATAAAAACAACCTTTTAAGTAGCATCCATGCAACACGCTACCGTAAGAGAGTAGAAACAGCGCAGAGAAGATAGCGATTACGATTACAATAGTGGGGAAGCGGAACCGGAATGAATATGTCCCCACAATGCAACGCCGCTGGTGATAGGGCTGTACATTGGGATCCATGAGTATTTCCGTGCAAATTGTCCATGACTATTTTCATTAATTTTTCTCTTACATCATGTGTGTTTTTAAGCGATGGATTTTTATGTATGCTGGTGTAGAAGTTGTCAACAGCCTGTTTTGAGTTTTCTTTTAATTCTTGAATCTCTTATTGAGTCAAATAAAGTGCACGAATATGGTGATGGACAATTTGCACGGTAATACTCATGGATCCCACTGTACGTCCCGAGATGTGGGACATATTAATTACATACAGGGGACTGTTCCTTAAAACCCGAGACACCTGGCAACCCTGCCTATAATGCAACATCTTGTAAAAGGGGTTTATATTTAAAAAAAAAAAAAAAAAAAACTCCCTATTTCTTATTCGATTTCTGCCGTTGTTATACATAAAATAGACATCAAACCAAACGAAGGAACACACAATTCTGTTCATCAGAACACGAATGCCGTCAATATAAATGGATTTTATTTTTAATCTCGTTCTGTTACAGGAGTCACAGAAACAGGTCGCAGACACAACGCTCGAATCGGCATGCAGTGGGGTTGCGGATGCACCAAAAGTGCGACTCACCACGCGAAAGCTGCTCAGGGGACATATTAATAAGGTCAACTCCGTGCACTACAGTGGGGACAGCAGGTAAGATTGTGGATTTGAAGGAAAGTAAACTGATTATATGAGACAGGCATGTTGTGTTTTTTCTCGTGTAAAAACAGTATGATTTTACAGTACTTTTGAATACTTTTCTACGCAAACATAAATCTAACGGGCATTCATCAGTTTGCAACTCACGCAAGATCTATGACACCACTACGAAACAGTTTGAAACGTAACTTGTATGAGACGTTGACTAGAGTCACCTAACGGATTGTTACCAAACTACTGTTGTTACATAAGATTCTTACGGGTACAGTGGGATGTACAAGTATTGCTCGGAAAATTGTCCACGACTACTTCCACTAATTTTCTCTTTCATCATGTTTTTAAGGAATGGATTTTACGTATGCTGGTGCAGAGGTTGTCAGCAGCTTATATGTCGTTCCGTTTCAATTTATCAAGCTCTGATTGCGTAAAACAAAGAAAATAAACATCGTGGTGGGCAATTTGGTTGCTAATATTTTTGCATCCCACTCTGTCCTCCACCCCAATCAAGTTTAACTTCAAGAAATACTCTTTTCTTTCTTGTATGTACATACTAACTACACGAGAAATCTATAATCGAATACAGAGACTAATTTTACCAATTCAAGTTAATATCATTTCCATATAGGCCTATTAAGTAATTATGTTTCGTTTAAATCTGCCAATTGATCGAGTTCACGAGAAAAAATTTGTACGCCTTTCACCTGGATCCTTACTAATTTGCACCATACCTGGCAAGGATACCTGGTGTCAAGACTTTTCTACGGGACTTTATTTGCTTTTATATTTCTGAACTATACCGTATAATAATAATAATAAGTTTTGTTAATGAATGTGGATAACGAATATAAGGTTTACAAGAAAACAGAATATATTATTAATGTGTCTTCAGCAATAAAGTGTGATTTATCACCGCCCGTGGAATCCAGTTCGCGGTGTGTTTTACAGAAAAGCGATGTCATTTCCTGATCCAGCTTTTTTCTTTTTTTAAATTTCTAACCGTACCACTTATTTTTCAATAGCAGTGTATCCATAGTAATGAATATTAAAAATAGATTACCAACGTGATTTTTTGTTTATTTCAACACCAAATATGATTATTTAATAGAATTTAAAATACAAAACGCAAAACAAACAATTCTGTCAATTAACTAAAAGAGATACAGTAGAGCGTCGATTATCCGAAGTAATTGGGGGACATGGGTGTTCGGAAAACTGGTTTGTTCGGATAATCGAACTGTACATGTTTATTTGCCAAAAAGAAGTACTGTACAGTAAATTTATTCATAAAAACAGGCATCTCTTTAAGTATGTATTACAAAGTAAAGTACAAAGGCAACTTTAGTAGGAATATATAGTATGTGGTACAGTTTATTAAACAAAAATATGTACATATTACATACGCATTTTGCATGAACAATACACACAGTACACAAAATTAACGTTTAAAAAAATCCTTTATTTTGGTCTGTCTAAGCAAGCCTACACGCTTACGAGCAGCTAAGTCACGTACTTTTTTCATTACAGATATCTGAAAGTGAGCGAGTACACAGTTCGGTTAAGCGGTCGTTCGGTTGACCGACGTTCGGATAATCGACGCTCTACTGTATGTAAGAATTATTGAAACAAAAGTTATTTTGATGTACAATTTACATTAACTCCAGACAGATAATAAAAATGAAAACACGAAAAAGTGCATAACAGCATATAGTGGATGAATGAAATGTGCATTTATATTTTCCCACATTCCTTGAACTTCCTTATTTTTTTTTGCAAGGTGAACAACCTTACGAGAGGATTTTATAACTACAAAGCGTTAAGTTTTATCGTAAAATTGCACGCTTTATGCTCGATGTGCAGCTAACGAATCTCACTGTTTAACCTAGAAGCAAGGAAAAAAAACTGCGGAGTTTATTGCTTGGAAAACAAATATGCTAACGACACAACTCCTTGGTAAAATTATGGCCAGTGAGACGCTTAGGAAAATATGCATCAAAGTAAATTCTTTAAAAATATGTTTAAACAAAGCAGCTGTTTTCACGGAACTAGCGGTAGTTTATGTAGCCTAACGGCAAAACCCTACCCGGGAGAGGGGAGAGGCACTTGCGTCACATACAAACAGGAGAAGTCCGACCTTCATTGTGAAGAGAGCTGATCGCTCCGAGACAGACACATATTTAGAAATATATTTCGGGGGTAAAAAGACAGAATAAAGAACAGAGATATGATAGCACCTATTCATATCTATCTTACGTGTAGTTAGATCACCAAAATACTTATAAAATAAACAACTGCCCTGGCAAGGAAATTAATGTCAAATAGATAATGAATTGAATAACTAGAAAGGATATTATTAATAAAGCGAGTTGGCTAAAAGTAAAGTTCTTGATTAATATTTTACACATATTATCGTAAGTAGGAGAGTGCATAAATCTTTTGTTCTATTCTTCATAGATATATATATTTCTTGACTGGCAATAAGTTCGTCGGACACAAGTATAATTTCATTATTTTAGTACTTCCTAAGTATTTCGGGGCGGGGGGGGTCAGAACCCCCTGGACCCTCCCCCTACATACGTTCTTGCTCCGAGACATTCACTCGGGCTTCTAATTCCTATAAAATAAGCTCTATAATATATAACCGTGCTGTTGCTATTATATTTATTATTAACAACAATAATAACCGGCCTCTGGCCAGTTATGTAGCGACTTCGAAATCAGAGGTCGCAGGTTTAAACCTTAGTCAAAGACATGGTCGTATCATTGTGCAGTGTTCGGAAGGTTAGTTTTTTTTAAAAAAAACAACAACGTAATTACAGTTACAGTTACTTGGCTCCCAATGTAACTGAATTATAGTTATAGTTCAGTCACCCATGAAAAAAGTAGCTCAGTTAAGTTACTTTTACAGTTTCTTTGTGCTGGATTGTTTTTTTTACAAAAATAAATACACTTAATCAATGATCACTCCCTGTAATAAATGATGGAACAAAATATTGAAGTCGTCGGGTGTAACTAGAAGTGACGAATTAAAAAAAATCGGATGTTCGAAATTTAATAATAATAATAATATAATAATACATTTTCTTTATTCAGCGGGCGAGGTTCAGCCAAGGGCTGCTCTGCCACCTAACCCTTGTCAATATGAGAATACATATGAGATGATTATAAACTTATGGAGCAGTAAGCTAAACGTAAAATAATAATAATAATAATAATAAATGAAGAAAGAAAAAAATACATAGGAATTAGTTGCAAAAAAAAGTGTAACTAGAAATAAAAAAGACAATAGTAATAATAATACAATACTACAATTCCTTATAGTGAGTGACTTGATACCTTCAGTATGTGCCCCGACTCTGCCATTGTTCCATTAACAGCAGATCTTTTATTTTACCTTTAGAATATAATGGGTTTTTTACACTAGCGATATTTGCAGGCAATGCATTCCATGCTTTGGGAGCCGAAAAGGAGAAAGAGGATTTGTAGGCCGTGGTAGAGTGATGGGGTAAATCGAAGTTGTTCCGCTTACGTGTAACATACTGATGGATTTCCCTACGGGAATGCATCTTCTCAAACAGGTACTGCGGTTTACCTTCTGTACTACGAAGGCTAGCTTCCTTGCCTTAGGCGAAAATCCTGTCGCCTTAGCATCCAGAGAAGACTTGTCGAATTTAGCTCTTCCCGCATATTACTAATGTTCGAGTTAACAGTTAAGGTGTCGAAATGTAGATACAGAAATGTGGAAGATAAAAATAGTAAAAGAACAACATACGTACATTCCAATGTAAACCAGCAATCACTTTTCAAATCCATTGTGCAGGTTCCTGATATTTAAAAAAAAATAAACCACCGTTGCCGCTGTATATCCAGTCAAGATAAGACAGCTTTCTGATTTTTTTAAGAACCTAAAGAATTGTTTACGTACGCCACTGATCTTTACCCATAGCACCCTTCTGACGACCGGGTCTCCTCCAAGAGTGTACGCTAGGAAGCGAGAGTCTATTTTTAAAAACGCGGCTTGCTGCGTCACACCACTGCAAACAGTGTTGGCGGGAGAAAACTGCTTGTTCCTTCCTGCTTTCCGTGCTGCGCTTGACAGAGGCAGTGTTGCTACATGAATGGGAATTGTTCTTGTTGCACTTAAGTTCATATCAAATTTTAAGTAAAAAAGGAAATTATATGAAAAATATAGATTTTGCCGGGAAATTTGAAGTTGTCGAATTCGAAATCTCTGTGTTTGTTTTACTTGCATGCCTGCGTTCATATTTTATTTCTATTATATCTAATTAATCTAGATGTGGTGTGTGATAATGATAAATATATACAATAAATACGAATTGTTGCGGTAAATCAGGTCAAATTTTGAGAATACGTCACTGTACCACAACCATGCAATTATATAACAATACTAATTGTGCAGGTTTAAACCCTAGCAACAGCCCACGAGGGCCACGGCCTACCTACCGACTATAGAGTGACCACAAAGAAAAAACCTTGGACGGAAAGTCCCCACGCAGCTTTCCCTTGTTCCCTTCAGCTCGGGCCATAAGGAAGCATGGCCCACTCTCCCCATATCCCCTCCACGTGGGAGTACGGTGCACAGGAGTCGCGGGTCTGCGCAGATTTCTTTGCTTGTGGTTCCACTATACCAGCCTCACTCCCACCTGCCAAGGTTGGAGATCATTCAACCACTGACATATATTCAGCACGACGAACTCCCATAAGTTGTTGTAGGTTCCCATGACTGGGTTACGCAACTCATTTGTAGCTCCCCAATTTCCTCACGATGGTGGCCGACCAGCGGTCCCATACACAGGCCGAAATCTCAAGAGATTTTCCCCAGGAGACTCGAACAAGCCCCCCCCATCCTAGCTGGATCCCAAACCATGAGGCCTTAGACCATCGGCCACGGTGCAGGACACACCATGCAACTGGAATATATTTTACTCTTGAGGATCTATCGGGTGAGAGCTTTAACAAGTGACTTCAGGGGGAAAGAAAATACTACCTTCTCTTGAAACGTTCAGAAAATATGTTTGCTTTGATGTATATTGGTGTTGTATCGTGACACCTTGTGCAAACTGAGAAACAAGGTCATATACCTACCTGCACTGTTTTACATACATTACATTTTGCCACACTGATCATACTGGAATTGCAACCAGCTAAATATATAAACAGGTCATTATGAAACATGAGAGTAGAACTATGTTTTGAATTAATATTCTTTCTTTCAGGCATGCCGTGTCTGGATCATTAGATGGGAAATTAATAATATGGGACACATGGACTGGGAATAAAGTGCAAGTCATTCCACTAAGGTCATCTTGGGTCATGAGTGTGGCATATTCAAGATCAGGGAATTATGTAGGTAAGTCCCTATTTGGGATGGAGCGTATGTTTAGATGGTGAATAATCAAAATAAGGTTTTTGCACACGGGAATTACAAGTTGAAGCAAAGAAAATTCTATCCAATTATACATTTACAAACAATGAAGTCAGTGGCAGCTTGTAACCACACATTCGCAATTAACTTGAAAACGGCTCGTTTGCAGACCCATGTTTACTGAGACTTTTTGGCTTCTATTATCGTGTACGTTCACCTGTGTCAGTTTGTGCTATTACTTTTGAGACACCAAGGGCGCCGACTTTCCGAAATTTCTGTGGGTGCATATCAATGGCGGTTAGATCTGTAATTATCAAGTACTGTATACTTTGAACAACTTACATGCGCAATGATTGCAAGAGGCAATGATATTATCAACACGTTACTAAAAGAAAATACCACATTCATACAAATTAAAATGAAAAAATCTGCATAAATGCAAATAATTTTAATTGTATTGCAGAAAGAACTATGCAAGGATTTTGTTGTGAACAGAAACTACAAAATGACTAACTTTTTGTACTAAATAATAATAATAATAATAATAATAATAATCATGACATGTTAACTTTCAATATAAAACACATTCCTTCTTACGTCATTTGCACTTATGAATTTGTTTGCAATTTTTGTAATGTCAATATTTTTAGTCATTTCTTTATGAACATGCAAAATTGCCAAATCATTCAATATTTTTTGGGTCATTGTTGATCGTAAAATCGTTTTCAATCGTCTAAGTGCTGAAAATGACCGTTCAGAGGTACAAGACGTAACAGGTATAGTTAAAATCACCCGTACAAACTTCACAAATTCTGTGAGCATTTCACGCATGGGACCACTGTTTTCTCTACTTAAAATGTTTGTAATGTCTGACAAGTTGGCCACTTTTTCTTTGTTCGTTCTGCACACATCTAGAAACATGTCCCTGTGCAATGTTAGCTTGTCTTTATCAAAGTCTGTCCTATCTCAATGTTTTAATTGCTTATTATTTTTTGATAATGGCAAGTGAGAAATATTTATTTTATTTTGTTTTTATCAAACTAAAAATCTTGTGGGTGCGGCGCACCCATAAGATTATTTATGTGGGTGCTCGAGCCCCGGAGCACCCACGTAGTCGGCGCGCATGTGAGACACCCTGTATACACGCAAACATTTATAATAAAATTATAGAAGACAACTAACGAACTTGGGGGGGGGGGGAGGCTATACCATGTGCATCACGTGTCATGAAGGCACATTGAAGGGAGGTGGGTGAAAATAGGACAGCACACATTCTTGATCCCTGAGGTTGTGTGATCAGCATCATGCTCTGACCACATTGATTCCCTTCCCGAGAAGCTGGATGAACTCAGGAATATTGTTGGAGAAATTCGAGAGTTCACCCACCCCAGGAATCGAACTTCAGTCTCCAACATGAGAGTCTGATCATTGTGAAACTATAGAGAACAAAGGTTATAACTTTATGAAAAAATCTTGCAATTTTGTACACATTTTATGTAACTGGAATGAGAATATTGCTTTGCTTGTTTGCAGCATGTGGAGGCATGGATAACATGTGCACAGTCTATGACTTGAACAATAGAGACAGCACAGGAGTGGCCAAGATAGTTCGAGAACTAGCAGGATATGAAGGATTTCTATCTTCTTGCAGATTTTTAGGTGACAAGAAGATTCTTACTGGCTCAGGGGACATGAAAATGTAAGTGCAGAACGTTTAGTGTCATTTTATCTTTCCAAATTATGGATTACCTTTCTGTCATGTTAGGATCATAGGCGTAGCTATGGGGTGTGCCTAGGCACACCCTAATGGGCTGCTTTATCAAAGAGTATTAAATACAGATATTTCAATAAGAGCGGCAATTTGTAAGAAGTTGAAAATGTCATTACTTGGTACAAACGTGTGCATTATTGCTGATGAAACTGGTGTCTATAGATTTTCGATTTTGTTATGTCATTGGAGAAAGAAGATATTCATCAAATTTGAATTGATACTTGTTTTGTCAAACTTGGTATTGGCCTGAGCTCAGTAGAAATTTAATATACAAAGTTGATTCAGAGAATACAGACCCAGTCCTACTACACTATTAGATAGGAGTAAACGAAACTCATCATCCAATCTTGCCAAACAATGTATACACTTTCAATGATAATTAATAGCCTCTGTTTCTTTTACAGGTGTATGTGGGATCTTGAAGTAGGTAGAAAGATACAGGAATTTGTGGCTCATGGAGGCGACGTAGTAACGATATCCTTGTCGCCTGACGAGAACACATATGTCACAGGCAGTGTGGATAAAACTTGCAAGCTGTGGGATCTTAGAGACGAAACATGCAAGCAAACATTCTTTGGGCATGAAGGGGATGTGAACTCCGTGAGTGTAAGTACTTTTCTGAAGTATTATAACTACAAAATATTATTCCTTAAAGGGCATTAGCTGACACACACAACCATGACCAAGTTTCATGCTGCGAAAACTAATCCCTTAACACCTGTGGCACAACAGCCTTTGAGGGTCAAGACCTACCTACCGACTGCCAGTTTCTCTCTCACATATCTCAGCAGAGGTGGGCAATCATCCAACCAGTTGCAGAGTGGTGTGGTCAGCACAATGATCCCCTCCCCTCCTTGTTACAGGTTCCCATGATTGCGTTACACTACTTATCCATAGCTCCCTAATTTCCTCACCGTGGTGAGTGGCCACTGGTCCCATACATTGGACAAAATCTCAATAGAACCGTTGTTATGCTTCCCCAGACGGAACTTGCACCAGTGTGCGTCCTGTAGACCAACCCCAAAACCTGATGTCTTAGACCACAGGGTCACCACCCTCAACACATATCCATGCAAAGTAGTGTTCCTTGATAAGTTTTTGCTCGAGGAAGTTCTAGGAAACTAGAACAGAACTATCTTTAAGTATTATAAACCTATTATAAGTGGGAGCTATTTTATAATAATTTGACAGTTGTTATACAGACTTCCAAGTATTCTACATACGTGGCCTGTCTAAAAAGCATTCGACTTTAAGCCAGGAAAAGAAAGTCACTTGCATGGAATGGTTCATGTCCTAATCCCCTTCACACGCTTAGTCCAACAAGCCTGCCATTGCTGGAAGCACTCCTGGAATGCCTCTTTTGGAATGTATCTCAACTCGGCCGTCACGTTGTGCATAATGTCCTCTCCACTGTCAAAACGGAAGCTTTCAGTAGAGATTTTAGCTTCGGGAACAACCTGAAGTCACATGAAGCCATGTCCATCATCATGATCTCCAGTTATCACAGTGTTGCGAAACTCTGCATTCTTGTTGACAGCCTCCAGCATGTCCTGTGCGACGTCACTTCGAAGTTCTCTCTGTTCCTGCGAAAGCAGCTTTACAAGTTTTGCTGCCACCATGCCTAAATCATCCCATAAAATTGAAGGCACAGAATCTTTGCTAATACCAATGCCATCAGCAATTACCCTGACTGTCAAATGGCGATCTTCCATTATAAAGGACCTTACTTCCTCCATGCCTCCATGATGGCCTCCCAGAAAGCTGATCACTCTCCGCCGATGTGTGGCTATTTCTGAAGCGGTTGTACCAGTCCTTTATTTGGGTAACTCCCATGGCAGCATCGCCAAACGCCCGTTGAATCTTGAAAATTCGTTTCCCCCAGCTTCTGGCAAAACTTGATGCAGTATCTCTGCTCTACGTGTTCCATCATCCTAGCGAACAAGGAAATGCGATGATACACACACACACTACTCCACTCGTCAGCTGCCTCCCATCGACTGATGGGTTCAACACTCTCAGGAACACGCGTGCACATGTATAAAGGTACCATTCACCTCTGTGCAGAGTGTAGCCAACCTACCATAGATATTTTCCACCGGGGAAAAAAAGGGTCGGATTCTTTTTAGACAGGTCATGTATAGTCAAGTGAGAGGAAGAATAGTGACGAAAATACACAATGAATTTCACCAGCCTTTGAATACAGTATTTTATATTATTTAATAAATAGGTTCTACTTATTAATCATAAAAATAAAAGTCCAATAAATAATATTATTAGCCCACTATTATAATTTACACATAGAAAATATCCCATCCCCACGTCACTTGTCGTATTGTGTTTCATACTTGCACTTTCTATTGTGTTTCATACAAAATTTGTATATTACTCTATCAAAATACATGAATTCATACCTTTTGATATTTATGCTTATTATAGGGTGCTACAACGTAACTTCCTTTTTTGAAATGCGTGCCATGCAGCCTGTAGAGGTCGTAGTGGGGCGAGAGTGGTCTCATTCGACAGGCGCGAGTCTAAAGTTTTGTTTGCGTCCCGGTCAGTCGCCATCATGCATTGGAACAGTGAGGAGCGTGTGTTTGCCGTCGAGGCCTATTTTACGAATGGATGTTCTATTATCGCAACCCAGTGCACCTTCCGAAAGCGCTCCCCCGATTTGGCCCCTTGCGATTTTTTTTTGTGGGTTTTTGAAATCCCGCGTTTATGTTACCCGTCCAAGGACCCTCGAAGACCTGAAGGCCAACATCCGTCAAGAAATTGCCAACATTCCCGCTGATATGCTGGTTCGGGTCATGAAGAATGCCAGAAATAGGCTTCTTCAGTGTATGGACAATGGGGGGCGTCACCTCCCTGATATGATTTTCAAAACTGTGTGAAACATAACTTTAGATATGTACCTATAGTGTACAAAAACCATTAAACAATTCTAATTCATCACATGGGTTTTATTGCATTCTGAAATAAGGAAGGTATGTTGCCGCACCCTTTACAATACAGAATCAACATCAAGAGGTTATCATGGCTGCTTCAGTGCATGACTATGTACTTGAACTTCCAAATGTACAACACTTCTTTAAATTGCATGAAATGAAGTTGTAGCAATTAATACTACAATAACATTTTGTTATTTACAGACGATAGTTGTTCTACTCAGAATTTTTTATTTACATACAAGATTTTAAATTAGAAATAACAAGGCTAGTTAAGCTTGCTAGTGCTTCATTGCAAAAAACTACCCATAAGGGTAAGCGCAACAAGATAAATAAAAAGAGAAGTAGCAAGGTATCATAAAATGAGGCAGTTACATGCAGCCCTGACCAATATGACTCACTTAATTTGTATACATGACAATGGAAAAAATCTATTACAGTATCATCCATCAGGATTTGGATTTGCTACAGCATCCGAGGACAAGACTGCACGCCTGTATGACTTTCGTTCTGACCAGGAACTGGGAGTCTACACGCCTCCCAACAGCTCCTCAGGGTTCACTTCTTGCGCTCTTTCCCTGTCGGGAAGGTTTCTGCTATGTGGAAGCGATGACCATTCTGTGCACATTTGGGATTCACTGAAGAAGCAACACAATGGTAAGTAGGCAAGTACAGAGTGGCGCATGGGAGTGGAAGATTTTGATAATGCCGTAATGCACAGTAATAATATATATATTGTTATATAATTCTGGACATAAAAAGGTACATGTATGTCTTTTGGAAAAAAAATCCTCTCTTTTTGAAAATAACATCCTCTAAATGGTATTCCTCCCTGAGGTAACATTCCTGCATTTGGGAATGGACGTTTCTCAACTTTCTGCACTACGTTCACAATGATAGACCGAATCTCTTCACATATCGCAGCCTTTATCGAAATCACTATCCTTCAATGCATGGTTACCTGGAGCTTATATGGATGCAGTTTTAAATCTTCATGCAATATTCTACCCAAACTCCGACGTGATAATCCTAATGACATAGCATGTCATCGTGCAGAACATTGCGGATATTGCTGGATTGCGGCATTTACTGCTTGGATATTCTCTGTAGTTCGAACCGTTTTTCTTGGTCCTACATGTTTCAAGTTCAATGTTGAAATCTTTCCAACCATTTATTCACAGCGTGGCCGACAGAACAATATCATAACGGCAAAGTTGAAAATGATGCCGAAATTCATGCCCTGCAGCTTCACAACAATCATTGTTTTTGTAATATGGTTTCACCATGAAAGCACGCTGCTTGCCTGACCACTGCTCCATAGCAACTGAAAAGGCATTGTCTATGCAACATGGTTTCACAGCATTGCCAAATTTAACAATAACCTTGTACTATGTGCTTCAAAATCTCCCACTCCCGCGAGCCACCCATTACTTGCAATTATGGTGGGCTGAGCCAACGTGTTGAAACCAGAAGGTACCAGTTTGAATTTAATAACCAATACCGGACAATACTGTTCTAGAGTTCCTGCATGTAGATGGGTCTACGAAATAGCATGCAACACTTTTGCAGAATCCTCAAAATGGGCATTTCTTAATTGTGGTACAACAGTAACTTTTACGACAGCTATTTTAATATTTTACTTATCTTGTAAGTGAAGCTATGAAATCTAACCGCATAAAAATGGACTTAAAATTCAAACAGATACATTAAAACACTAATTATGAAGGTGAAACTTTGTCAAACTGAACATATATGTATACACAGGGTGTTTCACTCACTTTCGGCTCCTGATTTTTTCTTATAACTTTCAAACTAATGGATGCAATTCAGTGAAATTAAACATGGACATACATTGGTATGTGAGAAGCACGGTTACGGAAGGGTACAAGTGTAGTGGCACTACTCTCTACTGCAACTTGTGTGACACCCGTGCTGCACGAATTGAAGGCCAGAGGCATGTCTCGATGCTGATGGCAACCACTTTCAACACTCGCTATTGGGTCATCATGCTTCTCGTACAGCAAGGCACACAGGCCCGTAGCCAGGCAGGGGCCAGGGGGGAGCTGAGCCCCCCGTGGCACTGCCATCAGCTCCCTTGGCATTAGGTAAAACTATTTTGTATAATTTGTTGCAGCGAAGAGTGAAAATGTAGACAGCTCACAACTTTAAATACGGATGAATCCACAGAATATGAACAGCAGCTATAACATTCGCTCATCTTGTATATGAGCTGAAGCCTAAGTAGCTACAATTATTTAGGAGCTTATCTAGACTTTGTAAGTTCTTTCATAGGGGGGCTTATTTATCTGTACCTTCACTGACCCTGTTGCGGCCTCCATTTAGACAGAGATCTGTGACTGTCATCATGCAATTTCCTTTGCACCTGCATCAAAGGTCAACAGCTCCCAAGTTTTGGGAACGAGGGGAGTTTCATTGATTCAGCCGGGGATCGAATGTACAGTACGCACTGTGATTGCATGTTGTCAATTTTTTTGTGTGATATAGATATCTGTATCACCTAAAGCAGTATGGAGTTTGTAAGGGATGATTTTCCGTAATAGTCAATTAACACTTCAAGAAATATTTTAAAAGATGTAGAAAAATGTAGTATTTGTGTGATATTTATAAATTTTATGTAACGTAATAACCCCTCCCACCCACACATATAATTTACCTTCATTTAATACTTAAATTTTTGAAAAATGGAATTGGTTTACAAAGCCCCCCCTGGAGATCAATTCTAGCTACGGGCCTGAAGGCACGTACATGTCAACTTTCACTGAAAGATGTTCATTAGTTTGAAAGTTATGAGGGAAAATCAGGGGTTGAGAGTGAAACACCCTGTATAAAGAAAATTTAAAATAATCATCCACCCCACATAAATTGTTTCTCCAAATGTCAGGGTCACCACACATCACTGTATTTAGTACAACTAACTAAGCCCTTACAATGTTGCCAGCGGCAATAATGAATATTTTCTTTACAGGAGTGCTTGCAGGCCACGACAACAGAATAACTTCAATTTCAATGGCTGAGAGTGGCATGGCTCTTGTATCTGGTTCATGGGACCAACACCTGCGTGTTTGGGGATAGAACGGCATCATATTGGAAAGCTAATTACAGAAAATTATGATAAAAGCCAACTGGACTCTTGAAAAATCTCTGCATCAGTTCTCAGATGAAGGATTTATAGGCAAACATAACATTTTATATTTTAGTATAACATGTAGTAATTTTGCAAAGTCTATTGTTTCAGAATACTGAAGTTTTATGATGCAAATTTATGGCATTGGTTCATATTTTGTTTTTTCATATATATTATACATATTAGGAATAGACTGGTATGCCATTTTTGATGATACTGATTAAAAATGTACTATTATTATACTGATCCAATACAAAATAGCAAGTGGTTCATCAACCTCAATAATTAATGCACATAAGCAGGTGAATGGAATTGGTTTTGATTTGAAATATACAGTGCGTTCCTGAAGTGTTCGCGAGTTTTCAGACTAAAAAAAAACATATGTACAGTACCAGAATAAAACCATGAGATTTACGCTGCATTGAAGAACATCTCTAAGAGTTTCAGAAGCGTGAAGACTGGGAATGAATGCCCAGATAGTAACTTGACATGACTGTGATGCAAACTGTGTCACGGGATATGACATTTCCATAGTGTTGGATAGAAAGGCATGGTCACGACTATCACCGGATCTCACACCTTTATACTTTTACTTCTGGGGCTTCATCAAGCAAAATGTGTAAAGTATTTGTGTCAGCGCGAGAAGTTGTTCAATCTGTCACAGCTGATGTGTTTAGTAGCGTGTGGCAAGAAGTGGAGTGTAGGGCAACAAGAGGAAGCCACATCAAATTGCATGAAACATGTAAACAAAACTTTGAGTCGGTCTTTTGTTTCACATGTACTTGAAAAGTTTACTGTTCACGGTTCTTTCATTAGTTTTGAAATCCCAGCATGACTTTATGGACACATTGTATACAGGGTGGCCACAAAGTGGGCGTACCCCTGGGTTTTCGTCGGAAAGTAGGTTTAATTGTTGTTGATTTGCAATCGTTCGCCCATGATGAAACACATAAAACCTTATTTAAAGTGCAAGCCGTACCGTCCTTGTCACGTTAATGAACTCTCCGATGCTGAGAGGACGTGGTGCCAGAATATCTTACGCAAAACATCTGCCAGGACATGGCACAGAATTCAGCTGCGCTACGATCATGATGGTGGTATCCATACCGATGTCCTGGACAAGTGAAGTATCAGGTACGTCATCACATCGCTATAACAACAACCACTGTAGTATCAGAAACAAAGGGGGGTACACCCACTTTGTGACCTCCCTGTATATTTTAAAAGTAACAACCTTCATGAGATACATAGCGTTTGCTTCAGGCACTGATCAAACAAAGAGCCAATGCTCCCTCCTTAATTTCTGGCAATATACCACAAGCAGAAGTTAAATAGTGTCAATTTTGAATTTTGTCCGGTATGGGCACCTTAATGTTCTCAATAAAAATGGAACTTTTATGCTATTTATAAGACAAGGATTATGAATCATTGGACTTTGCAACAAATGGATACTTTTCAATCTCGAGTAAGCAAATTCTACATGAAAAAAACCCAGCTTGAACCAAACACCATTCCAGTGTTCCAATGCCTTTTTGAGAAGGATGTGTTGCTATCATAATAAATAGTAAAATATCACTACTTAGCTTCCTCCAGATTTACGCAAAGATTTTAAATTTTAGCATAATTCCATGCATGTTTTAAGAAATTTAAGTGCATATAAATGCAACATCTAGGGTATGAAGAGACCGAAATCATTACAGACTTCATAAACAATCCTTCTTCATCTATGTTTCAGTAATATACCTGTATTTGTTATGTATAAGAATATAATCAAGACTATAACTGACAATCAAAGTACCCAATCAAAAATAGTCAGTATTTTTCCTATTGATGTATTGTATAGTAATAATGTATGTTAAATAGATTAAAATTTTATAGAAATTTTACACTATTACAGTATTAGATCAGTATAGTTTCACTGTTGTAATTTAATTTCTAAACGATACTAGAAATAGAAAATATAGCAATTTTGGAATAAATTTTTGAAATGCATAGAAGTGGAATCTATTTTTGAAATGTGACTTAGAAAATAATTTTTTGGAACCATATTTGTGATTAGGTATGATTTAATACATAGTTGCAGCAATAATGCATTATTTGCAAACATGTGTATGTAACCTACTCGATGGATGAGTGTATCAATTTTGGTACTAATTTTGTTTGTACGTGGTATCCAACATTGTACAATTTCATTTTATATGTATGTATGTTAACAATGTGTACATATTTATGTAACGATGTGAGTTTCTTGGCTTGTGTAAAGTTTGTCCAGCACTTATGTGCTGACCAATGGCAGTTTTGGCCACAGTTCCGGTCGGTCATACCTTGACCGATGGAACAGAACCTTTTTTCATCACCTTGCAACCCTGTTCATTTTCTATGCTCATGACTCAAGTGCGTGGAAATTGAAACCAAGAGTCGATATGCATTGACAGCGACACTGGTGCTCTTCAACTCCCTAATGATGTCAGCAGCAGCTGGTGATTCAGAGGATGAAGAACTTCTTCCAGAGACATGGCAGCGGCCAGCAGCAGGCAGTGTGGGGCCTACAGTCCCACCGTTTCGTTTCTTTTTTTCTTTGGATGGCAAAAGGCATTAGGAACAAAAAAAAATATTGAATTATAATGTAGACATGTGGTTGCAAATAGGACATAGAATTTGTTCCTGTCCCATGTCTCAACAGAGATGGGGAGAGGCAAAATTTTGTTTCTTCTTTTTTTCAATTTTCACATTTGGAGCCACAAATAATAACAAATAGCAACACTTCGTCTTTTCCATGTCAAAGTAAATTTTATTCTTAGTAAAATGTTTCTTGTTTCACTAAATTATCTGCCATAGGAAGGAAGCTATAACGATTTTTGCTAAACCTTACAAAACTCGTTTAAATGGCCTGGGACAGAGGTATAAACTGCATAAGCGCCACGGGACTTTAAAGGTTAAGGGCAAGTGGAGATTTTTCTGTCAGGACAGGAAACATTTCAGATTTTTCAGTGCTTCAGACATTCCTTATGAAACTTCCAGTGACAAGCCACAAGCAACACTTCTCACTTGGAAATGAAGCTTTTGAAATAAATGTAACATTTCATACCAGATTGAAGCATGGACTTAGTCATTTTCTCTATAGCGTGCATAGTGTCCTCTGCCCATTGGTTGCACATGCGCAGTAAATTCTTTATACAGACTAAAGGGGTGTATGTAGCTAGCCACTTCAATCGGAGAGTTCCTCTGGAAATGGGCACAAAATCCACATGACGGATGTATGGATTTCAAAGCAAATATCACTATGCCCATTACTGTTTATGGACTGCCATTTTTTGCAATTTAATGTATTTCCAAAACATTCATGTGCATTACCAAATCTGATAGATAAACTCAGATAATTGGATGATGCATTTCAATACATCCCCTATCCATATTGCTGAAAACGGGATGAAAAATAAAAATTCTAAATGTTTATATGTGTGTATTTATTACACGTATGAATCATTGTTTTCTCCCTCATGGACATTAGATGCCCAGATATATTGTGCTATTCTTGCATTTTCTCAAATGCATTAGCAAGTTTCATGATCTATGCATGCGAGCTTAGGTTTATTGCCGAATTGTAAAGAGTCATATGTTAACAGAGATTGCGTGCATTGACTGTAAGAAATTCACACTTCCTCATGAGGTGATTCAAGTCATATTCGCGTATGGAAAAAATATCCTCTGGATAACTATTATATTTTCAATGGTATTCTATCTTGCTTGCACCCATTTTATAAAAAATTAAAGTATGATACATTTATCAAGCAAGAAGCATACAGTGTTTAATTTTCTGTACACTCTCTCATTGTTCTGTATATTATGCGCTACAACTTTCCATCATTCACCTGGTATTATTTTCTTCTCAATAGTACATCTATTAAATCTGTATCAGTTTGTTTTCGCTATCAAACATAATACCAAGTATTTGCATACATTTGAAAGATATCAGTGTTAGGAATACAAAACGATGTGGAAGGTATTGAGAAATGTACACAGTTGGGAACTGTTAATAATAATGAATAAAAATAGCATGTGGGATCAATGCTGATACATGTTTAATATTGTTGAAATTAAGAAACAAGATAGTTTCTGAAAGTTACCTGTTGAAAGTAGTATATTATAACTGTGTTATATACAGATATGTATGATTAAATGTATCCATATATGTTGTTAATAAATACTGAGTATATATACACGATTTTTATTTACTTGTAACAGAAACCTAAATAGAAACTAAAGGTTAAAAGATTAAAAATCAGCAACTTACGTGTGTGAGTATGAGATTTTTCGAACTACGTTTCGAAGGTTATACTACCTCCTTCTTCAGGTTGAAACGATGTTTTCAGACACCTGACATGGTGCCTCGTCGTGAAAGTGATGGTTGAGGATTTAGGTTAAAATGGTATAGGAAGGACACTTTCTAAAAAAAGAATGTAAAATACACATACTAAAACCGCGCAATACTCTAGCTAGTAGCTAGGAAAGCAAAAAAGATTGTTAGACAAGAAATATCGCAAAATGATAAAGATGAGGAAAAAACAGATGTAGGAAACGGTGAAAAGAACACGTATTTTGTCGGGATTCCATATTTTAAGGGTGTTTCCGAGAAAATTGAAAAATCCGTTAGGGGTTACGGGATAAAATGTGGGGTAAGAGCACCTCGGAGCATTGAAAAACACTTCACGTCTTATAAGAAAGGGAGGGGGGATAGGCGCAATAACCCTGAAGAGCAAAAGGGAATGTACAGGATAGTATGTGAATGCGGAAAGGAGTATGTGGGACAGACCGGGAGGAGTATGCAAATTAGGTGGGGCGAGCATGATAAGGATGTAAAGGAGGGTATACCCAAGACAGGATTATCTGAACACGTATTAGTTAACCGACATAAGATCGCTAAAAGAGAAGTTATTAGGAAGATTAACAATAAATTGGACAGGAATGTGTATGAGGCAGCCTATATATGCGCGAATAATAGGAACAAACTCAATAGGGATGATGGGAATTTGGAAGACGGCTGGATAAACTTTTTTAAAAAATGGGATAAAGCCGCCGGGAGTAGAGACGAGATGGGCTTCCATGTTACCCCTGAGGTTAGGAAAGCCGCCGAGGTGGAAGTTGATTTCACCTTGGATTGGTGACTCACGAGCCCCAGTTGGGAAAGACTGAGGGGGAGGAGTTTTCCTTCTCCAGGTATGAGCTGACACCGTGCATTCGCCTACCCCGAGCAACGATCGGCAGTTCGCCGACGTCAGCTTTGAACGTTCTTTTGTTTTTATAGAGTATTGCGCGGTTTTAGTATGTGTATTTTACATTCTTTTTTTAGAAAGTGTCCTTCCTATACCATTTTAACCTAAATCCTCAACCATCACTTTCACGACGAGGCACCATGTCAGGTGTCTGAAAACATCGTTTCAACCTGAAGAAGGAGGTAGTATAACCTTCGAAACGTAGTTCGAAAAATCTCATACTCACACACGTAAGTTGCTGATTTTTAATCTTTTAACCTTTAGTTTGTATTTGATTGTGAGTAATCCGCACATTATCAGTAAGAAACCTAAATAGACTTATTCCGGAAACTAATTTTCAAAATAAGAAATTATTTGAAGTATACAACACATTTTGCTTAGAATACACCTCCCCCCCCCCAGACCAAGCATCCCTTCAAAAAATCAAATATGGGTGTACATAAATGCAAAATATGAGGTTGACTGCTAACAGTATACATTCGTATGCCTTTTATAAAATTCCTGAGCATGCCAGAGCAAAGATAGTTTGTAGGAGAAACTAATGAACTAAGTGTGATGTCACTTTGCTGAGTGAACAAAGCAGCTTGGTGTAAACTCTGTGAGAATTGTATCGCAGGCAGAGATCATGAAATTATCTCTTACGAAGAATTATACGTGGGCATACCCAAAAGAAACCGAACTAATTTTTTTGTGAACTTATTTAATCACAATTTAAGTACAAACCTTCAATCCCCTTCAAAGTACTCTCCACTTGCATTAAGACACTTGTCCAATCTTGGATTCCATTTTTCAAAACATTTTTTAAAGTCAACTTTTGTGATGCGTGACAGCACCTCCGTCGTTTTTTTCTTCACCTCAGCAACATCAGCAAAACACTTTCCTTTCATTCTAGGAAACAAAAAAAAGTCCCACGGGGCAAGGTCAGGTGAGTATGGGGGGTGAGGAACAGGGGTCATACCATCTTTGGTCAAGAATTGTCGTACAGACAGGGCTGTGTGAGCCGGGGAATTGTCCTGATGGAAAAACCAGTCACCCCACTGCCACAAATCGGGCCGCTTCCACCGCACACTGTTGCGCAATAGTTTCAAAACTTCCAAGTAGAAAGCCTGGTTAACTGTCTGACCCTGCGGAACAAACTCTGAATGGACAACTCCTCTCACATCGAAAAAACCAAGCAGCATTGCTTTAATGTTTGATTTCACCTGACGAGCTTTCTTGGGGCACGGCAAACTTGAAGTCTTCCACTGGCTTGATTGTTGCTTCAATTTGGGATCGTAAGCATAGCAGCACGTTTCGTCACCTGTGATAATTTTTGAAAAAAAGTTTGGATCATTTTGGGACTCTTCTTTCAAAGCACGGCATGATTCCACGCGACCTTGTTTTTGTTCAGCAGTCAGGGCGCGAATTTGGCAGCTACCCTTTTCATTCCCAAATCATGTCAAAATTTGCTGCACTAAACTCAGAGTCACTCCCGACAGCTCCACAATTTGTTCAATGGTCCGTCGTCGATCTTCGTTGATGATTTCACGAATTTTTTCAACATTGTCATGTGTTCGGGCCGTGGAAGGACGACCAGAACGAGGTTTGTCATCAATTGACATTTCACCATTTTTGAAATGGGAAAACCACTCAAACACTTGAGTTTTCCCCATAGCATTGTCCTTGTATGCCGTTTTTAACATTTCAAGAGTTTCTGTTCCACTATTTCCGAGCAAAAAGCAGAATTTCACCGCCGCACGCTGTTCCCGAAAATCAGCCATTGCAAAAACGACGATCACACAAAACAGCTGTCACTCTAAACTCCGCCGAAACGTGTCCTAACCTGCTTCAGCGACGGCACTCTGCTTACGGACTCAGGAAGGTTCGCTCTATGCGTTCCTAGCGGCAAAACACAGTACTACAAAACCTCTGCCCACCACAAAATTAGTTCGGTTCTTTTGGGGATGCCCACGTACATGCATTTTAACCTTTTCGAAAAAAAGAAATAAATTTAAGAAGAATACATCTTATATGTACTAGGGATGAGTCAATATGAAATTTTTGCAGATATTGATAAACTGCCAATATAAAAATTACCAATACCGATAAAAAGCTGTAGAAGTTCCTTGAAGAACTTATGAATCTCCTTCATTATTAGTGATGTAAAAGTTCTCAGGCACTTATACATCAACCACTTCTTTATCGTAAAACACAAACAAACATGTGCCGATTCTTAGAAATGCAGGGTGGCCACTCTAGAACCATGATAAAATTCAAGTATAATTCCCGGTTTTCAAAGCAAACTTTCCAAAAATTCAAGGGGATGTTTTCTCTATTTCAACCTCATGTATTACCGCCTTTCACCCCCAAACACATATTAATATAGAGTCTGTATGATTCCAATGTATCCAAAAATTCAATTCAATTAAATGGGAAATATATTTAAAGTATTTAATTTAAAGTGTAGAGTTTACATTTGTCACTCAAGAGTCGAAATACATCTACGAACACAAGTCTCACATGTTACAGGGTATACCAATCTACGAAAAATTGTTAATTGTATGAGAATTTCAAACTCAAATATTTAACTAATCAACTTCAAGATATCTAACCTTGTAATAATCTTGCGTCTGTCAGATAGATTGTTCTGCAAAGGATGCTAACAAAGTAAACGGATTCAGAGAATTCTTTTTAATTTTTCACGCAGCTTTATTTTCCTTCCTCAATAAAAATAAAAGCCAAAGTGTGAAAACCTTTGTAATTTGGGATCAATGGGATTTGGATTAATAAAAGTTGCAATTTCTCACGTCTATGGAGAAAAATTCAGGTATAATTCCCGGAGCCAATAATTCATGCAGAATTCCCGAAATTCAAGGAATTCCCAGTGAGTAAGCACCCTGAAATGCTTTCTCCAGTTATGATCATGGCCTGCGAATTGCTTGATTCTGATTCTACAGGATGGTTTGGATGACAAGAACTTGGGTTCTCGTTCTTCTCAACCTCTACCACAGAATCGAAACACAGTACTTGCACCACGTGGCCAACTAGCAGAAAGGATCAAATCTGCTGGCACAATGTTAGTACTGTGGGCTGGGTGTGGTGTAACTCAACTTCTTTCTCACCAGTTTTCTTAGCCTGGACCACTTTGGAAATGTGTGCTAGGGCGTTGTCATGGTGCGGCTTGATCAATCAGAGATGGAGAGCGAGTGGGCAGAACTTCAAATGCACCGGACCCTCAAAATTACACCAGATACACAGCAGCACTTTCAAACAAGTATTCTCGAATTACCAGCCAGGTTTAATCGGCATCCAGGGTTTCAAGTACTTACAAGGGGGTGGGGGAGGTTGATAAGTTCTCAGCCTGACCCCTTTCCGCACACATCATCCTGAAATCATTCATTGCATTTGAAACATTGATCTTTCGGAAGTTCAAGTGCCAGCTGGGATGATCGCAACACTAACGGTTTTTTTTCCTTTACAGGCCATTGATTGAACCATGGCGCAGCCAAATGTGTAATTTACCAAGGAGGAGTTGCGAGGTGTCATGAAGTTCTTCTTCCTCCAACAGAAGTCACCGAAGGAAATCCATGGTTGCATGCTACACACATTGGG
Source organism: Lepisma saccharinum (assembly GCF_977018435.1). Classification (NCBI taxonomy): domain Eukaryota; kingdom Metazoa; phylum Arthropoda; class Insecta; order Zygentoma; family Lepismatidae; genus Lepisma; species Lepisma saccharinum. The sequence continues at coordinate 34,820,817 of NC_139257.1, read as the reverse complement.
TGTACATTGTCCTTCATACTCCAATGTGAAGAAATGGTGCTCAAACTTTAGGCATGGTGATTTTTCCACAGAAGATGGTGAAAGTTGTGGGAGAGCATCGTCAGTGTCAACTCTGGAAAAAGTGGATCAGGTTCATGACCTGATTTTGAGTAACAGATGAATTTCGCTTCAAGCGATAGCTGAGACGTTGCACATATCCAAAGAACGTGTCTGGTCAATAATCCATGATCAGTTGGACATGCACAAGCTTTCCGCGAAATGGGTGCCCAAACGTTTGAACGTGTGTCATCTTCTCAGGTGATTTTGCGGTATTTTGAGAACTCTAAGGACGATTTTTTTAATCGGCTTGTTACCCAGGATGAAAGTTGGTTCCACTACTTTGATCCTGAGACCAAACAGCAGTCATGCGAGGGACGCCACTCAGGATCTTCCACGCCAAAGAAATTCAAAGCACAGAGGTCCTCAGGCAAGGTGCTTGCCTCAATATTCTGGGATAAGGATGGTGTTTTGTTATCAGACTACCTTCCAAAGGGACAAACCATAACATCAGAGAATTACTGCAGTCTTCTGGCTAAGTTAAAGGATGCTATTAAAGAAAAGTGCCAGGGAAAGTTGAGAAGAGGTGTGTTGTTTCTGCAGAACAATGCTCCCGTTCACAAGGCTGTAAGAACAATGAATTTCCTGAACGACCTAGGGTTCCAGTGCATTGACTACCCACCTTATTCACCAGACCTTGTGCCCTCTGATTATTATCTCTTCCCTAGACTGAAAAAAGTTCTGAAAGGACAGAAATTTAGAAGTGATAACGAGGTTATAGCAGCTGCTGAACTGTTTTTTGCAGACAAGGATAAATCATTTTTTTTTTTTTTTGGAGGGGTTAGAGAAGTTGGAGCAACGAAGTCCCAAGTGTGTTGACCTTCGGGGAGAATACGTTGAATAGCCTGAAACTTTCATGCCTGTAGCTAAAGTCCTTCTGGGTTGAGCCGAGAACTTATCAGCACTCCCTCGTATCTGAACCTGGCTGGTAACCCGAGAACACTTGTTCGAATCACCACCACGAAAGCAATAATTCTTACTTTTGATTACTATGAGCAGCACTTTGAACTACTGGATCTCACACCTGAGTAGGCTGCAGTCATTGGTTTTGTGAACATGACCACTGTTCTAGATCATTTGCTCTGGAAGACAAGCTGATGCAGGACCTCCAGAGAATGTGTTATCCTCTGGACTGGTGCAGTCATTCTTGAAGCACTGAAACCATTCTGCTGCAGTGGATTTGCCGATCACTCCAGCATCTTCGATGTCTCAAATGCCCTTGCAGCCCTTGTAAAAACGAGTTTTAACATTCATGAGATTTGCATGCTTACATTTACGATAGCTTCAATAATGAAACATGTTGACATGAAACAAAATCATGGGGTAATACAAATGAAAATACATCCATTTCAATAGTCAGGTATCAATATGCTTTCTTTAATGCATAAAAAATTCAATTTACATACAATGAATAATTTATTTACAAAATGACTTCTCTAATCTATCAACGTGGTAACATATCACATATTATCTCTGTAAACAAAAAAAAACTTTTTAAAAAATACAACATGAAATGATGAAATGTACAAAACAACAAAGCAATGAGGTAACAACGCAAAATTATAAGAGAAAAAATAAATAGGAGAACTTATTATCCAGACGCGCACACACATACTGAGGACATTCTTGTAACAACATTATTTTTTTCATTAAATCTTGCATAATATAAGAGACTGAGCTTCTAGCATTTCCTCTTTTGTAACAATTGTGAAAGCTTACATTACAAGGTGCATCTATTTATAAACAACTGCCTTTTGTTACATTTTTATTTCTTACAAAAAAATCCAACAAGCATCAACACACTTTCTCTCAAACTATTTGTCATTATTATTTTTTTACCAAAAATATTGACACTATTCCAATCACAAGATTTTTAATGTTTAAATGTCAGGCACAGTGATTGAAGCGCCAATTGTTGTCAATGTTGAATTTCATTCATCTCCCCCACCCAAAAAATAAACATACTTTTGTTTTTAAAAAAAGAAGGTACAGCAGAGGGAATAATAGTCAACAAGAACACACAAAACAACAAACAAAGATCTGGCATTGTGGTTGTGATGATGTACATGTTTCACAAAAGTTGTATTATTTTCAAATACCATATACAAGGCAATGCAAGGCCTACTCGAACTTATGTATTTTTAAAACATCGTCTGTTATTTTAATGTGAATTTGGAGAATAGAAGAATATTTTAAACTGGGCCAGAAGATTCATCTGGACACAGGAATAGTTCAAGAGGCATCAACGCAAATAGTTTTGCACGTAGGGCAAAGGATAAGACATTAAGAAGCTCTGCCTAGGAGAAAAAACGCAAGAAAAATATTTCTGTGTAGAGTATCTCTCTGTCCTGCACTCTATACAAACAGGGAAGACATGTCTGCGTGAACCAATACAGGAATTCTGGCATGACACTAGTATGTAACTCATACTGGGTCTAAAATTCACAATTTAACCAAAAAATTAATGTAGTTATCTTTTTATGAAATGAGCAATTGGTTATAGTAACCAACTTAGATAAGCAGCACCAAAAAAACATCACAACTAATGCTTTTCACGTGACATGGTTGATTTTTTCTTTTGTGGTAAACAAGCATATTTTCTGCTTGTCATGCAAAAATAATAGTATCCGATATTTGAATAGGTGGAGATAATACGCAACTGGGTTTAAGTTGTCACTTGCCTAGCATAACACAGGATAATCCTGCATATGTTTGCATCATTCACACTTTCAAAAAATAGCACCAATATTATAATATATAAATAGCAGCGAAAATCTAACTTTGTATCTCCTCTCCTTGTATTTATTTTCTTTATAATTCTCAATAAAAAAAAAGCTGCATAATAGTTTCTATCCATAGCTATTAATGCTATGAAAAATTCTAGTTTTTCTATAAGGGAACTAAATTACTTTATAACGTCAGTTCAGGACTAGCATAAGAATGGAATGCTACACAAAAATTCAATGCCAGTTCATAAATAAATTATTAATCTTTCAATATATATATATATATATATATTCATGAATCTTTTTATGTCTTAATGTCTTTTCTCTTGGAAAAAAGTACAAATAGACCTTGACTGCGCATTGTATACGTATATAAAAATATCATGTAAAAGGATGTGAGATAGTAATACTTAATAGGCCTATACATTCATCACAAAGTACATGGCACTTTGCGACAGAAGCCAAGTGGTCCTGGATTCGAATTGGCCTGCTTCACGTTGCCCCTCAGGAAAATGTAGCAAGCGTGGACAAATACTATAAAAATTACCTGTCACGTGCGTTCACCCCGATCACAGTCCTTCCAGTCTTATCAAAAGAGCACAAAGAATCGTCGCACCCCTTTCTTTGGTCACCCACTCTGTGGATTCGTGATCAAAATGAGGGTCCACAGGTCGACTTACGTGCACCGAAGGTGGTCCGACCTTGTACGAGCCAGGCTGCACCATTATTTGGAATGCGACGTAGGCATGTAGCTTCTTTTTGGTTTTGGGGTCCACAAATCTAATGTTAAAAAAAAAGACAGTTTGCTAAAGCGAAGATCCAAACATGCACATAAAAAGACAAAATCATGCAGAACTATTGAAATTAGGGCTGAACCGATACTGGTAGCGTTCTATTGGAATCAGCTGATACTAGTGGTATAAATACCGGAAAGTATTGGTTGGAATCTATGTACTGATACCAGATAATAATTTATCAGCATTTGGTCTTTCACAGCCTACATAAAAATTACGCGTGACACTTCCGTGAAGTATAATTATCCTAGAAATTATGCAAACTTCAAAGTTTCTTACCAGTTTTGTGTGATAAATGTAATCCATTATTCTCATGTAATTCTTTAATATTGTTAAAAGCAGAAATCTTGGTCAAACGATGCATATAATTTGAGTGGAACACTTACACATATATATTAAATAATATTTTGAACAACTTTTAATTATTACAATTTTCAAGCAAAGGTATCGGCTCAGCCCTAATTGAAATATTACGAGGACAGAGGCAATCATTTAGTGGAGTCTGCGAAGTGCCATATGACACTTTTATAGGTTGTTGTAAGTATCCTGGAAATTATGAAAAATTTGCAATTAAAAAAAACACCTAATGCCACATGTTGGGAGTCATGTTTGACTTACTTTGAGACATGTAAAATGAAAGATACAGCATGAACACAGTTGAAACTTAACCCCACAAGATGGAGTCAAAAGCTCAGTTTTAAAGGTCTTAAACTGTGCTGCATTTTTTACTTTGCCTGTTTCAAGACTAAGTAAATCATTAACACAATGTTTTGTTTATTTTTCACCAGTATTTTGTGGAAAATGAATGTTATTAATAGGGCCCGGATTCTCAGGTTTTAACCTATTTTATTCCTTACTTCGTAATGTCACTATTCTAACATATATTTTCGTTTTAGCCATTTCTTAATGAAATACATGAATCCTATAGGTCCTAAAAACGGCTAAAAGGAGTTAAGATCCTAAAAAAAGGCTAAATTCAACTTTTCAGCTGAATAAATGTAAAAAAAATAAAAAAATGCTGAAACCTTGTTTTGTTTCATCAGAGTGAACACATTGTTAACTGTACGGTAATATGAAAACGTATTATCACTCTCTCTCTCTCTCTCACACTCACACACACACACACACAAACACACACACAAAAGCAAAGTTGGCATTACAAAAGATATAGCTTAACAATGACACGTTTTAAAGTTTTATTATTTTCGGTATTTTCTAAAAACTGTGTTTTTTGTATGCTTCAAGTTTAGTAAACATGTAATATGTGAAGGAAAATGTGTTTGCAGTATTGATGCTCATGTTAATGCAAAGATTTGTGATTGATTTCAATAAAAATACGGGTAGGGAAAAAATCCTAAAAAGGGCTAAATCATCTCTTTATAAAGCCTAAAATGAAATCCTAAAATCCTAAAAGTCCGGGCCTTAGTAATTAAATTACAGCCATTTTAATATGTGACTAACTTATATGTTAACTTTTTGACTATATTTTCAAGTAAAACTTGGCTAGGTGGACATTTTAATTTTTCCATTGAGGATCTTGATGCAGACACTACATACCTGAACAAAACAAAAGGTGATATATACTCACTCGTAATTTGAAGCAAAGGCACTGTTGCCAGCATACTTTATTGTGGGAGAGAAAAGCAGCTGGGAGCCATCAGAGTCGTCTTCTTTTGATTTTTTCCTCACAACACTTCTTTCTAGTCCCAATTCTCCTGAAAATAAGTAAATATATTTTTGTATGTTGTATTAACATGAATGATGATAATATAAAACAGATGAACAATGTCATGCCTGGAGATGATATGTGGTAATACGAAATTTATGGCTAACAACTATGTAAAATAAAATGGTTAATTAAGAACCTCAAATGAAGGGTCAGGGGGGGGGAAAAAAAGAAAAATCAATTTTCTGTCGTCAGCGAGATAGTGCTTTCGTTTCCTGTCACTTACAACACGGCTTCTTTTGTTTCATACATTTGACTTCCATTCATCAAAGCATATGTCTTTTGTACCTTTTCATTTACATATCAAGTAACGTAATTTGCTTTATTCTACTTTGCTTCTTGTGCAACTTTTGGCTAATTTGCAAAGATGGGGACGAGTGATGATCCGATGAAATTGATGAATGAACACTCACAAACATCCATGCCCAGGCCAGGAGTCGAACCCGGGACCCCTGCATCGTAGCACGATGTGCTAACCATTATGCCACAGGGACCAGCTATTTTTTCTGGAGTGTGCCGAGTTGACTTGTCTGTTCTTTTTCACGTGAACCTTCACTGAATTGTCTCCAAATGTTAAATTACAGAGTAATGCTCCCCCAAACTCTCAACCAAGGAAGACGATCTAAGTCTGAAATTTCAGCATTCAGATTATTTATATGGTACCAAAATTGTAGTGTGATTGTTACTGAAACAAATGGTATGTGCCCCAGGTGTATACAAGTAAATTGTAGCTAATATAATAAAATTTCTGCCACGCTCTGATATAGCAGAAGTTGGCACACACAATAGAAGTAAAATGACCTTGCATACAAAAATATTAGAAAGCAAAGTAGCCTATTACAAACTACCAACATATAATTAACACAAAATTACAATATTTAAAAAGAGTGAAGCAGTCACTTACTGCTTTACTGGACCACAATGGCCCTTTTACAAGTATGCTAGACTTTTACATGACCTTTTCACTCGTGATTTACTTGAGTATTCCAGGGTTTTTCAGCATTTCTGTTAGTCGGAGCCATGTAGATACTTATTCCTTGTTTGATCCAATTTTATTTAGAGAAATTCAATTTGCAAGTGTAGCAAATGGTAGAAACTAGATACTTGTTAGTGAAAACGAAAGTTACATGTTGCTTTGTATTTTTATTTTCCAATCACTTTTTCTTGCTTCTTTAGGCTAATTGTGATAATGAGGATTAATTATGATAATTAGGTGAAACTGTTAAAGGGATACTGAATGCAGAAACACTCATGCCCAAGCCAGGACTTTAACCAGCCAACAAGACTGTGAGTCAACTATGTTAAATATAGTACCATTTTAAATAAATACGGAGAAACTAGTACTCACTTTATCCGTGAAACTGTTTTTTCTTCTTCGAAACAGTTTCGTGGATAAAGTGAGTACTAGTTTTTCCGTACTTATATATGTTGGAGATTTATCTATAAAAGTAACCACGTTTATTCTGTCTTTATATATTTTATATTGCATATAGCTTCAATTGTTTATTTGTGTATATCAATGCCTTAAGTAACCTGCACTCCCATTGGCTAATTCATTCTGAGCACGGTGTCTAGTTGCCGCCATCTTAGCGCGGTACTTACTTCCAGTCAGTGTGCGTAGAGAAGCCACTCGAAACACAGCCAGAAACCGTCGCGGACAATTTTGGATACTGTAAGCCTAACGTGGCTATGTTTCATTAGTGGCGTGTTGTTGTAACACCAGCTGCAACTTCGTGTAAACAGTTTTCCCTAGACAGCAGTGCATGGGAAGTGTAATCAAGTGTTATGTGCATATACCTTATAATACATAGTTATCAGTGTGTGTGCCTGTGTTTTCTTTACAACTCCCAAGAGGATGGCGGTGAACTTTGCCCTGTAGCGGCACAATCCATACCAGAGAGATGTAAGTGGTACCTACAATTTCACTTACATTTAGATCCTACCGGTTCGGATCATTATTCATTTCTGGTCCTTCACAGCCGGATAGGTTCTACACTCAGTTTTGGTCCGTTACGGTCCGGAACGCAATCACTAGCTTTCGAACCCGAAAATAACGTTATAATTTCCAAACAAACATACATAGGAAAATGAAATTCACAATAAACGTACCTTGTTTCATGCTGAATACATGATCGCCACAGCAGTTGCTGCAAGTGTCTTCCCTGGACGTCCAGACATGTTTGTACACGGCGTTCCATATTGTGAAAAGTCCGATGTAGAGTCTCCGGTGTGATCTCGTGAATTGTTGTTTTGCAACTCTTGCAGTGATCGTGGTTTGTTTCTGTAGACACAACCGTTAAGGAAACCCCATAAAAAGAAACGATCCCGATATCCAATATTTCTATACAATGAACACGCGTTCTGGTACGGTGTACCGATCCATATTCGCGATGCAGGGCCTCGCGCATCACACTAACCCACACGCACCACTTCCCCTGGTGCCATCTACCATCTTTGTTTTGACGCGTGCGTTTATGTTCAACCCTGCCTCCTGTTCAGCATGAAACAAGGTATGTGTATTGTGAATTTCATTTTCCTATGCATGTTTGTTCGGAAATTATAACGTTTTTTTTCGGGTTCGAAAGCTAGTGGGACACCCATTACTACCACGTTTCTCTTTTCCCAATTATGAATAGTACCATTTTCTTGTAAAGCAAAGTGCAACTTTTATTTCTTTCACGTTACAAAAATAGAAATTGAATTAATTAATTCAGACCACGTCCAAAAAGTGCAAGACCATACTTGAAGTGAATATCTTTCGAATTGCACTTCGACTGCAATGCCAAATAAAGTCAGTAGATAAAACTACAAATGGGTTGTTTGTTTATCTTGTGTTATACACACACTTGTTTTTCACCATAGAAATCACACAGGATTTTAAAAAGTTTAGATTTACACGTCTTCCACACCATAGAAGAACACACACAACCGGCAGACTTTCGACTTTCACAATTTCAAACAAGTGAATAATGAGCACACAAGGGAAGTATGCAAGCCTGCATCATTGAGTCCTGCTTGCTGCAGACTCGAATGCTCGCTTAATTGGTGCTCTCGAACTGCACTTGGTGACGTCACTTCCGACAAGACCGCTTTTTGGCCCTTTGCGACAGAGCCTCAGAAGCCAAATATTTGTGTAATTAATCTACATGAAATCAAGGATAGGTGGATCTGATACTCTGAAGATTATGATATCAGATATCAAATTTTGGATCCAAGATCCAGATACCGAATACTGGATCCAAGGTTCGGATACTGAATCCTGGATTTGAGGTTTGGATACACATGAGGTATAGATAACGAATTCTGAATCCAATGTTTGGTTACCTAATTCTCGATCTGAAATTGAGGTACAAATCCTATATCTAAGATCTGTATATCAAATCTAAGGTTTAGAATGCAGATAATTTTGGATTTGATATCAGAAGTCCTTTTCTACTTGAAACCATTCAATTGATGTAACATACCTGGCATTAACAATTCTCCATGGTCAAGTATTCGCCTTATGGCACTAAGTTTTGATCCATAAAATGCAACATGCCATTTGTCGGTGCAAATAGAATTTTCGGCCCTTGAAGGAAGTCGAATGGAAAATTTGCACCAGCCGAAGGGAAGAGAATACTCTTTGGGAGGATCACCTTTGTGGTAGTAAGCTTCATCCCCACGTATTTTGTAGCATGTTTCACAGTAACATATATTGTGATCTGAGTTGAAATATCCTTCTGTAAAAAAAATCAAGGAGGAAGATATAATTAGTAATTTTAAATGCACATAATATTAGTTGTGTATTCATATTACTCCCTCCAATAGGGTGGCTACTCTAGGACCATGGTAAAATTCAAGTATTATTCCTGGTTTTCTAGGCGAAAATTCCAAAAATTCAAGGGGATGTCTTCTCTATTTCAACCTTATGTACTACTACATATGTACTATTGCCAATTCAAGAAATATACTAATTTTAAATACATTTAAAAAAATCCATTAACTCCTTCCCTGCAGCAACGTTGAAGGGAAGTGCTTCCAAAAAGAAATCATCTCTATGTAGATTCTGCAAATTTGTTTCATCGTAAACAATGTAAAAAATAACTGTAAAACGACTTGTCGCATAATGAAGCTAAGGAAAGCAATCTATATATAGACTCTGCCACAAATTATAAAACAAAGGAAAACAATCATTACAATATATATATACACCGGTCAAAACAATTAGGGGAGCAAGCAAGAAATCCCAAAACCAAAGTTGGAAAGTCAAAAGTAGCAATGTATGTTGATGAAGTGAGTGTGTCCTCAACCAGTACAATTCATCTGTGATGAATCATCAGCATGAAGAGCTCGCTAGTGACACCATAAGGCACGTGGCAGAATTTTTGATATGACTAGCAATCACGAGGTCACTTGGGAACACCGGTTGTTTGGTGCTGGCAGAACGTAAGTGCAGGTGGGATTCAGTTGAGTAGTGTTGAATAGGAACGATGGCAGAACAACACGATTTAGGGGAATCTAGCGCATGGAGAGCCATTGGGAGGATGGAAGCAGGGCAAACACAACGTGAGGTGGCTGCAGCCCTTGGTGTGTCACGCAGTGTCATTTCCAGGTTGTGGACACTATTTCAACAGACATGTACAGTACGAAGGAGGCCTGGGCAAGGTCGCCCATGGTCAACAACAGTTAGGGAAGACCGGTATTTAGCATTGTCAGTTCGCAGGAATAGGCAGCAAACTGCAACTGACTTGCAACGCGGCCTTGTTTTGGCAACAGGACGAAGAGTCTCGGGCCAAACTGTACGAAATCGCCTGCGGGAAAGAGGTCTTTATGCAAGAAGACCAATGGTGTGTGTCCTTCTGAATGCCCAACACCGTAGGGCCGCAGACAGTGGGCTGTGGAACATCGTGAGTGGGGACATGGAGAGTGGAGTTCAGTTCTCTTCTCGGATGAGTCGCGTTTCAGTCTCCAGTCAGATAATCGACGCATTCTCATCTGGAAGGAACGTGGGACTCGCAATTATCCCGCACATGTGCGCGAAGTGTCTCAGTATGGTGGCGGTGGCTTAATGGTATGGGCAGGGATCAGTGTTGGTCGATGTACCTCCCTGCACATTATCCAGAACGGTACTTTGACAGCCTTACGGTACAGGGATGAGATCCTCAGGCCTCATGTTGTCCCAATGGCTGCAGATATCGGTGATCGTTTCATTTTTGTGGACGATAATGCCCGACCTAACCGAGCACGTCTGGTTGATGCCATGCTACGGGATGAGGGTATCGAACGAATGGTATGGCCAGCATCCTCCCCAGACTTGAATCCCATTGAACATGTGTGGGACACACTCGGAAGATGCATTGCTGCTCGGCCAGCGCCGCCTACAACTCTGCAACAGTTGGAAATGGCCCTTCTGGAGGAATGGGTGAATATCCCGCAGGCTGTCGTTGATAACCTTATTGGTTCCATGCAAAACAGATGTGCAGCTGTCATAGCAGTTCATGGCGACCACACGCCTTATTAGAGGTATGGATCTGTTGCGTATCTGTCTATTTCTGTTGTCTTATCACCGTGCTGTTCTCCTGATTTTGTGCAGTACCTTGCAGAAATCACCCCTAGAACTCTGTTGTGCTAATGACTCAATAGACATGTATTGTACTGGTTGAGGACACACTCACCTAATCAAAATACATTGCTACTTTTGACTTACCAACTTTGGTTTTGGGATTTCTTGCTTGCTCCCCTAATTTTTTTGACCAGTGTATATATATATTTTTTTTCAGGAACTGAAAAAGCATCAACAATGGATTGTTTGCCTAATAAAAGTATGAAAAAGTGGTGTCTATAAAAATGACTTGCCGCAATACAACAACTGTTAATTTTGAAATATTGTCTATATATAGATGCTCTGCAAAAAAAGACAAATTTTAGAGTGTCTATATGTAGATCCGCTTCAGATAATGGGTTAATTCACATAATCCAGTTTTCCCACAAAATATTAGTCTATCATTAATTGAGCAACTTGGAATTAAAACTTGATAACCCATAAAAGTATAGAAGTGACAAAAATGCAAGGAAAAGTTTGTCCATTGCATTGTGGCTTGTGTGTTACCTAGATCTTCCTGTGTGTTTTTGCCAATTAACAGCTATATAAAGAACTCTGTTCACTAATGTGCGAGTAACAGGAGGCTGTGAAGGAACTGAATCCAATGTTATCTCAAATTTGATGCGAGTGTTATCAATTTTACAACCGAGCTGCTCAATTTATACTGCAAAAGTTGCATTATGCATCCATTGATTAGAAGTTGGGTAATCCCCAGAGCCACTTTATGCATAAACATTATCACAATAATTCCCACCCGAGATCCCCCCCCCCTCTCCCCTTATGACAAACCTTCATAATTTCCCTTCTTTAAAATCACTAAATTATACTTTTCTGTGAACTCGTGTGTAAAATAGTACATGTGTTTTGCTTTGTACCACCTGCTATGTATGTTTTATAACTGTAATGTTGTCTTCCTGCACATGCGGCTGGTTTCCTGTCAGTTGTGAAATTGAGGCAATCATGGTGTATGAATTATAATGCTGAGGCAAAAATAACAAGCGACAGCCAGGTCTTACCTGCTGACTGCTGGTCTCACTCCAGTGGGAGATCATTCTACCAGTTATGGGGTGAAGTGAGGTCAGCACGATGAACCTCCAGTCGTTGTTGTAGGTTTCCATTACAGGCTTTATTCGTAGCCCCCATTTTTTCTCATGATGGTGGGCAACCACCGGTCCCATACACAGGTTAAAATGTCAGGAGAAAAGTTGTTACGCTTCCCCCAGGAGATTCAAACCTGTGTGTGTCCCGTAGCTGAAGCCCAAAGCATGATGCCTTAGCTAGAGGGACTCGGTGGCAAAAATCCTGCATATAAAAACTAAGTTTTCCATAGAAGCAAATCATGCTGTACATATGGTAACTCGTTGGTAAGATGTATGAAATGTGATGTAACCAAATGTACAAAAACGGTCTTCTTGATGAGAATCGGTTCTGTAATGGAATTCTAATTGCGCTGTATGAATGTTGTGAACCCTTGTTTTATGAGGCATTTATTAATATTATACCAGGTGGTCCAAAAGTCCCGGAACGGTCACATATCATGAAAAATAGAGTATATGGTCTATTGAAAGGTCTTGATGTGCAGATTCCGAATCTGCAATCCCTCTTACTCTAGCTCAATTGAAATTTTTTTGGGTTTTATGAAATTTTCAATCTTTTTTTTTTTTTTTTTTTTTGCTCCAGGGGGCGAGGGTGGGGAATCAAGTGTGATATCATTGAATAGCTTTCTTTCACTTATTAAACACGTATTTCTTTTCGTTTTCCGATTCGATGTGTATTTCTCACGGTATGTGACCGTTCCGGGACTTTTGCACCATACGATATATTCTTGAAGGAAAAAAAAACATGGAACTACTATTTTTGTTTAGGAAGGTACTAATAAAGTTGAGCACTGTGTGAAAGCCTGAAAGACAAAAAATTGTGTAAGGAATGGAAGGATAGTTGATGGCCACACAGGAAATCAAACCCATGTCTCTTGGATGACAATAAAACGATCCACCACCTTAACCATTGATTCTCTCAAATCTACGGTGACCAAATTATTAGACATAACAAAACAGGATATTTTTCATATTTTCCTGAAGAAAAAACGGGACAGACAATGTACACATTTTAATATAAAAGCTATTTCGTCATTAGGTTTGAAATTAACTAAATCTAATATAAACCACGCTGTAGTCTGATGTGGGTGACTGAATGTTACTATGCCATAGAGTTCATAGTAATAGTAGAGGAGGTGTATTATTGCAGTAATTCTATGTTGATCATTGTCACAAATAGCACATTTTGCTCTCATTTTACGCTAAAACAAATTGGAACAGACTCCAAAAAAAGGGACTGTCACATCTGTCACCTTACTCAAAGCACTTGTGTACACTATTAAATATTGAGTGTAGCGATGGGAAAATTTTGGATCAACCAGATTTTAAGAAAAATGAGTTTTCAGTGTACCGACATCTAATGGAAGTAATGATCTTACCTGGTAATCCTAACATAGATTTGAACCTCATGCATGCATTCTGGTATTCACAATTTTTGACTAGAGGAGCACCTGGACTTAGAATGGCATCTGAGGGTATTCGACTATTAGTCTTCTCTTTCTCGTCACTCTCCAAATCAGCCTTTTCCCTCGGAAATTCGGGTTCTATTTGAAGAACTTCATCTGAACCCACAATCGTAACCTGGAAATTTATTAAGGACAATTCATTATACAGTGGAACCAAGGATGTATTTAGGAGGGGGGGTTCAGGGGTTCTGGGCCCCCCACCAAAATATTTACTAACTACTAAAATGAAATGATGAAATAAAATAACTAAAATTAAATAATGAAAATTTACTTCGTTTAATCAAGGGTTATTTATATTCGCCGAACTTATTGGAAGGCAAGGATTATATTGAGAAAACACGATTTTGAATGACAGCATTGAAGAAAATTTATGCAAAATATATTACTAATTATAACATGCATAAAATATTATCAGGAACTTTATTTTTCGTCAACTGGATTTAACGTCCTTTTTTGATATTCAATTTTTCTATTTGACATTAATTTCCTTGCCAGGGTACTTGTTTCTTTTACAAATTTTGCAGACCCTAAATATACGAAAGCTAGATAATGAATACGAGTTGTTATATCACTATCCTTATACAGTCTTTTACCTATTCATGTAATAAAAATATTAGTTAATTTGAATATTTTAATTAATTTACTATAATTTAATTATTTTCATTTAACTAACTAACTAACTCTCTAGCCTTCTTAAACCCGAAGATTCATGGCTGCAGCAACACAGGCCTTACATCTGTCCCTATTCTGAGCAAGATCTATATACTCTTTTCCATTCCTACCGATTTCTTTTAGGTCCATCTCAACGTTGTCCCTCCATCTTCGTCTTGGCCTTCCTACAGGTCTCTTACCATCAGGTTTCCCAACAAGAATCCTGTAAACTCCTCTTTCCTCTCCCATTCGTGCCACATGGCCTGCTCACCTAAGTCGTCTTGATTGAATTATTCTAATAATATCTGGACATGAATATAAATTATGTAGTTCTAAATTATGTAACCTTCTCCACTCACCTGTCTCCTCATCCCTTTTAGGTCAAAATATTTTCCTAAGGATTATTTTATTAATTATTTTCATTTAAACTTTATTATTATTATTTTGAGATACTTGGTTCTGACCCACCCGAAATACATATACATGTATGTATTTTTCTGCATCATACATCCTATCCTCATGGTTCCATTAGAGCAAAAATAAAAATTATCTTGGAATTTACATTTTCTGCATTTTAAGTTTTTTCATCTTGGTCTCCTATAACCTTTATGTACACAGCAGACACACAGTAGTAAATAAATGACAACGTCTCGCAAACATCTTGTGAGATCAACTGGAGAGTTCACATCAGAAGGGAATCAAATATACCCTAAATAAACAGAAACTGGAAACGTGAAGCAACCCCATTGTTGCCAGGTCATACTTTGGAATATTGTGCATGTCAGATGGAAAGTTCCTTTTTGTAATATCTTGCATTTTTGAACTATTCAGAAATAACAAAGATTTCCAAATTGTCATGATTGAGATTATTTTTGGACTGTAACATGTGTGTTCTTTGACATCTCTTTCAAATTTATATTCTGGCAATAACACAAGTTATAATTAGTTAATGACTCAAAATTATGGACTTAAATGATCAAATAATTACAATAAATTAGCATTTTAAATGTAAAGCTATTTTTTTTTTTAAATATATATTATTTGGCACCCAATATCCCCATAGCTAGTCATGACACAAATTTTTATTAAGTACAAAAGTCAATATTTTTATGACAAAAAGACTGTTTTCATTATTGTATTGGGTTTTTATTTTCTACTACAAAAATTGAAATTAACACAGTTAAGATGAAATATGATAATATGATTATGTACAGTTAAGATACAATGTTAATGACATATGGCATGAAATGGAAACTTTTACGTAACTACATTTTATATGTGAATCTGTTTAGTGAAGGATCTTTTAGGGTATTTTTTTTTAAAAAACTTGAGTCTCTTATTTTGAAAAGCATCCAAAAACGTAACACTAACCTCTTCACATTGCCCATAAAGATCTACAACTGTATAGCACCGGGATGGAATTTCTTTTGCTGCGACTCCCTGATCCACACCATTAATATATAAATGCAACTGACTATCATTATCAACAAGAATGCCTACTAAATGTCTTGCCTGCAGACTATCAAGATTAGGACCATATCGCCCTTTCACCTGAAAAGAAATTACCACTTCTTCTTAATTGCGTAATGGAAAAATCATTGCACACACAAAGAAAGACAGAGAAAAAGGTATACGAGGGTCAATATTTATATTTTGAGCCTTGGCAACACTGATTGAAGTTAGGCGCGATTTGACGTTTGCACGGAATCGTCTGACATTATTGACCATAACGTACTTCAAATGTTTTGTCAATAGCTTCATTTGTGTTGTTTATGTTGCCTTGGAGATTGCGTGACAATAATAAAATGGAATTAACTCATGAACATTTTCGTGCGATTTTTTTTACGATTTTCGACGTGGATTATCAAGACAAGAGTGCATCGATCAACTTACTTCCACATTTGGCGATGAAGCCCCATCCTTTGCCACTGTGAAACGCTGGTATAACGAATTTAATCGTGGCCGCCATTCGCTCACAGACGAGATTCGCGAAGGTCGTCCAAAATCAGTTGTTGTTCAAGAAAACATTGATGCTGTGCAAAACCTAATACTGCAAGATCGTCATGTGACATACTGTGAGATTGAGGCAACCATAGGCATTAGTTCCACCAGCATATATAAAATATTACGTGATCATTTAGCTGTGAGAAAGGTATGTTCTCGTTGGATCCCACACAATTTGACAAAAACTCAAAAAGACGCTCGCGTCAATTGGTGCAAACAAATGCTCAATAAATACAATCGTGGTTCTTCAAAAGACGTATATAAGATTGTAACAGGTGACGAAACATGGATATATGCATATGAGCCGGAACGTAAACAGCAGTCGACTGTATGGGTGTTTCAAAATGAACCCAATCCAACAAAAGTTGTTTGCACTCGAAGCACATCGAAACAAATGGTCACTTGTTTTTTCGGGAAAACTGGTCATGTGGCAACTGTGCCTTTAGAGGAACGTAGAACGGTCAACTCTGAATGGTACACAACAATTTGTTTGCCAGAGGTCTTCGGTCAAATACGGAAAACAAACAAATGCCGTCGGATCATTATTCATCAAGACAATGCCAGCTGTCACACATCTCATCTAACAACCGACTTTATGAACAGTCAAAAAATCGAATTGATGGGTCATCCGCCGTACAGTCCTGATTTGGCACCCAATGACTTCTTCTTGTTCCCGAACGTCAAGAATAAATTGCGTGGACAACGATTTTCGTCGGCGGAAGACGCTGTTGATGCGTTCAAAAACCATATTATGGAGGTGTCTCAAGAAGATTGGAAAAACTGCTTTGACAAATGGTTCGAACGAATGCAAAAGTGTATTGAACATAAAGGAAAATACCTCAAAAAACAATAAAGCAGTTTTCAATTCCAAATTCCTGTTTTTTCATTGTTAGGCTCAAAATATAAATAGTGACCCTCGTATCGATAGTGAAGAAATATCAAAATTTTGGTACAAAAGGTGACCACATAGTGGGATCAAAAGCAGTATAAAAAATCCCAAATTTGATTTAAAAATTGTACTTATTCTACAAAATTTAAAAAAATCCATTCTAATAGTACATTCTTAACCTTCACCTATGTGAAATGCAAGTAAGTGAAAACCGCAAGAATATCTGGCTCCATGGCATTTGACAGTATAAGTCTTTTTTGTTTGTATGGCAATAACAAGAACTAAGCTCGATGACAGCCAGGTGCCAATGGTACTGTACTCACAGTCCACATAAAGATCAATTGGTTTTTGCACAGCTCACTACAACGACTGTTTAAGGGGAGGAGATACAGTTATGCACCAATTGTACATTTATTTCAATATCGCCCAAATGGGCACTGCTACTAAAAAAACCCTGGGTGTATCCAAGAGTATGAATCTCTCTCCATGTTGCAAGTGGAAGCGTTTCTTTTATGTTGATTATTAAGCTGGACACGATGTTTGAAAAATATGATGAATAAGAATTTTTGGAATCCCATGTATTTCTTATAGGGAATCAACTTCAACATCAAGTTCCGGCTAATCAAATGGAAGTTTCGACTTTTCCGCTGGTGAAATGCATCTTCAAACTGCCCTCTTCCCGTTGACATCTTTTTCTATTCCATCGAAAGTTTCATATTCCCAAGAGAACGAATCAAATCATACTCCCATATGATCAATGCTTTTCTTCTTGCCTCCTGGAGGTGTTGCCACACCTGATGTGCATAAAATAACTAAAACCGTAAATGGAGTTAAAACTGACTTTCCTGGAGCTAGATTTATGAAGGCTGGATAAAGTGCCTCCTAGGGTAATGTTAGTTTTCAAAGGGGTGGAGGCACTGATATTATCGTTAACTCTAAATTGATGACAATTTATTCTAAGTTTTCAACATCTAGATCCGGCAGCATCACCCATCTGAATAATCCACCGATGGTCGTATGAAATCGAAAATAAAGAAGTAGCTGGGGAGATAAGAGCGAGTGGGGCGACGCAGCCAATATAACAATATCACATCATGTGCAAAATGTATAATTATGACAAAAGTTGGTCTATGTGGACCGGAACAAGTGATGGCATCATAGTGGGGCACGGTGGTGGGCATCCCAGTTCACAGCCGAACAAGTGCACGAAAGAGCCAGATCTGGCTCCAAGAGAGCTAAGTTGGCACACTGCCATGGACGGAAGAGCTTGGGAAGAGTCCCGTGAAGGCTGTATCGCATGCCCTTAAGTACTTAGTCTAATTTAAATTAGCATAACATATACTGCACAAAATTTCAGTTCTCTAAAATTTAACTATTTAATTGCATTCACATTAGTGTAAGATACTATCATATTGAATTTCAGTCCTTTATCTTTGAAAACTAAAAAAGTTCAATATGGCAACCATAGAATGATATGTCTAATGTTGCAATCACATTTCATAAGATGCTAAATTGGTTGACACTATACACATTGCTGTCATGATAAATTTAGTGAAGATATACATTGTCAGACAATGAGATATACAGGGTGGGTAAGAAGTAACTAGTCACTGGAAATTTGCAGTAGTTTGTAATATTTAAGCAATCTCAATGAAACTTTCTGTACCTAGTCATATCATAAATTCTGTTACAAAGTTAATAATGAACTACAGGCACAGTGAGCAAGCTAATGCATTAATATTTGGATGTTACAAAGGTACAGGTCTTGCCAACACAGAGTACCAATCACTGTTCAAAATGGCCTTCACACAGGTCTGTAGTCTCTGAGGCCAGTCATCGATCACAGCACGCACGGTCTCGAGGGGAAAGTCCGCCGCTGCCTTCACAAGAGAACGCTTGAGACTCGCAAGGTGTGGATGCCTCTTCCTACAGACCAGGCCCTCCAAAACGGACCAAAACCTGTAGTCCAATGGGCTGATGTTGGGGCTGCTGGAGGGCCAATCAGCCGGAGCAATGAAATCAGGCACATTCCTCTGAAGCCACTCCTGTGTGGTCTTTGCCTTGTGGTCCAGTGCTGAGTTCTGCTGGAAGCTCCACGGTACATTGTTGAACATGGTGCGGGTCAACAATTTCACAAGTGGCTCCAACACTGTCGCTTCATACACTTTTGCAGATGTTTTCACACAATGTTCACAGAAGTGGAGGTCAGTTGTGCCAACGTACGAACACCCCCACTAAACCATCACTGAGGCGGGATGATGTCCTCTGAGGATCCGTAGCGTGTTTTCACGAGCTTCCTGGAATGTCGAGGCATAAACACGGTCGTTTTGATGATTGTAAGACTCTTCAATCATGAAGATTTTTTCATCCGTGAAAAGGATCCTCCTGTGGCCACCATTTGCGTAACGCTGAAGGAGTCCTCTGGACCTTAAGCTGTGGAGTGAAGAAGTGGCCAGTACTTCGGAACACATGCGATATTTTTGAAATGTTCAGCTCTCGAGTCATCACTGCTTGTTTCCTGACAGGATTGTGTCGAATCCGCGCCGCCACTGCTTTCACGAGCTTCTGGCTCCTCACGCTGCCAGGTCTACCTTTCCTGGGTTGCTCCTCAATTGTCCCTGTGTAACAGTATCTGTTGATGGTCCGATGCACAAACATCCTGCTGATAATCAGCTTTTTCAGGGTGTTGAAAATGTCCGATGGTGATTTGCCAACTTTGTGCAGTGTAATTACTGCCACACGGTTCTCGTATACACCCCACTCCATTCAACTTAGAGTGAAATTCACCTTTCCGCTACCACAGCCAAACACACAATGATACTGGTTGTTGTTTGATCCAATATTCCGGGTTTACCTTGCCAACCAGTGTTGCCATATACATTACATATACATTATGGAATAGGATTACATATGTGCATACGAATTTTACAATATGATAGCCGATAAGAGTCGTAGGTCCATATTTTCTGCATGACACCATGATTGGCGAATGCTACATGACAATGTTGCAAGGGCATGTTTGGCCCATTATATCTTGCTGGGAAACATTGGTGATCTGTTTTCATGCAAGAAGGCATGCCACAACACTTTGTACTTGCTGTATGGGCCTCTTTGAACCACAATATTCTGAGATGACGGCAAGGACCTCACACCCTGTGACTTTTTCCTGTGGGACTGGGTAAAGGAGGAAGTGTACAATACAAAATCCTGCACTGTGGAACAATTGGAGGAATTTGGGGGATGCTGACAGTGATTCTAAGTTGGCACATATGTAATCCTATTCCATAATGTATGTACAGAAAATTTCATTGAGATTGCTTAAATATTACAAAAACTAAAGTAAATTTTCAATGCCTAGTTATTTCTCCCACACCCTGTATACTGTAGACATGCTGTAGCAGTGGTGCATATTGTGTCTACCAATGTAAGTTGGTAGCCTAACTCATCTTAGGTGTGCATGTGCAGGGATCTGTCTCCCATGCTGAGGCAGCTGCAACCATGAATTGCAGGAGAGACGGTGGGTACTGCGATGCCCCATTGAGGATCCCCAGAGCGGCGCAGCATAATCAAGTGGGTCAGACAATGGCGATCCAATAACTGTGTGCAGAATCAGAATGAAACCCGTTTCGATGAATGCCCACACTGCTGCAATTCGTGTCTGAACCGGCAGACAGTTTGCTGGCCTTGTAACGGGTTAAGCAAGGGCAATTCCAGTGCACGCGTGCCTGCATTCAAACAAGGTAGATACTAATTGAAGATTAGGCACACACAGGAGATGTACTACATAGAAATTTTCCAGTGAAAAATGCAGGTTCGACCAGAACTCGAACCTGGGTCTCTGCCAAGTAGAAAGTAGATACTATATGCACCACCCTATACAGTGTGTTACAGAAATAGGTGGCATAACTTCAGGAGCATGTTCCTTAAATGTTAGCAATGAAAAAAGTTTATATAAACATAGGTCTGGAAATGTTTGGTTTCCGAGTTATAGGCTGTCATAACATGTGCTCACTGGAATTTGTCTATCTTCCACAGGTAGTTTCCTGTAACACAACCAGCTATTTGATGAGTGGTACATGCTGATTGGGCCTTGTTGAGACCATGTACACCAATCAGGAACGAGCAGATATGCACTTCATGTATGGTTTGGCAGATGGCAATGCTGTAGAGGCCCGTCCTTTGTACCACGAAAGGTACCTACACCGAAGATGCCCAGGAAAGTTAGGAGTTGTAGCACATTGCCGCAAAAACCATTGGCAGAACACAACACGTGCAGGGTAATCTGCTGGTGATAATGCCTGTACACGTTGCAGATGGTAGGGATACAACTGTTGTTCTCACAATATTCTCCAGATAGTGAAATGAGGAATATCCACTTGCATTGCTAACCTTCGTGTGCGGATTTCAGGAGTTGCAGTCACAATATCCAGAATCTCCTCTTCTTGCACAGGAGTCGTAGATCAAGGTTGTCCTCTTTCAACACGAGGTTCAAAATTGCCAAATTCACACAGGCAGCGATGGATACTCACAAATGTTTTTCTATCTGGGCATCTTCGGTGTGGTCGTACCTTTCGTGGTACAAACGACAGGCCTCTACAGCATTGCCATCTGCCAAACCATTCATGAAGTGCATATCTGCTTGTTCCTGATTGGTGTACATGGTCTCAACAAGAGCCACTCAGCACGTACCACTCATCAAATAGCTGGTTGTGTTACAATAAACCACCTGTGGAAGATAGACAAATTCCAGTGAGCATATGTTATGACAGCCTATAACTCGGAAACCAAACATTTCCGGAACTATGTTCATATAAGATTTTTTCATTGTTTACATGTAAGGAACACACTCCTGAAGTTATGCCACCTATTTCTGGGACACCCTGTATATGGAGACAAATACAATATATATCATTGAGACTATATACAGGGTGATTTTTTTGCTAAAAGGCCCTGGAAAATGCAAGTATCCCAAATGCAACATATTAGCTTCAATTATGATAAACATGTCCACATTACAAAAGGCATTGAAAATGTCCTACACTGTCATTCAAGCAGTCATACTCGATGCTGCATATTTGCAATGACAAATATGTGTAACCCATTCCTCTGCATTAATCTCACACAACAAGCAAAAACTGAAAACAAACTTGTGCGGCAGTAACTGTGCCCTACACCCTGTATCCACAGAAGCCAATGTTTAGTATTGAGTGACAACTTCAAGTGAAAGGAGGAGCATAAATGTCAATAATGTGGCAGGTCATTATCATGCTACTCTTTGTTGCGGCAACACATTGTTACTCACTGACGGCTGAATTTATTTCCTTCCTTTCTGAAAGTATAAGGTTCTATTTACTGCACGTTCATTATTTGTAGAGGTATTCACATTTATTAGGGTCTAGTAGCAAATGAATCACCCTGTACATATCACCAAGATTACATATATTTCATGGAAATGATATATCAGAGATATCACAATATGAAAAATACAATATTGTATCATATCATAAATGGCAATACAGTAAAACCTTGTTAATCTGGATTAATGGGGGGATAAGTTGACCGGTTTAACGAAAGTCCGGATTAACTGAAATAAACTAGAAGAACAGTAGAAAGTGCATTACAACTCAGTTTATAGCAACAAAACATGTTTATTATGGTGTATTTAAAGGGCATAGGCCAAAATACACTATACAGTACAGTACAAAGTCTGCGGGAAACAGAATTTCATCAGTGGTTGACTGCCTTTTCTTTGGGAAGTTCTCTTGTTCACCTCTAGCCCATTTAAAACCTTGCATTCTGCTTTTTCTCTGGCCTTTTGCCTGTCCGGATTAAGCGAAGTCCGGCTTATCGTGGTCAGAATTAACGAGGTTTTACTGTATCTTGCTGATATCTAATTTCAGATATTGACCATCCCTGCCAAGCTGAAATTGTACAAGGTATTTCTCTTTTACAATTTTAAAAACAAAATATTCTAATTTAGATTTCCGTGACACTTACAAGTGTTCTTTGTAATCATAAATGCTTATGCCCTTAATGACTACCCTTAATTCGTTATTTATTTAGTTGTCTTGCCACATTTGGTGACTGAAATGACTTCACACAGTTGATGCAAAGAAGAGCATGCCTAATTATAAACAATACACTGATTTTAAGATTATAACAGTTTTCATGTACTTTACCTTCACCCCATTCTGAAAGACACAGTCACTGCATATGATCCACGAATTCTTCTTAAATCCCAATGCAGTTAGAGGAAAATGCATTTTGTCGGGGGACTGACATGTTACACCACAAAGTAGAGATGACGTCCATCGGGAATTTAATTTGTCTATTCGTACCTGTAACCAAATGAACAGTACATTTTTCAATTCAAACTATGGCCAATGTTATCTATTGCAACCAACTTATTTAAAACTGCCAACCATTACCTTAATGTACAAAAAAAAATGGCCACGTATGAAAATGCACGACAAAGAATGACTAAGTGAAAGAAAAACATGAATAAATTTAATTTTATTCAAGCAAACATTAAATTTTGAGGCATGGTGATATCATTATTTAAGTCCTATCTATGTACAAAGGTTACATGAAATAATTATCTCATTTTTTTCTTACACATGAAAAATCTTCACTGGTACTCTTCTGATGAAAATATGTATGTGTAAGATAAACATATTATTTTATAATCTTTGACTTAACATTCTCATGAAGATTTTCACAAACTGAAATATCACATGAAAGTATGAACAGGTGATAAACATTTTTCAATCCCAGGAAATATACATTGTGTACAAGGAACTTTCACACCTTCACACTGCAGCGACATCACATGCTATGTAAGCCTACATTTGATTAGTTGGGTCTTCATGTGACACATGATACTCGTTGCTTTGGTCCGAAATCTTCCTAAGAAGTGAAAATTGTCTTAAAATGTGTCTGCCTTTAGTAAATATATTATGTAATTTGTATTTCTTTTCTCATAAAAAATTTAAAAGATTACAGTAACATGTCATGCTCTGAACGTTAGTGACAACTGTCTTTATGAACATGTAATTTTAATTAGATGTTATCTATTGCCTAAGGTTTCTTCTAATGTTCCGAAAGAGTACCTCTTCTCTCATTGATTGATTGATTGATTTGGTGTTTTAAGTCCACTTTATGCACAGTAAGGCTAATTGGGACTGGACCTACAGTTTAAAGTAGGATCTGAACCACTTGTTCCTCTACCGGGTATCAAGGTGACGACGCAACCACTGCACCATCTGGGAGGCCAACCTCTTCTCTCATCTTCTGGTGAACGATTTCATTTACAACAACCTGTTCTTTTACTACAAATCTGGTGTGCTAACCAACTACAATATAGTGCCCACCCCCAATAATAGGAATTACAATCCATTAATGAAAATAAACAACCTACCTGGAAAAGTTGTCCCCGGGGAAGAGGTCGAGCAGATACAATCACACCTTGGTTATAACTTGCAATTCGCCTTGCTGACTGATTCTCATTGGATAACTGAATATTACGGCCATGGTTCTCGTGGAATTCCAATGTGCACGTTCCTTCTTTGCTAGGCGTTTTGGCATCCAGAACTTCCAAAGAATCTTGCAATCGACTAGAATGGAGGGACTCTTGACTAGGAGAGCAGTGGGGCTTACTGGTGCTTATAATGGCTACCGTCTCTGTACTACCATACAGGTCTACAACTGGAAACACACGCTGAAAATAATGGAGTCAGTTGAGATATGGATTATACAGCACACAATGGCATATACATGGTGTCCAAAATGTCATGCGACCGAGACTTTGAACATACATAAAGATAGGTAGGTTAGTTACTTGTACGGTAAATTTTAAATCTTTTGTTTCATTTGGACATTGAATTCCATTGAATTCACCCTATAAATAGTCTGTACTTACGCAGACCATCGATACAGATTGAAAAGTTTTGCAAACAATTCTACAGCTGCATTTTATTCATGTTTGTTTTTACTTCACATACAAAAATATTTTTACAGCTTAGAAACTTTTCCAGTTTACTGAATGTTCATGCGTTTAATGTTAAAAAAAAATATCCAGATAGACAAAGTTAACATCCAGTATAAGTGAAATATCTCTATCGCTTTATGTGTAAAAGTTATGCATGTTCAAAGTTTCGGTTGTGTGACTTTTTTGGACACCCTGTATTTTAGCAGCTCTGATTATAATAGAGTACAAAGAGTTATTCAAGGTGCTTAAGAATGTTTGCTGAATGACATTTATTTCTCACTTGCATCTTTCTTTCTTTTCTGTTGTGCAATAAAAAGGTGTTTGTAATTCTGATTATAAATGTTTCAGTCAGTCAATCTCATAACAATTAATATTACAATAAAGGAATAGTAATATACGAGGTGCATTTAAAAAAAAGGGCCAATATTTTATAGCAAACAAGAATGTAAGTGTAGCAACACTGTATTAGTGGTTACAAACATGTACAGATCCACTTCCTCTTTAAACATAGTCACCATTATTTTCCCAGCGCTTTCTGTACCATGGAACAAGTTTTTTTATACCCTCTGTATAGAAACTCACCATCAGGAGTTCAGCCAAGTCAACACCTCAGTTTCTTCAAATCGTGTAGATGAAAGCCACTTTTTTAGTGGCAGGAAATGGTGCAAGATCCAGACTGTATGTGGGGTGATCAAAATATTCCCATATGAACTTCTGAATCGTCTGAACAGTGAGGGCAGCAGTGTGTGGTCTGGCGTTGTCATGGAGAAGCACAATTCCTAAATGCACCACTCCCAGTCGTCGGTTTTGTATGGCACATCTGAGTTTGTATAGAGTTTCACAGTACGCTTGCGGTGTGATTGTTTTCCCTGGTTCCGCAAATCCACCAGAAACACACCCCATTTCTCCCAGAACACAGATTTGGACTCGACATTGAAATAAGAAATCCAAGTTTCGTCACCTGTGGGTAAAAAAAATCACCACCCTCTCAGTTGTAGCGATCCAAAAATGCACGCGCCGATGTGTGTCAGTTCGTTTTGTGAATGTCTTGCCAACATTTTGGGGACACATCTGGCACACAATTTCCGATATCCTAATGTGTCTGTTACAATGTGGAACTATGTTCATTGTGAAACCTCTACAAATTTGATGCTGAGAGAGCTAATGGTGAAGCGACGATTTTCTTGAACTTTTGCATTCACATGCTGCAGGATTTTGATCTTTGGAGTGAAGAAATCAAATCATAGCAACGGACATTGCACCTGGTGAGATTGTGTATGTACCCAGCCATTTTAACATGCTCCAACACACACGATAACGAACAGCTGACTAGTGAAACTATGGTTGCTGAATCGCCAATGGACTAAGCGGTGTTACTTCGATCACTGTTGCCAGTCTGTTATTATAAAAATTCGGCCTTTTTTTTTTAAAATGCACATCATAAATCAGATTTTAAGTAGAACAAGACTCCTTGAAGTTTCATGAAGTTATATTAGAACTGAGCCAATACTGATACCAGTATCAGCAGTTGGGCATTAGGCTGTTTTTGACCAACTCTTCTCTGTTGTAACTCTGTTATTCACGGAATATCAAACTCAAAATTTTATTTACAGGCAACTCTCATTGAGTACTCTGTAAATATCAAAATTTTTAGTAGGTCCCCCAATCTGGGGCTCAAATTTTGAAAAAAAAAAAAAAATGGAAAACAAATATTTTTAAAGAGCTTAGCTGAGTTACTAAACTTATTGCAATTCTCTGTAAAGGCCAAAAATGACTGAAACCATAAAATAAAAAAGGCTGCCATTTTAAAACGAAGTCACATAAAAAAGAAATAATGCCTGTTTTGAACTACTCTTGCATAGGGTTTCAACAAAAAAAATAATATATTTTAAAAATGGTCGAGGAACCAGTGATTGGTTAGTATGGACGGATCCCTCTTTTGTTTTCTACCTCCCAGCTGATGGAAAGAAAGTAGTAACAATTTCAGGTGAAACTTACTTTTGGCAAGTTGGTTATGGCCACTCCCAAGTCTTCCCCATTTACGAAGACTCGTAAGGAACTATCCAAGCAACGCTTCAAGCTTATCCTGTCGCCCGCAGCTAGCCAATCAAGGCTCGGACAAAAATTGACTTTCAATGTGACATTGTTGCGCTTCACTTGAGATCCTGAAAAGACACGCCTTGATAAGAAAAAGACAAAATTGTTATGGGATTTTTCTTTATGAACCAATGTGAAATTTTCTTTGTTACAAAAGACAAAAAAGCAAACTGAATATTATCCTTTAGTACGCCGCGCCGTCTGACGAAAGTAAGCCCAGTGTCGCCGAGGCTTTGAGCGTGAAATTTGAATTCGTATACATAATGGAGAAAAATCGTAATAACTCTGGCACTATGGGACCAATCTACTTTGGATAACTTTTGTTTTGCAGGTAATACATCGGTGCATGCAACCATGTAAAATTTGGATGCCCCAACCGCGGGAAGGGGGGGGGGGGGGGTTTATGGGCGGTGGCTGCAAGCCCCGAATTTCAATGAAAAAAGCATGAAAATGTGGAGTTTGCCCCCTCTTCTCCAGCTACTTTGGGGAGAAACCCGGAAATTTTGATTTTTTTTTAAAAGAATGGACCTTCCACAACAGAATAAAACTTGATTCATGTTCGTGGGTGCAATATAATTTGAATAATAAGGCAAAAGGTAAAACTCTAGCAAATTTTAGCCAATTTGCATTAGGAAACGATTGTGTGTTAGGAAAATCGATGAGCTGTTATATGATACGAAATGTTTATGGTGATGCCTTTCCTAACAGAGGGGAAAAAAGAGCCTTTGCAATCGTTTGTTTTGTCTCTACTTGTGGATAGACTCACGCTTCTGGCGCCTCTGGCTATCGTCAAGCTTCATTGCATTTCTAACATAGAGGCGACAGAAAGCTGACACCGGCAAACCTCTTCCAATACACCCTTTCCTTGACCCCCCCCACTACTTTCGGCTGGATCACCAGGTCTAAACACAAAGAAGAATGTGTGCCTTATCAGTACTAAATCACAGCGTTGGAAGCTTGAAGGAAACCAGCATTGTAAATACCAAGCATTCATTGTGTCTGTCAAGAGCCAACACGTGTTTGGGCAAACACGTGACATATTCCGAGAAAGGGGGGGGGGGATTTGGAATTTTCATAAACACATGTTCCCGAACCGAACTGTCAGTGTTTCAACCTCAATATGCAAATATAAGTGTGGCAAACCCTCGATAATTGTATCTAAAGCTGTTTGTTGCACATATGCAACCGCGGCTGACAGGGACATACTTTTTTTGTTGCACATATGCAACGGCGGGGGACTAAAGGTTATACTTAAAATTTGGTTTTATATTTTTTTCATTCTGTGCCACTTTTCCGCTACTTTTGACTACTTCGGATGATCAGAATGAATGGTAAGATGAGTATAATGATGACACACTCACCAGGAACAGTCATGTCTAGGGTGGGACTCGAACCTGGAACCACTGGGTCAAAATTGTCAGTTGACCACTGAGGTGCTTGCCTATGTTTGGATTTTATTACATTTATTAAGATATTATCACAAAATAACGCCAGGTACTGCAATACCATTCTAACTTCTCTTTACGTTACATCTACAAAAAAATGGATGTATGTGTGTATATGTTTGTTCTGGCATAACTCTCGAACGCCTAGAGCGATTTCAACCAAACTTGGTACACGTATGACTTGCAATCTGGAAAGAAATACTAGGGGTGCAGGTGGGAGGGGGGTGACATGTAAAAATAATCGAAAACGACCGATATTAGTGTGGAATAAATAGTTTTCGGGATTGCTAAGATGAATAGTGACACTCCCCATGATGTTCAACTCCAAGTTCATCACCTATTGGGATGGGGGGTGAGAGGGGGTGAAAAATAAAATGTCAAAAATGACATAGATTAGTGTCGAATCCATAGTTTTCGGAATTTCTACGCTAATTGGTGACATTCACGAAGACCAAACTTGGTATATATATGACTTACAATCTGGAAAGAAATACTGTGCAGGTAAGACACTTCTAGGGGTGGGGGTGGGAAGGGTGACCTGTAAAAATAATTGAAAACTACCGATATTAGTGTGGAATCCATAGTTGTCGAGGTCGCTAAGATGAATAGTGACACTCCCAATGCCGTTAAATCCAAGACACCCCTAGGGGTGGGGGGTGGGAAGGGGTGACATGTAAAATGACTGATATTAGTGGGGAATCCATAGTTGTCAGGGTCGCTAAGATGAATAGTGACACTCTCTATGCCATTCAAATAGAAAGCACCCCTGGCACCCCTAGGGGTGGGGGTGGGAAGGGGGTGACATGCAAAAGGACCGATATTAGTGTGAAATCCATAGTTTTTGGGGCCGCTAAGATGAATAGTCATACTCCCTATGCCATTCAACTCCAAGACACCCCTGGCACCCCTAGGGGTGGGGGTGGGAAGGAGGTGACATGTAAAAGGACAGATATTAGTGTGGAATCAATAGCAGGGCCGCTGAGATGAATAGTGACACTCCCAATGCCGTTCAACTCCAAGTTCATTTTACACTATAGTTAGAATTCATTATATTCCTGTCTAATAGAAAATTGGGAAAAATAAATACCCGGGCAATGCTGGGCAATCAGCTAGTTACCTATAAAAAACATGTCGTTTTTGCCAACAAAAATATTACTATTATTATATTATGCTACTATTACTACTACTACTCAAAGTGTAGGCATATGTGATATTTTTAAAGTAATGAAACAGCTAAGACACAAATCACGCCAATATTGTGTCAACTGATCATTTGAATATCATGACAAGGCATGGCACATAACAGATAAATGTACTATTGTTACAAATGCAAAAGAGGACAATCTTACTTGTAAAGCTGTTGGAATAATAATACAAATAATGATGATGATAATCATACCTCCTATCCACCACGTGTCGGCTGTTATTCCAGTTATGCACGGAGGAAGATTAGCCGAAGGAAAGGTGTCTGATATTGGAAGAGTAGTGACACCTATATGAAGAGATCCTGACCACTGATTGGCAACTTCTTTCAATCGTATCTATAACATACAGAATATATTTTTTAAATGAGTATAGATTCTTCTTTTCAAAATCTACTCTATTTCTATAGACTTTTCTACTTTTCCAGCTGTTTTCAAATAACTTTCCACGCCATTTTATTAAGCTTTAACACATTAAAATATAAATGTAAAGTATTATATTATGACACACACGTCATTGGCCCAAATGTGATGTATGTTATGTTGGTCAGAGGGCCAGTTACTGATGTATATTTGTCATGCGATTCAGGTCCCTTGAGATGTTATGCTCTTCCAGGGGACTGACAATAATGTCTATTTTTCTGTCAAAATTACACATGGAAAAACGAATCGGTAATATTCGTACCGTAAATTCAACAATGCTGTGTACATTTAGCATTTCTAAAGGCATTTATCTCTATCTGTTCAGGCTAAGCTTTATACAGATTGTTTCATTAAAAGGTTGACAAAGCGGGGTGGGGGGGGGATTGACTTGTCCCGTGGAAGAGTACAGGGAAATATTGCATCAGTTTCCACTAATAACTTGGTGTTTATACCTGTGCGCTCATACAGACGCATGCTATGTAGTTAAGATATGTAATTCAAGTTCATTGTAGTGATTGGGAACAGAGAGTGTCGTGGACGTGTGGAGTGTCAGGGAAAAACGGTCTGTAGTAATGGTGGCCTTAGGAAAAGGTTGAGTTTTCGGGGCTTGGGAGAAAAATTGGGAGTTTAAACCATGATGGAAGTCAGGTGCGGTTGAGGTTATTATTGCAACATATAACAGACAGTTTGCAGTGAGATCGTGCATAGTTGCATCTCATTTTAAGCGTGTGAATACAGGTTCACGAGATGAAAGTACGTCGTAGCAGGTGACAGTCAAGTAACTGCTACAGGCTGTTAGTTAAGGATCACACCAGCTCTTCTCGTCCAGTGTGCCTCAGTAGCGTATGAGTCTCAATCTTTTAGCACAGTTCACCAGTGACAAGGCTGGCCACACCATTATGTCATACAAAAACCCCAGCATCGAACCTCAACCTACCAACATCTCCCAAGTTTCCAAGAGATTCTACCCAGCCAGTTTTTGCACAATTAGAGCTCTATGTCCCTTCAAACTGCATAAAACTCACGTTACCGGATGGTAGTTGCGCGAAAACTGGATGGGTAGGATGTCTTGGAAACTTGTACACAGTATTGTGAAATTTACGGTACAAATTTTACTGATTTGTTTTTCCATGTGTAATTTTGACAGGAAAATAAGACATTATTGTCAGTCCGCGGAAGAGCATAATATCTCAAGGGATCTGGATCGCATGGTAAATATGCACCAGTAACTAGCCCTCTGAATAACATAACATACATCACGCTTGGGCCAATGACAGGTGGGTCATAATATTTTGCACAGTATTCAAATGAAGTTTATTATTCCTAATTCTGGCCAGCACAAGTATACCAAATTAATGCTTAAAACATGAAAAAAGTGCATATTCATGACATGTACAACAATACGAAGTCAACTTTTCGCTCTATCATAACTTAGATATTTCTCAGCATAACTTATATCGCTATGGGAACTAAATTTGTAGTACACACAAGACAAACTGAAATAAGAAAAGGCTTACTTCAAAGAACTCATCTGGTTCTAAAGGGATGGCTCCAAAAACAAGTCCATGGTTGAAATTCCTCACGCGAGATGCTGTTGTGTTGTTATTTCGTAGAATTATATTTTTACCACAACATGGACTAAACCTGTAAGAAGGTTACATTAAATTAAGAAGCAGGTTACATTCAGGATACAACATGACATTCTGATCTTAAAAAGTTACTTTGAATATTAACAGAATATAAACAGGATTCAGAAAAGAGTTCTTAAAATTATGGTAAATTAAATTATCAACAGGCGTTATAAAAAGGACCAGAAGTGTATAACAACAGTGAAAAACATTTCATTCTTCTTTTCCTTGATACACAAAAGCAACCAAAACTTAGCCGATACCACATTGAACCAATACCCGGACCGATTCCGATACTATTACCAATTCCCACCGATATCGATACCAATGCTTGAAAATTGTAATTAAAATTTGTTCAAAAATATTTATTGATATTAGTGGGTGAATATTCCACTCCAAATACAAACAACAATTTGTCCAGAAGTGTCCGTGACTGTACATACAAGTGACATCTAGTGAACCGATCTGAAAACAAGACTTAACCCCCGTGGCGGAGTGGTTACCACATCTGCTACGACTCCAGGGGTCCCGTATTCGAATCCTGGCCTGGGCATGGAAGTTTGTGAATGTCCATTCATCAATTTCATCATATCATCAGTCATCCCTACCTTCGCAAATTAGTCAAAAGTGGAACAAGAAGCGAAGTAAAATAAAGTCAATCAATCACGAACCAAAACTACGGACAAAATTGGTCATACACATTGTTGTACTCAGTCCGTTATAAAATTATCATATCCTTGTACAGGGAGGTTATTTCAGTCGTTCACCGCCAGCGTGACGGCCGTTCGTCGGGCTCTTCATGCAACAGGTCCCGGCAAATTGCGTTCAGGAAGTCCGTAACAGAAACCGCTTGTTTTGTAATGTTTCCATTTTTCACAATTACAGTTACAATTACAATTGAAATAAGCACGTACCTTGTCGCAAGGATGCTGGAAAAGGTGTCCTTCCAAATACAAATATTTCTGGCACCTTATTTCTGACAGAAAATCTTAGATTAGACATCACTACTTTATCGTCAGTTGTCAGAAAGGGAAGACAGCATCCCGGTGCATAAAGCAAACCGAAAGCGTAAAATGATATTTAAAAGTAATAATAATGATGATCACTAACCTCCTGTGTTATAAGAGATGTTGAAAATGACCTTCTTCAACAGCAATACAACACGTTTCTTAGGTTCAAGAGATCCTGTCTCTCGTAATTGCCTGGCCACTTTTCTGCAAGAGTTCGTTTTCACGTAATAATCGTACATAAGAACTCTTTGTTCAAGACTATATTTGTTTAGCGGCATAATTAACGAATAAATAACAATTGGCACACAATAAAACACTAGCACTGAATAGCACAAGAACTCAATAACACAGTATAAACAACACGCGTACTGATAAACGTAAACAGAAGTGAACATGAGCTTACACTCACTACGTCTGGTAGCCGACAGTGTTGCTAACCATTTTTCGGCAATGTCCCTACAGACGTAGTCGTCCCAACAACTTACCAAATATCCCTACGCCAAGTAAAGTGACTAAAAAAAACACCACCTCATGAGCATGCAAACAGAAAATAAAATAAACACATTTACTTACTAAATTTTTCTGCTCGGTGCTTCCACAATTAATGAAGGAGCGAATTTACAATACAGGTCCCCTCTCCGATTTTTGTAATATTTCGCATACTCACTAATTGAGGCCTCCTAATCACGAATTTGAAGTTAAAATTTTGGGGGTCACGTGTAGAAATTGCATAATAAGTGTAATTGAGTGGTCCGCGATCGGCACGATTGCTCATAATTTACCGGAAGATTTTTAGTGTTTCCAATACTTAAAAAACGAAATATACATTCCTGATATTACTACGACCCCAAATTTTAACTATGTTTGCCTATCATAACCTAACCTTACCGAGAATGGTCAATGGGGCTATCCGTGAATCATTTTGAGCTAATTGTGATTACGAACCGATAAAAAATCTTATTTTCGTATCACTTTAACGGCAAACGTTCATCATCGAAGACGCCATTTTCGTATCCTGCAATTTTACGAACGATGACTGTTGCCAAACTTACCTGTAATCAAATCAGTCCACACTCCACATGTTCTTCTACATCGTGATTGTCGCTGTCACATGTAAGCACCTTCTTTGGACAATATACCGAAATCCATAAGTTTATTAATTAGCCCACGGATATCCTCCTGCACACTCCACCTAACAATCTGTACAACATTAACAACTTTTTTACTGTTCTCTTCCGCCATTCTTACACGATCCATGCTCTCCAAGTATGAAATCAACAGTGTGGCAACGCTGTAGACAGCGTAACTAATTTTAATTTGTTCATATCAACAAATATGGCTACCATACTTGTATACGGAGAATCATTGCGAGAATTGAAAAGCTTATTTTACAACTTCTACACGTTAATGAACATTTTTTCCCCCTCACCCCAACATGTTAACTTGAGATAAATAATCACGAATAATTATTTCGTGAGTATAAGACGTAGCATAGAAATTACAGAAGGGTCCGGTATTGTAAATTCTTACCTTAATGAATAATAGGGGTGTGCTGGACAGAATTTTTTGGGTCGGGACGGGATCGGGACGGTAATTTTTTTAAATCCCGACATTCGGGACTGAAAAATTTGCAATTTCCCGACCAAGTCGGAAAATTTTCTGGACGGGAAATGTTCGAAATTTCCCGAAGCACTGGAAATCTCGAATTTTACAAGTCATTTTCACTTTAAGTGATTGTTTTTGCATTTCTAGAATAAAAACTTACAACTTTCGATAAGTTCCAGAAACTTACAAGGCAGAAAACGTCGAGAATTAACGACTTTTTAAAGTAAAGAATCCAGCACACCCCTAATGAATAACGTTGAGTCGTTTACTGTTGATTATGTTATTTGAAGTCATACATGCTGCTGCTGTGAAGAGATAGATGTTGGTTGGTGATGATGTATTTCCTGCATTCTTTAACAATTTTGGTCCCATTTTATTTCCCTTTTTTGTTTTTGTATCACTTAACATTGAAAATATTCTTTCCGTTTCCGCGTTAGAATGCGGCAATGTTAGCACTATTTTCGCGAGAGTGGAAATGTTTTCAAAAAGGAACTTGCCTTGAAAGTTTTTGGTAACCGATAACATGTTCCAAAATTCTGATGGAGATCTGTTAGTTAGTTCTTTTTTCTCCTCCTCGCTAAAGTATCCAGATAAACTAATTCATAAAATGTAATTTACCAAGATTGAAAAAAGTACCTACGTTTTCCCTCATTTGGCAAAATCTGTCCCTACGTTCCTACGCGGGCGAAATTTAGTGAAAAGTCCCTATGCGTAGGGACATGTCCCTACGGTTGGCATCACTGCCGACACGTGCAGTATGAAGCTCCCTCTCGCGGCTGACAACTCACCCAACCCCCGATAAGCTGCAGGCGCTGTCGCGACAACTGAGAATAAAGTAGCGATGACTAATCTAAGATTAGATGTCAGAAATAAGGTGCCAGAAATATTTGTAATTGCGAGGGCACCTTTTCCTGCAATCCTTGCGACAAGTTACGTGCTTATTTCAATTGTAATTGTAACTGTAATTGTGAAAAGTGGAAACATTACAAAACAAGCGGTTTCTGTTACGGACTTCCTGAACGCAATTTGCCGGGACCTGTTGCATGAAGAGCCCGACGAACGGCCGTCACGCTGGCGGTGAACGACTGAAATAACCTCCCTGTACTTTTAACCATGTGATTCACATGAAGGACATCTCTACTGCTTCCTGATGAAACATTGAGTGATTAAAAATTACAATTACAATACAAAAAATTTACAATTTTCACCTCTCATTTTTGCAAATCAGTCACTGAATGTGGTAACATGGATGACTGAGTAAAGCTTTCTTGATATTAACCTTACCTGTGAGTAATTTCTGTGGCTAACGGAAGGGTTAGGTGTGGGCTGATCACAGGTTGTGAGCTTGTTACACTGTTTTCTTGCCCTTGGGAATGTAGAATGGAAACTTGAGCACACTGTCCATAGAGATCAACAACTGCGTAAATGTCTGAAAGAAGAGAAACCAGTGTTATTTAACTGGTAGCTGAAACACATGTTAATGTGATTACATGTCATGTGTATTTGTACTTTGATAATGCAAAGCTAACACCTTGTAGTGACATAATTATTATAATGAAATAATAAATCAAGTTTCTCAATTTTGTCAAACTCAATTCCCTGACTT
This sequence comes from Lepisma saccharinum, assembly GCF_977018435.1. NCBI lineage: Eukaryota > Metazoa > Arthropoda > Insecta > Zygentoma > Lepismatidae > Lepisma > Lepisma saccharinum. The sequence goes on along the minus strand of NC_139257.1, from coordinate 34,784,784 downwards.
TTGGATATTTTTCAGGTATCGACATTCACCAATACAAGTGGTATCGTATCAATCCCTAAGATTATATGTTTATTTTATAAAGTCTCTCTGAATGCTTCATGTTGACCAGGGCATTCACTTGTTTTTCTCAGTTGTCTCAGCCTCTGAGGCATGTAAACAATGCACATTGTCGTGCTATGCAAACCTCCTGAGCCATTCAGGAAACAGGTAGTTTCTTCGGCCTATGGAGTCGGCGGTTTGCATAGTGGCAATTAAAAAACATGATTCGGCATAGAGGAAGAGCTTGATGGCCTAGTGATATAGAGGTGAGACAAGCTGAGAGGGAACTGACTTTTGGATTGGAGTTGGGAAGGGAGAAGTGGTTAGGAGAGCAGTAGGGCAGAAGTGAGACGACGCTCTGGTCGACAAATTGAGAAGCCAACAGAGGACTTTGTATATTCTATTCAGCCTAATTCATCAGATAGACAGGTAATTATCCTAACAGCCAGCCATGATTCAGGTTCAAAGGTTCACAAAACCCAACGAGTGACCATTGTCTTTTCTGCAGTTTAGTTCCTTAATTTATCTGTACCTTTCGCGTTGCCAAGCGTTAACTCGTCATGCCAATGACGAGTGCTCTCATCAGAGGATGAATGATGAGTAACTTACATCACCCATTGATTAATTGGTTAACATTCTAGGTATGATCCCACGAACTTCACGGTTCGATACGGTATTGTATAGTAACAGTTAAAATTTAGTCACAGATTCCAATGACGATTATGCACAATGCATAATTTTTATTTTTGATGTAGCATTGTGGAGAGATATGGATTTTGTAATTAAATAATTATCTCGTGAAATTATGTGTAATTCTGGTATATGGAAAACTTACACCTTCATTTCTCAACCTATGGGGTGCGACCCACTGTTGGGTCCCGAGGGAGCGTTTGGTGGGTTGCGAAGTTGGACTAGAAAATTTATTTAAAGTGTCTTAAAAACCTATTACATTAAATGACTAGGATATATTGTTTTACATATTTACTTTACATACATACTTTACATATTTACATACATCATTTACATATTTACTTTTATAGAATGAAGTATGTGTAGCTTGTTTAAGAAAACATAAAAGAGGGATTCTTAAAGTACTCGATGTTAGCAAAAATATGATTATAAACTGGGTGCACACTCCTATTCTGCCAGTGCCCATGCTTATGGATCCCATGTAGTGTGATATTCTTCAAGGTGGGTCCTGAGCTGAAAATGGTTGAGAACCACTGACTTACACAAATTAAATGATTTCTCAGGGGAATGTATTTGGTGTTGAAATGTTACTTAAATAATTTGAAACATCTCAAACACATTATGTCAATATAATAAGCTACATTTACAGTTTTACAATTTCAAATTGTCAACTTTATGTACCACTCACAGTACACACTTGGGCTATTAAGAATTCAACCTCCGGTTGGCTGACACGAGCACATGGCTTACTGCAGCGCATGTACAGAAATAAACTTTCGCATGTGGCTCATGCCACACTAAGTTGTCGGCCACTGTGTTCAGTGCTTGGTGAGTAGTGAGCCAAGGCTAGTACAATAGAAGCTGCTGCCAAACGCGAGATTCGTGGTGTGATTTGCTTTTTGCATGTGGAACAACACAGGTCAACCAAAATACATCGAAGAATAAATGTTGTGTATGGAGAGAAGGTC